>NC_041409.2:86010923-86610923 GCF_900747795.2 Erpetoichthys calabaricus | reverse complement strand
TGTTTGGTGCCTTTATTGTGGCTGTCTTAGCCTTCTGCTGCATGTCATGAATCAGAGATGTAAAGTTCAGATGACTGAAAACCAAACCTTTTATCAGAAAAACAGATGAAGACATTGCTGGAAATCTAAAGAAACGTGAAATGGCATGTCTACACCCGCACTCAGTTCTTGTCTGTTTTTATCTTATGCGTGGGGGAGACGTCTGGAAGAGGCCTCATCACATTCAGAACTTCCTCTGTTCTGGAGATCTAAACCTGATGATGTGGTAGAAGACCTGAAGATGGTCTACGGATATGCACTGCCTTCAGAAAGTACTCAGACTCCTTCACTTTTTTCACATTTTGCAGCCTTGGGCTAAGATTCTTTGAATTTATTCACACCCCCACCCACCCCATCATCAAACAACATTCAGTACCCCAGAATGACAAAAATACAACCGGATTTTAGAAACTTTTGCTCATTTGTTCTGTTACCTTACAGATATTTGTCCTACGTGTGCCTTTACGCGTGTCTGAACCTCCTCTACAGCGCCTTCCCATAAAGCCTGTTCCTCAGACTCTGTTCTGATTTTCGAGGTTCCTTTCTCACCTTCTCTCCACGTTTGTCCTTCAAATCGTTGAGGGCGACTCTCTCAGCGTGCTTCCCAAGCTGTTTCTCCTATTCGTCTGGGTAAACCTCAAACTTCCAAGAGCCAAACTGACCAATCACACGTGTAGAAAGAGAGCAAACACAGAAAGTGTTTTGGGGGTACCTGGCGGCCAACCCTTTATCATTAAACAGAATGAGAACTGAAGAAAAGTAACGCATGTTATTAACGCAAAAGTTGAGTCTGTCATAAATTTGGGCAGACTACACACAGTGGTGTTTCCTTCATTTATGAGGCATTCTGGGAGGAAGGGGAAGCCCAAGTGGACGGACCCAGGAAGTGATGTCACAGATGGGATGGGGGTGTCAGTCTTCCTTTTTCTGCAGAAATAAGAAAAGAGAGATTGTTATTATGCAGCGCCATCTCATGTCTCGGTGGAGAATTACCGTCACTCAAACCTTTAAGCTGTTTCCCAAGTGCAAGCATGTGACACACCAAACTGACCAATCACATAACTCTGAGGAACTGGACACACAGACTTTAGTGTTTTAAAATATTGCAGTTAGTTAGTTAGTTAGTTAGTTAGTTAGTTAGTTAGTTTGTTGGTTAGTTAGTGAGCCACGCTTCCATCATCTTCCTCCATCCATATTACTAACCGAAGGTTGTAAACCGGATGGGCGCAGGGCGCAGGGCTCACCAGATGTACGGAAACCCCAAAGGTCCATGCTGTGACAACGCGCGCGCCTACAACGCACTTGCGAAATGAGTCACGGCTCAAACCAAAGGTCCATGCTGTGATAACGCACCTGCCTACAACGCGCTTGCAAAAGGAGTCATGGCTCAAACCAACTGTGACAACGTGCGCCTGCAACGCGCTTGTGAAAGGAGTCACGGCTCAAACCAACTGTGACAACGCGCGCGCCGACAATGCGCTTGCGAAAGGAGTCGCGGCTCAAACCAAAGAAAACACAGAAACAAGACTATGACCTGTGAACTACACCTGAGGTAAGGCGTGCACGCCAGGTTGTACGGCCGCCCGGACTCGACCGCCCACACCACCGCATATACCCTCCATGATATGTCTTCACGCAGCGGCTTCCCAGTGCTCGCCCCACAGTCAGACGCAGCGGCTTCCCAGAGTCAGTAGGTGGCCCCCAAACAACACAACCTGTTCAAGCAGTCGGTGTCAGCGAAGGCAACAGACTCACGTCTCCATAAAACGAAACCGCTTTAGTACAGATATGCCTATTGGATTAAATGACATTTCCACAGACGCACCCGCCCTCCATGATATGTCATCCATCCACATATCGGACAGAACAGAAACTGATTGCCATTCTAGGATTTCCGATTCGCTAGCGAATCTCGGGCTTAGTTGTTTCTCTCTATCCTTCCTACCGTCCATGCGCCTTCAGCCTGGAGTCTTCACATACGCTCTCCGTCAGCACTGCATCTACAGAACAAAAATAAAAATCGGGAGTGGTCTCCCCTCGACTTTCTCATATTTTCAGATATTGGGATGGATATTTGAGGAGTAAACCGCAAGACAAGGATTATGTTTAGTCAATTTTTGGAGGGTTCCAATAAGTTCTCTATACTTCTGTCAGAGATGGCTGGGGTTCTGACCCAATCGGGATGCCTGGAAGGACCGGATGGTGGCCTTTATATCTTCTGGGTCAAGAGGGGGCAACCGCCCAGGGTTAGTAGAGGACCACGGGAAAGGAACAAGGAGATTCCAACCCACTGGGACCCGTGGCCACCGCCAGGGGGCGCCTTAAGCCTCAGGGAACCTGGGAAACAATTACTTCCGCCACACCCGGGAAAATGGAGGAAGATCCTTCCAGGGACGCCCGGAGTGCTTCTGGGGCAAAGGGCAGCACTTTTGCCACACCAGGATGTCATCGGACACCTGGAGCACATCCGGGCAGGAATAAAAGGGGCCGCCTTTCTACAATCGAGGAGCTTGCGTCGGGAGTGTGAGTAGGACAAAGCTCCCGTGAGGAAAGGAATGGCAGCCATGGACATTGTGTTTGAAGCTCGGAAGAGGGGTGATTGGTGCTGGGTGCACTGTGTGGCCACGGGTCCCAATGGATTGGAATCTCCTTGTTTCTTTCCCATGGTCCTCTCCTAACCCTGGGCGGTTGCCCCCTCGTGACCCGGAAGATATAAAGACCACCTTCCGGTCCTTCCAGGCGTCAGAACCCCAGCCATCTGTGACAACTTCGTATACGAGACAGTCAGGGAGATCTAAAACGTCAAGATTCATCGAAATCTCGACGTCGAATTTTTGGAGGCTTCTAATACCTTCCCTATACTTTGTATACGAGAAAGTAAAAAAGCACACAGTGGACAGTGCTCCACGTGCAGCATCCCATAACATTGCATTGCTCCAATACACCACAAATTGACAAATTGTTACTCATACACACTCTGTGTGGGCTGTGGACACCTGCCACACACCCAGACCCCGTTGCTCATGCCCTGTGGTGTTAACACCGAATGAGATTCTATTCTTCCCTCGCCTTCCTCCTTCACTCTCAGACACTCCTCCCCTCTTCTCTCGCTCTGCTGCGTTCCTCCATGGTACACCTCCGAAAACAGAAAGGGGATTCTGTAGCCACCGGCCAGGACTATAATTACTCTTCCTCCTGTCAGTCTTTAAAATGCCCCATTCTGCACCGCGTGTAGCTTCCTATATGCACCTCTTTGATTTTTGTCTCTTCCTCCACACTTAGGGGCCCAGCTGCACCACTTCAAAACTTACAGCCCCTCCCAGAGCCCATACATCATTGGCCCAAGGTCCACATCACTCAGACTCCATTGGTGGAGTCAATCTGTCAATCAAAATGTTTGTGTGTAAGTGTCCAGGTGTAGAAGATTGGTGTGACATAAAAGGAAGAAGGAAAAAAGAAAAAAAGCTATAGCACCAAAGAGAATGACGTTGCCACACAAATCCAACAATCAAACGATATTTAAAATAGTCCTCTACTTTCAATATAACATAAGTGCTTCGTTCTACAAGTGCAAATAAAACATAAAAATTGGGCTCCGATCCAACAATGCCAATTCTACCCTGTAACACCAATGCTTCTCCTCCCAAACTTAATGTCTTCTTCACGTCCATCTCACCTTACACCTCAATCTCCGCTTTTCAGATATGGCAGCTCTTGACCTTTATATTCCAATCTGTCCATCTCTTCTTGTTCACCAGTCTTCATCCATTTTGTTTTTCGGCTGTGCTCATATCTAATCCCAGCTTCTCGGATTTCAATCCAAATACTCCAAATGACAATCTCGCCTGAAGAAGGGGCCTGAGTTGCCTGAGTAGCTTGCATATTGTAATCTTTCTAGTGAGCCAATTAAAGGGGTCATGTTGCTTGACGTCTCACTACATTCATAATGGCTAAGACGGCACAACACCACCCTAGTACTACAATCAACAACAACAACAACAACAACATTTATTTCTATTCCACATTTTCATCTACAGTGCATCCGGAAAGTATTCACAGCGCATCACTTTTTCCACATTTTGTTATGTTACAGCCTTATTCCAAAATGGATTAAATTCATTTTTTTCCTCAGAATTCTACACACAACACCCCATAATGACAATGTGAAAAAAGTTTACTTGAGGTTTTTGCAAATTTATTAAAAATAAAAAAACTGAGAAATCCCATGTCCATAAGTATTCACAGCCTTTGCTCAATACTTTGTCGATGCACCTTTGGCAGCAATTCCAGCCTCAAGTCTTGTTGAATATGATGCCACAAGCTTGGCACACCTATCCTTGGCCAGTTTCGCCCATTCCTCTTTGCAGCACCTCTCAAGCTCCATCAGGTTGGATGGGAAGCATCGGTGCACAGCCATTTTAAGATCTCTCCAGAGATGTTCAATCGGATTCAAGTCTGGGCTCTGGCTGGGCCACTCAAGGACATTCACAGAGTTGTCCTGAAGCCACTCCTTTGATATCTTGGCTGTGTGCTTAGGGTCGTTGTCCTGCTGAAAGATGAACCGTCGGCCCAGTCTGAGGTCAACAGCGCTCTGGAGCAGGTTTTCATCCAGGATGTCTCTGTACATTGCTGCAGTCATCTTTCCCTTTATCCTGACTAGTCTCCCAGTCCCTGCCACTGAAAAACATCCCCACAGTATGATGCTGCCACCACCATGCTTCACTGTAGGGATGGTGTCAGGTTTCCTCCAAACGTGAGGAATTCACACCAAAGAGTTCAATCTTTGTCTCATCAGACCAGAGAATTTTCTTTCTCATGGTCTGAGAGTCCTTCAGGTGCCTTTTGGCAAACTCCAGGCGGGCTGCCTTGTGCCTTTTACTAAGGAGTGGCTTCCATCTGGCCACTCTACCATACAGGCCTGATTGGTGGATTGCTGCAGAGATGTTTGTCCTTCTGGAAGGTTCTCCCCTCTCCACAGAGGACCTCTGGAGCTCTGACAGAGTGACCATCGGGTTCTTGGTCACCTCCCTGACTAAGGCCCTTCTCCCCCGATCGCTCAGTTTAGATGGCCGGCCAGCTCTAGGAAGAGTCCTGGTGGTTTCGAACTTCTTCCACTTACGGATGATGGAGGCCACTGTGCTCATTGGGACCTTCAAAGCAGCAGAAATGTTTCTGTAACCTTCCCCAGATTTGTGCCTTGAGACAATCCTGTGTTGGAGGTCTACAGACAATTCCTTTGACTTCATGCTTGGTTTGTGCTCTGACATGAACTGTCAACTGTGGGACCTTATATAGACAGGTGTGTGCCTTTCCAAATCAGGTCCAGTCAACTGAATTTACCACAGGTGGACTCCAATGAAGCTGCAGAAACATCTCAAGGATGATCAGGGGAAACAGGATGCACCTGAGCTCAATTTTGAGCTTCATGGCAAAGGCTGTGAATACTTATGTACATGGGATTTCTCAGTTTTTTTATTTTTAATAAATTTGCGAAAACCTCAAGTAAACTTTTTTCACGTTGTCATTATGGGGTGTTGTGTGTAGAATTCTGAGGAAAAAAATGAATTTAATGCATTTTGGAATAAGGCTGTAACATAACAAAATGTGGAAAAAGTGATGCGCTGTGAATACTTTCCAGATGCACTGTTAATGATAGAGCTCAAAGTGCTTTACAAGATGAAGAAAGAAAAATATAAAAATAAGATTAGGCAATACTAAATAAGAAAGAATAAAGTAAAGTCCGATGGCCAGGAGGACAGAAAACAACAAAAAACTCCAGAGGGCTGGAGAAAGAAAAAACAAAATCTGCAGGGGTTCCAAGGCCATGAGACCACCCAGCTTCCACTGGTCATTCTACCCAACATCAATGATCTCAATCAGTCCTCCTGGTTTTCAGGCTTCACGTGGAGGAATTAGACCAGCGTTTCTCAACCTTTAAGTATTTGCAACCCGAGTTTTCATAACAGTTTTAATCGCGCCCCCCTAACTTTTTTTTGAAAGGAGCCCACTAATACCAATTTGTTCTTTTTTAATTAATGATATATCATAGATGCATATTTTATTATACCTACTTAACTTTTATCAACATTTATCTAACTCTATATTTATTTTTCTAGTATCAGAATGTAGTTTAAGTTAACTCTTTGAGGGCTGAATATTTTTTCCAAAAAACTTAACACACAAAGCAATGGTTTCACACATAAATCAAAAGAAAAAGCCTGTTGCTATGTGCCATAGCTGCTGTTGGTGCATGTTTGGCATCTCTGGTGGCAGTGGTTGCGTGGGGGCACCTCAATGGTCAGCAGGAATACACAGTGAGCTGGCTGCCTGGCTGTTTTCACACAGCAGGTGGGTGGCAGTGGCGGTGTGATGCAATATGGTTTGTACCTCTTGTCATCATAAGTGGTGGTCCTCCCAGGCAAATGCTGCTGTAGGCACATCAGCTACATGAAAGTGTTCAGCACCACGATCAGCCGGGGACCGATCAGATGATGCTGGTACCTCACTTTCAATTTCGATATCCACCTCTAGATCACTTGCATCAAACCAACATGTCAGGGTCCTATTCAACGAAATTACGTAAAACATCCATGGAGTATTTTGCTTTGCACATTTGCTTTGGTCTCTCGCCAGATGTCGGTGCCATTTTAGAGGATGTTTGCTCTTCGCTACTCATTGACGGGGAGGGAATCGAGGTTAAATCAACAAAGCTATGTAACTTTCCTTCTAGCAAAGAGTCAAACTACAACGTAATGGTGAGTTTTGTTGCAGTTTACAGCTGATTACCGTCCTCTACCCCTGAATTTTGACAAAAGCCCTGAAAGAGTTCATTTGTTTTGGTTTCAATAGATGTATTTTTCATATTTTTAATTCTTGCTTTCTTTTTTTGACATCTTCACGCCCCCCTAGGGTGGCCAGCCCCACAAATTGAGAACCACTGAATTAGATGATGATGATGGTCATGTGGACCTCTGGCCTTCAGTCCATCATTGTAGTGCCCTGAGCAGGTGGTGGTGGCATAGATCAGCACCACAGAAAACCGGAAAGAGAACATTAGAGAAAGTAGGGGTTATAGCATGATAAAGATGATAATTCAATGCATATACAGAATATCAGGGTTACAGTAAAATGAAGCTGTGAGAAAGCCATGTTAAAGTAATGAGTTTTCAGCAGTGTTTTAAAGTGCTCCACCGTATCAGCCTGGCGAATTTCTATCGGTAAGTTCTTCCAGATTTTAGGTTCATAACAGCAGAAGGCCGCCTCGCCACTTCTTCTTGGAATTTTAAGCAGACACTCATTTGTAGATCTAAGGTGACGATTTGGAGTGTAAGGTGAGAGGCATTCTGAGATATAGGATGGAGCGCAGATTATTTAAGGCTTTGTAAACCAAAGCAGATACTCTCAGCAGTTCTGCTAATATTGTAGATAAAAACCTGAAATATCAATGGATGCAGATATTCAGACCCTTTTCTCAGTACTTTGTTGAAGCCCCTTGGCCATGTCTGGAGTCTTCTGGTGACACACACATACCTGGAAATGTTCTGTCATTTTTGTCTGCAGATCCTCTCAAGTTCTGTCGGGTTGGATGGAGACCATCGGTGCTCAGCTATTTCCAGGGCTCTCCAGTAATGTTCTATTGGGTTTAAGTCTGAGCTCTGGCTTGTTAGTTCAAGGACATTCCCAGAGCTGTCCCTAAGCCACTCCTGTGTTGTGACCTGCTGGAAGGAGAAACTTCAGCCCAGTCTCTGGTCCTGAGTGCTTTTGGAGATACTTTGCTCCGTTCATCTTTCCCTCAACCCTGTCTAGTCTCCCAGTCCCCAACCCCACACCTTAATGGTGCTCCTACCATACTTCACCCTTGGAATGGTATTGCGTAAATGGAGTGAAACATCATTTTTTTTACAAAGCCAGATTATGAAACAGCCATTTATTAAAATGGGATTATGGGTACAATGGTAAGTCCGCCTGTTTCGATCACATCATGCATTCATGAACCTCTGTTCGCTGGATATCCGTTGTGTTTCTTGTTACCTTCTTCGTCTGACATCCCAGCCGTGTTGTGGGTGCTGGACGATGAGACATCTGGACATATGGCACACAGTTTACCATCACATGCCAGCCACTTGTTTGCCCTCTTGTTGATACCAGATGACATTAGGCCCAGGCACAGACACCGGACGTCATATTGCTTTACATATACAGAGATTACTGCTGCTAATGGAGCAGACTTTTTTTGCTTATATTTTAATTGAACAGCTAACTCTGGGGTCTCGAGCTCAACTCCTTCACAATCAACAAACAATTTATGCAGTTAATGAAACATGCTCTTAAACTCTATGGTGTGTAGCCACTAGGGGGCGTACCAGCACCCCAAAGCCCAGACACAACCACAAAAGGACTTTCCTGGATTCAACCAAAAGTTAATTTCATTGGCAAATAGAACCCTGTGGTCCACAATTCAATCCGTTTCTCTTCTCTTCCCCCCTCCACTCTTCCCAGGTGGGTGTTTCCCAGCTCCGATTCCCTGAACCGAGTGGATGGAAGCACTTCTGGGTCAGACAGGACTACAGAGGTCCTTGAATCATCACTATCCGAGAGCTGACCCTAGGCGGCACCCATAAAACCTGACAAGACGGGCCCATGGGACCACAATTGCCATGCGTCTATAATGGGGCCTCGCCAGAGCGGGATGCTGCCACCCAGTGTACAGGGGGAACACTCTGTCCATCGCAGGCAGTCACCCTTTCCGGTTCGCAAGTCCGTCCCGAGTGTCACTCATCCTTGGTGTTGTAATGTTCTTCCAGTAAATATAACAGCAGTAAGTGGTCATTAATTAAGAAAGTGGCCAGAATGAAAACCTGCAGTCGCTGAGGACCTCCAGGATCTGAAGGTTTGAGACCCCCATTAGTCTCCAAATGGGCTTGTAATGGCTCATCTAGGAATCATCAGTGCTACCAGTAGGGATGCACCGATACCGAAACGGGTATCTGGTATCGACCTCGATACCACATTTTCTAAAGTACTCATACTCGTTAAAAGTCCCCCGATACCTGGGACCGATACCACGGTCTGAGAAATGTCTATGTTTGAGCGGCGTGTAAGGGGTTAATCACAGGCGGCGAGTGCCCGCCCCCAGGCCCCGGCTGCAGCTCAGAGCGGGGAGAAGGCGAGGCGAGACATGTCAGCCGTGTGGGACTACTGTATTTCAAAGTGAATGAAGATGACAAAACAAAGGCGGACTGCAAATTGTGCTCAGCGAAATTGTCCAGAGGAGGCTCAAAAGGTAGCGCATTTAACACAAGTAATTTAATCAAGCACCTAAAATTCCAACATGACAACGAGTACAAAGAGTTTACCCACGCTTCTAAACCAACACAACCCACGCTGCAGCAAACTCTTGCAAGACGAGAGAAAATGTCCAGAGACAATGCACGTGCTGTGAAAATAACACAGGCAATTATCGAGTACATTGCTTTGAGTGACCAGCCACTCTCGGAGGTAGAAAATGTGGGATTCCTGCGTCTCCTCCATGTTCTGGAGCCCAGATATGATGTCCCAAGCCGCCGCTACATGACTGACATGGAGCTGCCTAAACTACACGACTCCGTGAAAAAACATATCCACAGCCTACTGCAAGCCTCCTCTGCGTTTAGTTTCACCACGGATATTTGGACAAGCAGTGTTAGCCCCGTGTCGCTAATTAGCCTAACCTCCCAGTGGATAGACGAGAGTTTCTTGTTTTTTTTTGTTAAATTATATGACTAAAGCTGTTACCTGTAAATTTAAATCATGTTTTTATTAAGTACTCGGTATCGGCAAGTACTCGGTATCGGCGAGTACTGAAATGCAAGTACTCGTACTCGTACTCGTTTTACAAAAAAGTGGTATCGGTGCATCCCTAGCTACCAGAATACCGTCTTGCTCCATTAAATCCTCTACATTTACTTTTTGAAGGGTTCTGGTGTGGTGAAGCCTGAACGTCACATATCAAATATAAACTACAATTAATCCAGTTGGTTTTTTTTTTACTGGTTGGCTGCTCTTCAGACCAGACATCAAGGAATACTTAGAAAATGAAACCGGATAAATAGACAATCCCAGGTTAAGGCCACATGGTGCCATTACAATGTATACCTTGTGCTCAGTGGCTTGTTTATTCATCTCATTGATGCCATTTCTCCTCTTTCTGATCTTTGTCCTCAGGCGTTTTATTTATTTATTTATTTTTTTATTTTTATTTTTTCTCTGAAAACCTAAGTGAGAAAGCATCTGATTGTTGTCACAAGGGCTCTAGAGGCTGCTTATCTGGTTACGATCTGGCCCCTGATTTCAAACGCACCCTGCTCAACAAACTTTATTTTGCAACTTTTGGCTTTTGAAAAACCACAGAGCTTGTGTCACCTAACCCCCCAAGTGAGGCAAAAAAAGAGCCGTGACGTCTCCAAGTAATTCTTGGGCTGCAGAGCTCTTGTGTTGCGGGTTGGATTTCAGCATCTCCTAATGCTGCAGCAAATCCCTTACCTCAACAGAATGAAACCTGGTAGGGATTAAAGGTAAATCCACTTGTAACGTAAAAGCGGCGCTCTGCTGGTAACCGAAGAAGACCTTCTCAGCCGCCCCCGGGGCACTTCATTGTGAGTAAGGTCACGGCAAGCGGGAAACCATCCTCCGAAATTATGGGAGCATTATGTGCAGTTCACATATCATATTAGGCCACCGACCCCCTTCTTTGGTAAATTTTCTGATGTTTCTTACAGGGGTCACTGGGAAATGGAGCATATCCTGGCAGCAGGACACAGCTCTGGGAAAGATGCCAGCTCATTGAATGGCACATTCAAGCCCACCCGTACTCACGTATGTGAGGCCACGATGAGTGGGGGGAATCACTCAGTCCAGCCAGCACATCCGTGAGGGGGGAGAACCAGAATAGCTGGAAAAATCCCACATTGACAGTCATGGTTGCCATGATCAGGCCAAGAACCAAACTAACCAAGATCTCTGCCGCTATTTGTCAAAGCAATATATTTAGAGACAACATTCATTATATTATATTATATTATATTATATTATATTATATTATATTATATTATATTATATTATATTATATTATATTATATTACGGTGGCGCAGTGGGTAGCGCTGCTGCCTCACAGTTGGGAGACCTGGGTTCGCTTCCCGGGTCCTCCCTGCGTGGAGTTTGCATGTTCTCCCCGTGTCTGCGTGGGTTTCCTCCCACAGTCCAAAGACATGCAGGTTAGGTGGATTGGCGATTCTAAATTGGCCCTAGTGTGTTTGTGTGTGTCCTGCGGTGGGTTGGCACCCTGCCTGGGATTGGTTCCTGCCTTGTGCCCTGTGTTGGCTGGGATTGGCTCCAGCAGACCCCCGTGACCCTGTAGTTAGGATATAGTGGGTTGGATGATGGATGGATGGATGGATGAATCAGGGGGGCACAAGCAGATCCCACATTCACATTATGCTCTCCTGCACCCTCTTCAGCTGTTACTCTTCTGTTGTCGTGAGTCAGTCCCAGGGTTCTTTCCTCATTCCTCGTGGTCGTGGCTGTAGCTGGACATCTGGAGCGCTCTGCACCCGTCACACTAGTACGACCATTTTCGAACATTTCAATCCTCTCATAGACGACTCTACGAGAGACAACTTTACCCCCATACTGAGCACACATGCGGAGATGATTTTGTGCTCCTGGCACACCTTCTGCCCACATAAAGCGTACGACAGAACGCCGTTCCTTTTTGGTTTTGCAGCCATCTTCACCACAGGGTGACCACTCTTATACTAAACTGCAAGGGCTGGCTGATAGAACTAGTCACATGACACTCTCAGACGTGACCAATCACTACTCCTCCCGCCTTCACCGTTTCCAACAAAAATATAAAAGTGCAGAAACTTTTTGAGCATCCCTCGTATGTTTTCACTTTGCCCCTATGAGTGCAGATTGATGGGTAAAACTGGCAGATGTGCCCATTCAAACTTAAACCTCCAACACAATGAAGCAGAGTGCTTTGCGAATCCACTGGCATAAAGTGCCCGGGGCTTTAATGTCGTCAGCTCCCTTACCTTCCTCCTTTTATCTTGAGTCACTTGCTCCCATGTCTGCTCTGATTTTGATATGTCCAATTACTGTTGACACACAACGTCATGGGTAGCACTGTGGCGCAGTGGTAGCACTGCTGCCTCGCAGTTAGGAGATCTGGGTTCGCTTCCCGGGTCCTCAACTGTGTGGAGTTTGCATGTTCTCCCCGTGTCTGCGTGGGTTCCCTTCCACAGTCCAAGGAACATGCAGGTTAGGTGCATTGGCGATCCTAAATTGTCTCTAGTGTGTGCTTGGTGTGTGTGCCCTGCAGTGGGCTGGCGTGAAATTTGTTCCTGCCTTGCGACCCTGTGCTGGCTGGGATTGGCTCCAGCAGACCCCCTTGACCCTGTGTTAGGATATTGCAGGTTGGATAATGACTGACTGACTGACAAGACATCATCTGCACATTTCATGTAACAAATGTGCTTATGTAAGTAACAAGGCAAGACTGGGCGCTGGCCGGGTTCAAACGGGCACACACTCAACACACTGTTTACTGGGTTTAGAAAGGCAGCCTGCTCATTTGAGGCAAACATTTTAGGACCTAAAATGAAATATAGGCTGTCAGCTTTGTTTAACTTGGACTACGCAGTTCAAAGCGCTCGAGTGAACAAAGCAGACAAAGTTATCCGAATCGGGGCGATTCTCGCTTCAAAAACCGACTTTGATAAAATAACTGACGACGTCCCCCCTTTTTCACGTCTCCCAAAGACAAAAGGAGCGGCGGCAGCTGCACCGTCTCAGGAGTGACGGCTGTTTATTAGTGTGGCCTTCTTTCCTCGCCTTGCGACACGGACAGTTTCAGCTGAAGGCTCCACGGTACTTGGAATTGTTCTTTAAGCTCCTGCCAACTAAGCAAACAAGTCAGGCCGCTGGCGAGAGCTCAGCCATTATGCTCTTGTCATTTACTACCCTTATGATATATTCTCGTCATCTCGTTCAGCGTCTCACCATGAGAACGGCACTTTAGTCATTAGGGAACGACTCTCGGTGTCCATCTGTTCCAAAAAAACAAAACACAAAAATCTATCCATTTCAAGATCACGTCTTTGCCTTTCTTTATCGGTTTTTCATTCCAAGCTCTTTTTTACAGGGCCGTTCAAAATGAAAGAGCAGATTTCAAGAATGTATTTCAAACAAGTTGTATAAGCACATTCCGCACATCACTAGATCGAAGAAAGTTCCAAGTTTGGTCCTGTGGTCCTTGAGGTTGCATGAGCACCACGTGTAGCGCAACAAACATCAGAACGGTAGAGTGATTACTTGCCACCCACGAGTCAACTGGTCCCTAGTTACTGGATTCACAGCAGGGGCGGACTGGCCATTAGGGTATTTGGTCTGGTCATGAAATAAATGTTATGTACTGGTTACCATTTGACATTAAAATTAATTTTCTAAACTACTAAACATTATCTGTCCGGTACCACGATTTCTATAGTCCTATATAATATACCGTATGATGTCATCAAGTTGTTTTAGTTGCCAGTACACAACGTTGCAGCGAAAAATTTGGTCAAAACTGCCTTTTGCCGATTTCTGTTTCGATATACCGCTACATTTCGGTTAGCATATCCAATATAACCTTGGATTGCGAGTAACATTGGTCTGCGAGTGTTTTGCAAGATGAGCTAAAATGTTTAATACAATTTAACTTGATAAACGTGCGCGGTCTTGCATTACGAGTAGAACGTATACGCTTTGTCTGCTGAGTGTCATGTGATCACAACTGAGCTGATGGTTCTTCTCTCTCTCTCTCCCATGCTCGGTCTCAGTCGGTGTGCCTCACTCATATAGTCAACATCTGTACGAGCGTATACTGTTTACTATAGTATGGTGACCACGTGTGTGTGCTGTAACGTGTGGGTCCCTGTCATGCACCCCAAAAACACGAGGCTGAGTCTCTGTAGTTTAGCAATACCACTTTTAGAAACAGGAACGGCACGGTTATTTATTGTAGCGGGATCTGCCGCTCGCCTATACACAGACACAGCAGTCAGGCAGAGTCATGGCCAGGTTAGAGGCCAAGTAATACTGTGCCCTGCATTTATAATGTTCCTTGTATCACCCATCGACGGCAGGCGCTTATAGCATGTCCATGATCTTTTCAGATTCGCATTTACGGCAAACTGCTACAGCGATGGCAGCCTGCGGTTGCATCGTATTGCATTAATCGTTTTTATATGAATAGTTTTGGGTTGTGGAACGAATCATCTGAGTTTCCATTATTTCTTATTATGGGGAAATTCGCTTTGATATACGAGTGCTTTGGATTACAAGCACGTTTCCGGAACGAATTATGCTCGCAATCCAAGGTTCCACTCTACATTATTGCAATTTATTTTATCTCATATCTAGTATTTAAATTCTAATAATTAGTTTAGATTATGTATTATGCATTTTATTGTTCTCTGGTCATCGGCGTGAGCGAAAATTAGTGGTTGTAGGATACCTGGGCCGGTTTTGAAACCCAGTCCGCTCCTGATTCACATTTTCCTCAATTCAATGTTGCAAATCTTGAAGATTAGCATGGCATAGATGGAACAAACACTCTTTCTTTAATGTACCCCCATAGACAAAAATCGCAGACCTGGGAGGCTATAGATGATGAACAAGATCTTGTTGTCCACCTCTTCCAAAAAAAAAAAGGTGAAAAACGAGATCAAAAGGCAAAGGGAAATACAAATAAAGTTAGACATCCAAACATGGATGCTAAAGTGGCGCATAATATGCTCATTTATAGTGTCACTCTGCAGACATCACATGACTCGTGTTTCCAGGGAATTCTGGGAAGTTATCTCAGCAGTGACCAATGTGAATATCTCAGTATGCCGCCGCCCTTCAACATTTAAAATTGCGTTGTAAACAAACGCAAACAAAAGTTGGTAAGAGACTCCAACTTCCTCATATGACAGGACACCACAAATGTTCAAAATCAGATTCCTTGACTTCAGAAACCCTAGATGAGCCACTGAGAGGTTCTAGAAACTCACTAGAAAAGCCACAAGAAATTAATAAAAGACACCAATCACAACACTAAGAGCCAGTGCCCGAAGGTTGAAACTGACACATCTCAAACATAAGCACGTGGGCATCATTTTAGAGTATTTTCAAGGTCAGTGATTATGAATATGATGTTATTTTTTGATTTTTTTTTTGACCCTGTACTAGGGACCTACCTGTTATGGACTTCAATCAACGGGTAACAAATCACACACTTTAATTACTATTGAGAATATTTAGACTGTAAACATTTAAACTGAAGCGCAGTTTCATGTTTCAAATATCTGATGATATTATTCATTTTTCTTAAGTAAATCATTACATTTCTCATAATACACTCCCCCCCCCCCCCCCCCGAGTTGGGGCCTTTCTAGTGCGTCTTTTAGCCGCTTATGGCTGCGTAGCCCTTGCTGACCTCTTAGTCAATGGCGGCACTCGCCTTCACCCCGGCCTGAGAGGTCAGCGCTGCTTTGTTAGGCCAAACAGAATGTGAGTTCCATAGCAGCAGCCCCTTTGTTCAGAAGGTATCAGTGGGGGACGATTTTCTTTACCTATTCAATTTTCTTTTCTCATTGTGAATATAACGTTTTTTCATCTCCCAATTCAGATTTTAGTTTCTTATTATGCTAAATGATAATATCTGTAACAAGCTGGTTACGTTTGTGAATGAGACTAAGAAGAATGGGTTGAGCCATTACAGAGGGTCTTGGACTGCACACAGGCTGGGCAGATGAATTTTAATGTAATTAAATTTAAAGGAAATCAAAATTAGGAATGGACACACAATGGGAGGTCTGAAACTTGAAATTATCCTCCATCACACACATGCGATTGGGAAACAACGTCAAGGCTCCTATCGATGTAATTCCCCTCCCAACCAGGGGTTGGCGCTGTTGCCTGCTGCCTTTTCTCTTCCTCCCTCCACAGAAGCTGTGATTGATGGTTGCGTCCGTAATGATGTCACTTAACCCGCCTCTTCCTGTCCTCCCAAGTGAAAGCCAGCTCTTGGAGCCAGATGAAGATCACCTCACTTTAACCCCTTAACCGCTCTCTGCCGGATATATCCGGCACCGTTGTTTTATTGCTAACGCCATACTGCCGGAATTATCCGGCACATTTGCCTGTGGTTATGTGAATGCCTGGCAAGTAGTACAACTGACAGTTTGGCGTGGGTATTATTACTACATTGTATTTCGACAACTCTGCGCTTGTATTGGCCGATCACGTGATGTGATTCGAAAGTGAAAGCTGTGAATATGGCGAAACGTAAACTGACTTCAAGTGAGGCTTTGCAGGTGATTTTGGACAGTTCTGATCATGATTGTAGCAGTTCTGAAGAAGATTTTAGCGACAATGATGAGCAGCAACGTGCGCTGCATGATACTGTGAATGACGGCGCATCGGATGATGGCGATGAGTGGGTGTATCTCCAGCATCTCAACTGGACTGCTGCCCGAGGTGAACTACCTTTTCTGCATTCATTTGAGGCAACGTGTGGCTTTACTGTTGATGTAAACAACTACACTGCTGAGCAGTTTTATGAGCTGTTTGTGTCACCTGATTTGATCAGACATTTTGTTCATCAGACAAATCTGTATGCAGCACAGTTTATTGAGAAAAATCCCAATTTACCTCCACATTCCCGTGTTCGTGCTTGGGTAGACACTGATGAAAACAAAATGAAAAAATTCATTGAGATTTTGATGTTGATGGGAATAATCAGAAAACCAGATATTGAGATGTACTGGTCTACAGATCCTATGTATGCAACACCTATTTTTGCAGCTATCATGAAACGTAACCGATTCTCTTTGCTGCTGAAATTCTTTCATTTGAATGACAACAGAAATGAGCCAGATAAGAAAGATCCAAACCACGACCGCTTGTTCAAGCTACGTCCTTTGATTGACCATTTATTTGAAACATTTCAGTTGCCCTACATGCCAGGACCGTCAGTTGCAGTTGATGAAAGTTTATTGTTGTGGAAGGGCCGCTTACAGTTTCGACAGTATCTACCATTGAAAAGGGCACGGTTTGGTATCAAGATGTTTTGCTTAGCTGAGAATTCAGGTTACATTTATAGATTTCGTGTATACACTGGCAAAGAGGATCCTAGGAGTAGTATTTCAGCAGTGTTGCCAGATGAATGTAAGGACTTTGGACTTTCAGAAAAACGCTGTCGTGTCTGTTCAAAGAAGGGTCAGCGTAGAGACGTCAAGACCTTCTGCTCAAAGTGTCCTAGCAATCCAGGACTTTGTGCAGTTCCCTGCTTTGGCCTGTGGCACAGCAAACTCAAATACTGGGAATGAAACTATGATTGACTGAACTACTTTTGACTTTTGAATTACTTTTGACTGTTCCGTTTCGTAGTAGACAATAAATCCAGAAGCCTGAGAAAAGGTACATTTTGTGTTTCATTATGTGTTTGCCCATTTCTAGAACTTGCACAACATTTAGTGGTCAATACTGCTTGAATAAATGTAAAAAATGTAAAAAAAATGTAAAAAAGTAAAAAAACGAAAATTGTTCAGATTTCGCCTGGCGTGGGGAATATTTAGGGAGTTGGCGGTTAAAGGGTTAATATGCCATTCATTAATTGTTATTTTTCAGAACTGCCAGTTATGTGGGGTGCACTGCGCTGGGCCAACGCTTTATCTGCGTTTGTTCAAATTCTTATGAGAAGGACCTGGGAGTGACAGGGGACCGGCCACTATCTACGTCAACTGGAAAGCTAATCGAATGTTAGATTGTGTACACCGTATGGTCAAAAGTTCATGGACGCCTTGCCATCCCGCCTACAGCATCAACGTTTATTTCTTTAAGACGTTTTCATACACAGGATGTCACTCAAAGGAACCGGTTACAAGCTGAGAAAAATGCATTAACGTTAGATAGGAATAATAAGAATAAAGAGTATAATATCGCACGTTTACATAAGATCCATACATAATTAAGAGAATTATAGCCGGTAAATAGAGAATTGTCTACTCTTCCCATTCCAAAACCATGAGCATTATTATGGAGTTGCGCCTCCCAGACCCCAACCTCCACTCTTCTGTCTGCAGAAATCTGTGTCCATTCATCCCAAAGAGCACTTCTGTGGTCCACTCCTGATGTGTGACATGAAGACCTGGCACACCAGTCGTTCCAAAATCACTCAGGAGGGTCGAGGTTCAAGCCACTAGTGCTCCTCCATGTCTGTAAGGACCTTAATGGACCCTAAACAGCCCTTTATGCCTGCTTTCGTCCCACTGTGGTGGCAGGCAGCTGTCGCATTTTCAAAGGCCTGCTGCTCACTGAAGGTCGCCTCTCTCGGGTCAAGAGTCTTAAGAGAGCATTGCAGGCCTCTCTCAGGCTCCAGTCACCATCTCGTATAACGTGAGGTGGCACAGTCCCTTCTTGGCTCCTGTAAACACACCAGAGCACCGCGCTCAGCTCAGACCTCCAGGGCGGGCCAGGGTAGCAAATGTGGTTGAAGCAGACAGCTGGCGCTGTCCAGACTAAACAGAGTTTTAACATTTAACCTCCGTCTCTGGCTATTTTCAGAGGGCTAAGGTTCTCCCATCATCAGGGACCTCAAAGGTTGTGCCCCCATCTGTCAATCCACAGCAGTAGAGGGCAAAGCACTGGACAGTTCCTAGGCCTTCCTGGCTGCCATAATCCATAATTATCTTACCCCGTGATTAGAAGGATCTGGACGGTTCAGCTGTTCAGGTCCCGATGTCCCAGAGGGCACCCAGTGACAACTTAAACACAGTTTGTCACAATTTTAACAACCAATGTATACCTTGCACAAATATATATTAAAGGAAAAAAGCACCTTTTGTTATGGCAATGACCAGAATACATTCTAACCATTAATTGGACATCTGCTCCGGCTTTTCATACTCCACTTGAATGTTTGCTACAGATGTGCATGTGAGAGATTTACAGATTACTGGGACTGAGCCTCAGCACTCCCTTCTTGTTCAGTTCCCCCATTTTCAATTGAGAATCCTAACACTCGGGTCCTCATTCCAAACCTCAGGACTAACTGCTCACCTGACACAGAAGGGCCCAGGGAGAGTACTGGTGCTTTGAACCCCTCAGCGCTCACTCCAGTCACATGTGTACAGTCTGAAGCCATGGCTGACACTGACTGGCCACTCGAATGGCCACTCCAAACTCTTAACAGACAAGAAGATTTGTTTATTCATTCATTCATTCTGGATTGTAATGCTCATGTCTCATTCAGATTTCCACTGCATCAAACTCCCAGCAACTATCCATCCATCCATCCATCCATTTTCCAACCCGCTGAATCCGAACACAGGGTCATGGGGGTCTGCTGGAGCCAATCCCAGCCAACACAGGGCACAAGGCAGGGACCAATCCCGGGCAGGGTGCCAACCCACCGCAGCCCAGCAACTATGTTGACTGAAAATAACATTCATTCATTGCTCCATATTGACCAGTAATGTTACCTGAAAAGAGGGTTCATTCATTCATTCATTCACTGCTTTATGTTGATCTTTAACATTTAACAGCTTTGCTGCCTGAATAGAACTTTCATTCATTCATCCATTCTGGATTGTAATGCTCATGTCTCATTCAGATTTCCACTCCATCAAACTCCCAGCAACTATGTTGACTGAAAATACATTCATTCATTCATTGCTCCATATTGACCTCTTAACATCTACATTGCCTAAAAGTTTCATTCATTCGTTCGTTCGTTCGTTCGTTCGTTCGTTCGTTCATTCGTTCGTTCGTTCGTTCGTTCGTTCGTTCGTTCATTCATTCATTCATTCTTTCACAATTCCATTCTGAACTCTAATACTCACTTTCCATTTTGAGATGTACTGAATCAAATCATAGTAATGTTACCTGAAAAGAAGATACATTCATTCATCCATTCATTCACTGCTTTATGTTGATCTTTAACATTTAACAGCTTTGTTGCCTGAATAGAACTTTCATTCATTCATTCATTCATTCATTCTGGATTGTAATCTCATGTCTCATTCAACTTTCCACTGCATCAAACTCCCAGCAACTATGTTGATGGAAAATAACATTCGTTCATTCATTGCTCCATATTGACATCTAATACTTGGCATCTACATTGCCTAAAAGTTCCATTCAATTATTTATTCATTGATTCTTTCACGATTCCATTCTGAACTCTAATACTCACTTCCAATTCAGATATGTACTGAGTCAAATCACAGTAATGTTACCTGAAAAGAAGGTTCATTCATTCATTCATTCACTGCTTTATATTGATCTTTAACATTTAACAGCTTTGTTGCTTGAATAAAACATTAATTAATTCATTCGTTCATTCATTCATTCTGAATTGTAATGCTCATGTCTCATTCAGATTTCCACTACATCAAACTCCCAGCAATTATGTTGACTGAAAATAACATTAATTCATTCATTCATTGCTCCATATTGTCCTCTTGACATCTACATTGCCTAAAAGTTTCATTCAATTATTCATTCATTCATTCTTTCACGATTCCATTCTAAGCTCTAATACTCACTTCCCATTCAGAGATGTACTGAATCAAATCACAGTAATGTTACCTGAAAAGAAGATACATTCATTCATCCATTCATTCACTGCTTTATATTGACCTTTAACATTTAGCAGCTTTGTTGCCTGAATAGAACATTCATTCATTCATTCATTCATTCGTTCGTTCGTTCGTTCGTTCGTTCGTTCGTTCGTTCGTTCATTCGTTCGTTCGTTCGTTCGTTCGTTCGTTCGTTCGTTCGTTCATTCATTCATTTATTCATTCATTCACTGCTTTATATTGATCTTTAACATTTAACAGCTTTATTGCTTGAATAGAACATTCATTCATTCATTCATCCATTCATTCACTGCTTTATATTGATCTTTAACATTTAACAGCTTTATTGCTTGAATAGAACATTCATTCATTCATTCATCCATTCATTCACTGCTTTATATTGATCTTTAACATTTAACAGCTTTGTTGCTTGAATAGAACATTAATTCATTAATTTTGTTCATTTATTCATTCTGAATTGTAATGCTCATGTCTCATTCAGATTTCCGCTACATCAAACTCCCAGCAACTATGTTGACTGAAAATAACATTCGTTCATTCATTGCTCCATATTGACCTCTAATACATCACATATACATTGCCTAAAAGTTTCATTAAATTATTCATTCATTCATTCTTTCACAATTCCATTCTGAACTCCAAAACTCACTTCCCATTCAGAGATGTACTGAATCAAATCACAGTAATGTTACCTGAAAAGAAGGTTCATCCATTCATTCACTGCTTTATATTGATCTTTAACATTTAGCAGGTTTGTTGCATGAATAGAACATTCATTCATTCATTCATTCAATGTGACATATTCATCTCTAGTGCCTATCAGCTATGCTGCCTGAAAAGAGGTTGCATTCATTTGTTCATTCATTCATTGACCCAGTCAGAGCTCTAACACCCACTTCTCATTCCGATATCCACTGCATCAAATTTCTAACAGGTAGGTTTCCTGAAAATAATGTGCATTCAGTCCTTCACTACTTCATACTGATCTTTAATACTTAACATCTATGTTGCCTAAAAACAGGTTCATTCATTTATTCATTCATTCTTTCACTTTTCCATTCTGAACTCTGATACTCTCTTCCCATTGAGAGATGTACCGAATCAAATCTCTAACAGTTTTGTTACCTGAAAAACCTGCTTTCACTCGTTCATCCATTCATTGATCCATCCTTAACTCTAACACCATCTTCTCATTCATAAATCCATTGCATCAAAGATATGGTTCCTGAAAACAGGGTTCATCCATTCATCCATATGCACCTCTTCACTCATTTCCCCTCTCATTTGTTCATTCACTCATTACTCTTTCTGAGGCTTGGCACACTTGACTCATGTCAATCGCAGAGCTCTGACTGTGTGTTTAGGAGACCAATGCCGAGGCTCCTTACTCACTCTAAACCTCAGTGTTCCAACTTAACAAACCAGTATTTTCAGAGCCATAGTGCATTTTAGCTCCTTCTGTCTCTGGTTCTCCATTCTTATTTTGAACCCCCCAACCCACTGCTCAACCCCAATGCTTTTTGCTTTTGCTAAATTTCTGCTCCTACTATGCGGCACTCATTCTTACTATTGATCATCCAGACCTCCATTGCTCCAAGAGGCCACTTGTTCATTTTCTGCTCCTGTTGCTCAATCTGAAGCCCCTACTGCATAATGCTGTTCCTGCGCCTTAGCATTCAGTCCTGGTGCCCCAGTGCCAGCCTCATGGCTACTATTGATCATTCAGGCCTCTATTGCTCCAAGAGGTCATTCTGTACCCTAATACTCTTTGTTCATTTTCTGCTCCTTTTGCTCACTCTGGAGCCCCTACTGCACTTCTGCTGTCTCTTCATGCCAGTATTTACCCCTGTCCTGGTGCCTCAGTGCCAGCCTCATGGCTACTTTTGATCATCCAGGCCTTTATTGCTCCAAGAGGTTATTCTGCACCCTGATTCTCTTTCTTAATTTTCTGCTCCTGTTGTTCAGCCTAAAGCCCCTACTGCACTTCTGCTGTCCCTTCATGCCAGTATTCACCCCTATCCCAGTGCCAGCCTCATGGCTACTATTGATCATCCAGTCCTTTATTGCTCCAAGAGGTCATTCTGCACCCTGATTCTCTTTGTTCATTTCCCCCTCCTGTTGTTCAGCCTAAATCCCCTACTGCACTTCTGCTGTCCCTTCATGTCATTATTCACCCCTATCCCAGTGCCCCAGTGCCAGCCTCATGGCTACTATTGATCATCTAAACCTGTGGTGCTCCAAAAGGTCATTCTGCACCCTGATTCTCTTTGTTCATTTCCCCCTCCTGTTTCTCAGTCTGAAGCTCCTACTTCATTTCTGCTCTTCCTTCATGCCAGTATTCACCCCTATCCTGGTGCCCCAGTGCCAGCCTCATGGATGCTATTGATTATCCAGGCCCTCTATTGCTCCAAGAGGTCATTCTGCCCCCTGATTCTCTTTGTTCATTTTCTGCTCATGTTGTTCAACCTAAAACCCCTACTGTACTTCTGCTATTCCTGCACCCAAGCATTCAGTCCTGGTGCCCCCGTGCCAGCCTCATGGCTACTATCATCCAGACCTGCAGTTTCTCAACGCAGTCATTCTGAGCTCTGATATACTCTGTTTAATGCTCACCCTATGGTGAGGTCAGCATGGCTAAGTTCTTGTGATGCCAGATGAGGACACAGTGCCCGTGCAGTGAGGTCAGAAATTAGGAATGGGAATGGCCGTAGTGTCTCTGGTGGGATGTGTAATTGTTGCTATTTTTCTTCTTTTATCCGAGCCATGGCCACATTTATGCAAGGAAAAAGTCCCTATGTAGGAGTGTCAGATTTATATATGCTATGCTGAATCATCCAGAAACCAGATTCAAAAGTTTTTCTTCCCTTGGGCTATGCTTGGGGATATTATGGGATTGATTAAAGGCAGTAAATGTTGTTGTTAAGCAGCAGCAGAGCTATGGGCACTTACTTTTTAAGAACCCAAACAGCAAGAAAGCAACTGCCGTATTTTCCTCAATTCCTTGATGTTCGACTTTATAAATGTTATGGATGGCATACACTGTAACATTCCTGCTTGAACCCAAGTTTGATTTCAGCCATTTTGATTGGAGAACAGAGCACTCCATAAACAGGAACGTTAAAAACCTTCAAATTCCCTGAGACACCACAGCAGTGTGATACGTTCACTCTAGAGGTGTCCCCACCTCACACTCCCCCTTTTTGAACCTCTGGCCTCCCCGGTATGGTGACTCTCAAAGCTGATTATTCATTTTGTGCCCATCCGGAGATGGAGTGGCATCCCATCCATGCTTGAATTATTTTGTATATGCCAGTCATCTCATTCTCTGCTCACTGGTCATTCTAAAGCCTGGTGGGAAAAGCTCTGATTGCTCCAAGGGCTCTTTGTCCATTCTGTACCCCAAGTTCTTACTCTCTTTTCGCCGCCTGTACCTTTAAACTCATGGCAGGGCAGCACATGCACGGGAAGGAGTATCTGACATGTCCCCCCAGCTGGGTTTCTGAGCTTTTCATCCTCTTCTTCGTTCTAACCAGCTGGACTGAATGTTAACTTCTGCTTTACATCCCACTTGGCTTCTATTGTAGGGTATACCTTCTCATTCATCTAACGGTTTTCTGATCTCTCTTTACCAATGGCAGGAAGGTGGTGCCTGTCCCAGCAGCAGCAGCAAGCCCAAGGGAGGAGCCAACCTGGATGGGATGAGATGCCAGTCCATTGCTGGGCATACTCACCCAAACTAACAACATAACTACAGTATCGTGCTTATCATCTAGCATATAAAAGGAAGCCAGAGATCCAAGAGGAACCCGTCATGGACACATGGAGAGCATGGGAAAGGCTCCAGAGATGAAACCAAACCCAGAAACTTTTGAGGTCAATGCCACACACAATGGGCCACTGTGTCACACATATTAATATCACACAGACAACAAAGATTTTGCTTCTTGAAAACTTTCATGGATTTTGGCCTGCTGATCACAAAACTCACCATTTTATTGCAGATGCCTATTTTGGGGATTTCTTCTCATAGTATATAAGCCTACATGTACAGTACAACGACCACAACTGGCACATCTCTGGTAATCTAAAGGGAGTGGCACCCCAGCTTGGAGAGCCCAAGTCCCGCTGTGTCACTTGCCGAGCTGAAGAATTTCATTACATTATAAAGAACTGGCCGCTCTGTAATGACAGAAACATGTGGCACCTAAACCCACTTGTCCAGTGTGGTGGACGGCTGGGACTCTAGCTCGGCCGGGACACCTCGATGATGGAAGGACAAATCCACAACAATACAGTATCTCCCCCGGGACACAAGAGGGCAGCCCTCCCTGGATCGCATCAGGGCCACAAGCTTGGGACTTGGAGGCTCAACCCTGTTGGGGCCCGTGGTCACCGCCAGGGGGTGCCTGGACAGTCCCCAAGCCTGTGGACCGCAGCACTTCTGCCACACTCAGGAGTGCTGCTGAAAGAAGATTGGAGTGCACTTGGAGTGTGCACTATAAAAGAGGACGCCTCACGCCCAGTCCAGGAGCCGGAGTCGGGAGGTGGTGGACTAGAGCTTGTGTGGAGGAGAGTAGGAGGTAAAGAGAAGAAAGAAAGAAAGAAAGAGAGAAAGAAAGAAAGAAAGAAAGAAAGAAAGAAAGAAAGAAAGAAAGAAATAAAGAAAGAAAGAAAGAAAGAAGCTGAGTTTAATGGTGGTGATTTGTTCACTGTGTGCTAAGAAAAAGAAAATTAAAGGGTGTATTTAGCCCTGGTGTCTGTGTGTCTGGGGCTGATACTCCACACCAGAGAGAACTTTATTTGTCTCCTGGGGGAAAATTTGGCTTTTTACAGAAGCTCTTTAAATAAATACTGTGACAGATAGAGGGTGCCACTGAGCCCCAAACCCCAGAGACAACACAAAGGTGTTTATTCTAAAATACCTCACGACAGGTTTCTTCCGGGTCTCAAGAACACAGATATACACAATAATATTCTTCCTTTCCTCTTCCCATCTCTTCTCTCTCTATCCAACTCTCTCCAGCGGGTGTTGCCTTCCTTCTTCCGATGCTCTGACTCCCCGGAGAAGGCTGCATGGCTTGCTTTTATGTCAGACGTTGGAGTACTTGCGGTGCCAGGGCATAGCCTGAAGGAAGTACTTCCGGGTCAGGTGGAAGTCCCAAAAAGTAAGGATCGTGAATCTGTTTAGCACCACCTGGCAGCTCCCATGTGACCCAGCAGGGCTGACTCTTGGCACTACAACTCCCATCATGCCCCACCGTGTCCCACATGGTTACTGCGGTCCTGGGATTCTGCCATCTAGTGGATGAGGGATGAAAATACAGTGGAGCCTTGACTTACGAACTCAATTCGTTCGCGAGGGCTGGTTGTAACTCAAGTTGGTTGTAAGTCAAGATTCTTTTTCCCATAAGAAATAATGGAAATGCCCTTAATGTGTTCCGAACCGCCCACAGCAACACTTACTTAACGTTTTTTAATAGAAAAGGGTTTTATAATGTGCATAATTTACCAAAAACACCAATAATTTTTCTAATGTACTAACCAAAAAGTTATAAAAAGTGCCTAGTGTGATGAATGGCCGGTGAGAGTTTCCGGCCCTCACCCCCAGGCCGCCAGGATGAGCTCTCCCAACAGCATGGACGGGCCCCGAATTCCAGCAGGGCCTCATGGACTATGTAGTTTTTATGCACAGCCCTGCTGGATACCTTGGGGAGCACCGGGAGTCGCTGTAGGGAGGCTCGTGGACTCATATATGCCCTATAACCCACACAAAATTGTGTTTTGATTTCTAATTTTTTGACGACCAGCAGGGGGTGCTTACCCGGTGGTCTGAACGTGGCACCAGTGCCTTGACGAGGACACTGTACTGTAAAAATGGCGGTGCCCTTCGGATGAAATGTAAAACCTGAGGTCCTCACGCTCTCTCTGTTCATTAAAGATCCCTGGACGTCTTTCGGAAAGAGCAGAGTGTATCCCGATGTCCACGGCCTGGTCATTTTGGCCCCCCTAATCCTCCCCTGTCTGTAATTGGCTACTTATCTTTCACCACCTAACAGCTAATATGTGGTAAGTGTACTGGTAGAAAAATGGCTGCCATCGCATCATCCAGGTGGATGCTGCACATTAGTGTGATGATTGAGGTGGCTCCCCACTCACTATGTAAAGTGCTTTGTGTAGTGAAAAAGCCACTATAGAAATGTAAAGAATTATTATTATTATTATAACACACCATTGACTTTGCCTTTTGTTTTGCAGTTTTGTGTGTGTGTGGCATTATGAATAACTGTTTTCACTATTACTTTTTTTTTTTAATGTCCTTGTCTTGAGTTCCTCCACCACTGATCTGATCGGGTATGACTCCAGATGCCCGTAGGTCATCACACACGCCGGCCCATGTCAATTTACACACCTGAAAAATGTCACATTTAGCAGCTGTGTGCCAACGTTCCAGCTCAGTTGAGCCGGCCCCTTTTACCTAACAGCCAATAACGTGCCGCCTGATGGAGCAGGTGCCGTATATGAAGTATTAACGGTCACACCCAATTTCAGCTGCAATCTCCGCCCCCTTTCTTTTTCTTCTTTATTTCCATTCTGTCATGGTGCATAAAACACACAACATGAGACAGATGATCTTCTCTTCCGTTTGTAAAGTCCAAGTCCCCACCTTCCTTACTCCTCGCCATTCCTTCCAGATGAGCATTCATTGATTGTCAGCTCTCATGCACACAGAGCCCACCCGTACGACTAAAGATAAAACCAAATGGCAAGTTGCAGACATGTTGGAGTGAATCGCTGGGTGTGCCACATCAGGTGACCGGCTTTATAGGAGTGGGCCACCGACTGCCACCAACTTGGCCAAGATTATGTAAATGAAGCCTATAAATTTTAAGTCGGGAAAAAACATCTTGAATGGTCACTTTGAGTTTTCTGAACAGATTCGGTCCCTCACTGTTAAAAAGAGTAAATCAGTAAAGCAGATGGGACGGAGGAGCTCACTTAAGATGCGTCCCCAACCTGGAGTCGGCTCAGCTTTCAAGTTCTCATTGTTTACTTGTGAAAGTAAAACCTTCATCATCCTTTCCTTGACACATCGGCTTTTAATTATTTATCTAAATTGTTTATTTATTTCTGGATACAAACGGCGCCAAAGCTCATTCAAGTAAACTCCAGTCATGATTTATGTGGAAATCCACCTTGGGGTTATGGTTTACGCTTTTTTTTTTTTTTTTGTGTGCGGCTGGGTAGAAACTCCACACACCACTGTGGAAATAATAAAAAATAAATAAGTAAATAAATAAATAACTGCTGCTCATGGCTTTAAGGTGAGGGACGGCCTGGAGAATCAGGCCAGCAAGTTCAGCCTTGTCATTGCTGAGGAATGCTGGCAGAAAATCTCTCTGGCGTTGGGTCATCGGCGATGTGCCCTGAAGAACACTGTGTAATTTTCACCAGCTGTCAGCGGAGTTGTTGTTTGGGGTGGGGTGGGGAGGGGGGATTGGGACGCTAAGGGTGGAGGGCTGAAGTTTACATTTCCTTAAACACTAAGTTTATGAATGCTCATGAATGCTGACCTACATTACAGTCCAAAGAGCCACGGACACCACGTTCAATGTGCACTTGGCTCCATGTGGGACTTGCTGCCTGATTTGATTGCTCTTGCACAACAGATAAGCGGCACAAAATGCATGCAAGCTGGAAAGTCCGGGTCTCCCCTCGGCACATTATCTACATCACTTCACTCTCACCTGCTGCTTCGCCTGCCCACACTGCGGTTTCCGTTTCCAGAAACGTGTTTTGGCAGATTTTGAATCATGCTTTGTATTTCAAAAACAAATGCATCAACTCAGCGGGAAATGCCTAGAAATGAAGTACATATTCTGTGCTTTTTGTACATTTAATATATACTTATATATATATTTATATTGTGGCAGACTGCTGGGACCCTTGTCCGGCCCTTGCATCGGGGTCACGGGGTTGGTGCTTGGAAGCTCAACCCTGTGGGGGGGTCTGTGGCCACTGCCAGGGGTCGCCTGAATGGTTTCCAGAGCCATGGACTCCAGCATTTCCACCACACCAGGAAGTGCTGCCGGAAAGGAAATCCGGGTGCACCTCGAGTGCTTCTGGGTGTCCATACAGCACTTCCACCACACCAGGAAGTGCTGCAGGAACTTCATCAGGATGAACCCTGGCGCACATCCGGGTGAACTATAAAAGGGACCACCTCACTCCATTTGGGGAGATGGAGGAATGGAGGCAGCAGAGGATAAAGAGAAGAAACGATAAGAAAGGATGGAGTAACTGTGAGCTTATTGTGGTAATTGGTGCACTGTGCTGTGTGCAGGAGAAAAGAAAAATCAACGTGTGTGTTTTGGGACTTCTGTGTGTCCTACGTCTGTCTGTGATCCGGGCTGAAACTTCCACAATATATGTATATTGTCACAGGTGGCTGGGGGTGGTACACAGCAGGGATGCCCCGGAGGACCAGAGGAGGGCTTATGTCTCTCCCAGACCACGTGGGGGTGACTGCTTGGAAGCTCAACCCTATAGGGGCCCGTGGTCACCGCCATGGGTCACCCCAATGCCTTTGGACCCTTGGCCCTCAGCACTTCCGCCACACCCGGAAGTGCTGGGGGGAAGAAGACCAAGAACACCCGGAATGTTTCTGTGTGCGCAGCTGGTAGTTCCGCCACACTGGGGAGTGCCAGCGCAAGATAGTCAGGAGGCACCTGGAGCACGTCCGGGTAGGGATAAAAGGGGCTACCTCCCTCCATTTGATGGCTGGAGTCGGGAGTGCAGAGGACATGGTCCTGGTGGAGAGGAGTGGAGGCGGCCTGAAGAGTGAAAGAGGCATTGTAGGACCTGGACTTTGGGGAACTTTGGGGGGTTGTGTGTGTATCTTTGTAAATAGAAATTATGTATAATAAATGTGTGTGGGTTGAACCAACACTGTCCGCCTGTCTGTGTCCAGGCTGACTTCCGCAATATATATATACATATATACATACATATATATATATATATATATATATATATATATATATATATATATATATATATATATATATATATATGTATACATATATATATATATATATATATATATATATATATATATATATATATATATATATATTTATATATATATATATATATATATATATATATATATATATATATATATATACTGTGTATATATAAATATGTTGCACAAGCGTTACCTGGTAGGTAACCACCCATACAATCAGATTGTGATTCAGGCTATGAATCCTATGAATGGTTATATATCTATATCTATTTCTATATATATATTGTAACAGATAGAGGCGTGGTCCACCTCTTGAACCCTCAGGTACCACTCTGAACACCAGGTGAAAGTATAAATATTATTTATTTTACTATTACACTGTGCACAAAGCACCCTCCACTCCACACTCATAAACTACAATTCTCTATAAACAATACTCTCTCCTCCTCGGCCAGACACTTGCCACCCTACCTCCCAGCTTAGCTCAGTGTCTGGGCTTTCCCACAGTCCTTTTATATGCCCTGACCCGGAAGTGGTTCCTGGCCAAACCCACAAGTCCTTATTTCCTCCGGGTCAGGGTAAACAGTCCTTCCTTCAGCCCGGGAGTGCCTCATCATCACGTGACAGGAAGGAACACATAAGAGATCAATAGCCCCCCTACAGCGACTCCTGGTGGTCCCCAAGGTATCCAGCAGGGCTGTGTATATAAACTACAAAGTCCATGAGGCCCTGCTGGAACTCGGGGCACGATTATGCTGTCCGGAGGGCTCCTCCTGGCGGCCTGGGGGTGGCGACCGGAGTCTGTAGCCGGTCGTCCATCACTATATATATATATATATATATATATTATAGCAGTTGAGGCGTGGAGCCACCTCTTGAACCCTCAGGTACCACTCTGAACACGAGGTAAAAGTATAACAACTGTTTATTTTGTTGTCACGTGCACAAAGCACTCTCCACACCACACTATTCATACACCAATAAACTCTCAACAAACCAATACTCTCTCCTCCTCACCCAGACACTTGCCACCCTACCTCCCAGCTCAGCTCAGTGTTCTGGGCTTCCCACAATCCTTTTATAGCCCCTGACCCAGAAGTGGTTCCTGGCCAAACCCACAAGTCCGTTTTCCTTTCGGGTCAGGGCAAACAGTCCTCCTCTTCATCCCGGGAGCACGTCGCTTCCTCCAGTCACATAACTGTGACGCACTCCCGGGTTATAGGGCACGCAACAGCCCACTAGCCCCCCTACAGCGACTCCCGGTGGCCCCCAAGGTATCCAGCAGGGCTGTGTGTATAAACTACAGAGTCCATGAGGCCCTGCTGGAAGTCGGGGCACCATCATGCTGTCCGGAGGGCTCCTCCTAGCGGCCTGGGGGTGGCGACCGGAGTCCATAGCTGGCCGTCCATCACAATATATATATCTATAGATATATATATATATATATATATATCTATATATATATATATATATATATATATATATATATATATATATATATACACATATCTCTCTATATATATAACGAGTAAAGGCGCACTGCACAATAACGTGCAGTGAATACACTTGACTTGAGCGTTCCTAGTTTTCCTCCTCTTTCTCTGTATGTTTATCATTCGTTTGCTCAGAGGTTGATGCGCTTGCTGCTTCCTGAGCAGATCTTCTGTTCTCCACCCTAGCAGCCCGCTTCTTCTCTTCTTTCGTCTGCATCTTTAAAACTGATTAAGTCAGTGTTTGTGTAACAATTACTTAGTACGTTTTCTTTTGCCTCAAGAATGATTTAAGATATGAAGAGGTAGAGGAAGAGATGGTGAAGGTGGAAGGGATGAAAACGGCGCCCGTACATATGCGCCGCCCTGCCGCCCACTGCCGAGAGTTGATTCTACAGTAAATTAAAATAAAAAGAGGAATAACTTTGAAAGTAAATCATCGCCCTGAAAGCAGATAGTAGACGTCACGTAGTATATGTGTACCAAATTTCAGGTCAGTAGGTCAAACGGTTTGTGAGTTTCAGGTGATTTAAAATCCTGGATGGACAAACAGACAGCCACAGTACCGCATTATATAAGAAGATATATATATATATATTTATTTATATATATCCATCCATCCATTTTCCAACCCGCTGAATCCAAACACAGGGTCACAGGGGTCTGCTGGAGCCAATCCCAGCCAACACAGGGCACAAGGCAGGGAACCAATCCTGGGCAGGGTGCCAACCCACCGCGGATTTATATATATATATATATATATATATATATATATATATATATATATATATATATATATATATATGTATGTGTGTGTGTATGTGTATATATATAGCAGCCATGACACCTGCACTTCAGCACATGTCACCCACCTGAAGGTAAGCATGTTCAGGTCCGGATGGGAGACCATCTCAGGCAATTAGGTGTGGTAAAAAGACAAGCAGGAGTTAAGTTACATATAAAACAATGTATTATTGATAATATTTATAAATAATAACAATATGCAAAGTACATTTGAATTTTGGCAACCATACAACCTGATTAAATGCTGATGTGTAGTTTCAGGCGGCACACAGACTTGTAGTTATTTAAAATGTCTCTAGTTAAGGCATCATTGGTGCTCAGCTTTCTTCAGAACAGGCCGTATGCCTGTTCCAATATGGCTGCTAAACTGTGGTTTCCATTGTGTTGTTTTCTTCAGTTCATGTTGTGATGGTCTTCATCAGTTTGGTAGGAGAGATACATCTTCATCATATGTTGGTTAGTAAGACATGCTTCTTTCAGATGTTAGTAAGAGAGAGATTGTGAGGTTAAACAAGTGAATTTTTAGATGTTCTGTCCAACCCCTAGAGCCAATAGGACATCATGGTACTTAAAAGCTTCTGATCCAAGCCATTTCCAAACAGCCATACTTCAGACCAATGGGGGAATACAACATCTTAAAACCTGCCACCCCCCAAGACCATATGTTAAGGTGCAGTTTGGCTTCCTTGCGGGGGTTGAAAGACTCTACCCTCCCCCAACTCTGTCGTAAAAAATTCAGAGAGACCCATTCCTAAAAGGGGGTGTGTGTTTAAACACTGTAAGTTACATTGCTTTGCCTAAATTACAAATAAAGACATACAAAATATTTATCAAGTTATATGCAAAATCTTACATCACAACAGATGCCAAGGTCAGAAGAGGGTGCCAAGCAAAACCTTTAAAAACACACACACAGATGATTGATTGATTGATTGATTGAGTGATTGATTGAGTGATTGATTGGTACATATAGAATCAAGAGGAGTGACAGCTGAGTCACACTAATCAGTTTTAAGACTATGCAGATATTCTCACAGATACTCTAACTTACATATTTATTGCAATTATCAAACTACAAGTCATGCAAATGAGCTGTTTCTGGTGTGGAAGAAACAGAGAGAGGGAATGATAAAGGTTTGGGGGGGGGGGGGGGGTTCCACCCCGTATATTCTCGCCAACACTCAATAACAGAAAAACAAGTTATCACAAAGGACTGAGCCAGATAAAAAAATCAATGCCTGAATTCAGAGTGGAGTGCTTGGGTTTTAGAGGTGCAGGACAGGAAGGGGAGGGCTCTCAGATGGAAATGAGGTCTGCAGGAGGGCGTGGCGTAGCAGCAGAAGTGGGCGGAGCCTTAGCAGGGCTTTGCTTCTGGCAGTCAGTGGAAGAGAGAGAAAAGACATTGGTTACCGTTCATCAACCCCTGGCTCTGCATGTTACCCCCTTAGACTGCCTCCCATGATCGCGTGTGTGACACCGGACAATAGGATACTTATTAATAAAAAGACGCTGGACGTGTCAGCAGAACACCCGCTTTTCCATCTACTTTTATACTTGGTCCCTTTTTTTTTTTTCAGGTTGAAGTGCTGCTGGTGGAGAACCTGAGGCAAAAGATAAGCGCTGGAATGTGACAGTGAGCATTACCAGAGCTTTAGGGATTAGAACTCTACTACTGCAAACTCTCAGAAACTGTGTATCTTAATACTCCACCAATCATCTTTACTTTAAATGTTAACGTATTAATAAGATTTATTATTCATTTATAAAGTAATTAATACGTAAAATCACAGTGTTCTAGCTTAACTGAAATCGACAGGAAAAATAAAAGTCAATGGGCCAGAAGATGAAAGAGCCAAAGTGGAGCACTAAAGTCAAAAGTGAAATACAAAACGTAATGAAACATCTAACTCACAAAGCACCCTGAAACATTAAACTCTCCTAAACACTCTAAAATTCTTTGTATTTTATCCTCAAACATAGTGTAGCAAAAAAACACAGACAAGTCTAAAGAATTGAGGCACCCACAGGCAAACCGCATATAAATGAAAATAAACAGTGAATAGTTATGTTGAAAAAGGAAAGAAAGAAAAATCTCAAAGTGACTGCTTCAAGATGGCGACACTTAAGTACAGGCCCGGCAAGACGAGGCAGGTCCGGGGGGGGGGGGGGGATTGGGGGGGATGCGGAAAGTGACAGCAGAGGTGGTAGGGCTGTCAATCATCCGGTCCACAGAGGAAGGAAGGGATGAGGCATTAGAAGACAGCGCCAGCTTGTGGATCGGTGAGGAATTACCAACACCAGAGCCTTTAAGCCGTCTCTAAGGCACACGTGTGTGACAATAGACAGTTTCTCATAGCAAGAGGCCACTTTAAATACTGTCAGGCTGGTGATGTCATCCTGTGCAGCTTTAGGGCACCGCCCCCTAGCAACCAATCCTAGCAACAGCATCGCAAGATGGTGATGACCACACCAAAAACAAAATGGTGTTGTGTAAGAAATAAATAGTGAACCGATAGAGATTCATGTCTATACAAATCACATCATAATGAAAGTGAAGCTAAAAATCTCCATCACTCTGAGAATGCATAAAAAATGATAATAACGATACCCAAAATGTAATAAACATAAGAAACATTACACAAGATTCATTTCTAACTCTACAAACATGTAGTACACAGTTACATAATTAAAACACATCTCTAAGAAGATTCCCAGTCAAAATATCGGGTTTAGTTTCTATATTTTTTTATCACTATTATTTTATACAAATGACTGCTCATCTGTTTCATTATTTATTGTTGCATGGTGGTGCAGTGTTTAGAGCTTTTATCCTCTCAGCTCCTCAGTTTGCAAATTCTCCCCTTGTCTTTTTGGTTTTCCTATCACACCCCAAAAATGTATGACTTCAGCTAAGATTAGCCCTGTGTGTGTGGGTCCTGACAACCCCAGTCAAGATTTGGTCCCCCCAGTACTCTTAATTTGGATTGTGCAGATTTATTAATGTTGTGTTAGGTCATGATCGACTAAACGCATCTTCAAAGGATAAGACAGTGACGTGTTGGGCTCAAAGAAGAGCCACATGATGGAAGGATATAGAAATAAAGCTCTTCCTTAGTCCCCACTTGTTCTTGTCCATTGTGGCTGCAGGGGTCCGCTCAAACTGTCCCTGAACCAGTAGCGTAGCGTGGGTGTCAGCCGCCCGGGGCGGAGGAAAATTCCGCCGCCCCCTTGGTATCCGTCAATAAGGGCGCGCACAAAAAGGCGACCTTCAAAAGGGCGACCTCAATTGGGTGCGGCGCATAAAAGCGCACATAAATAAAAGCGATCTTCAAAAGGGAGACCTCAATTGAGCGCCGAATAACTGCGCGCATAAATAAAGGAGCGCTTCAAAAGGGTGACGTCAATTGGGCGCAGCGAATAAAGGCAAACGCAACAAAATTATTACAGAAAATTTATATATAATGATTGAACGTATAAAAAGGTGAAAGCAAGAACATTAAAACATCCAATTAATTAATGCATGAACTTCTAACAAACTACTTCTAACGAACTATTTCTAAAGCTCTCTATATTTTGTTGTTTTCAAAATTACAGAAAATTAGATTAAATTGAGGTCACCCTTTTGAAGCTCGCCTTTATTTACGCGCACATTTATTCGGCGCTCAATTGAGGTCACCCTTTTGAAGCTCGCCTTTATTTACGTGCGCCTTTATTCACCGCGCCCAATTGAGGTCGCCCTTTTGAAGGTCGCCTTTTTGTGCGTGCCCTTATTGAATAGAACCCGCCCCCTTATTTAGGTATGGTTCAAATTTTTACAAGATATTATTATTATTTATTGTGAAATTTTGCCGCCCCCTAAAAGTGCCGCCCGGGGCGGGCCGCCCCTGCCGCCCCTGCCGCCTCCACTACGCTACGCCACTGCCCTGAACTGTGAATAACTGCAAGGGGCCAATGTGGATAAAAACTGCTGCTTAAATGAAAAATAATAAACCCTGGTGAAGTGACCCAACAACTATATATATAAATATATTGTGACAGGTGGCTGGGTCCCATGCCCGGCAGGGACGCCACTTCTGTATATGTTCCGGGGGAGCAGCTATGGCCATCTCACTACCTCCCCTGGGACGCTTGGTGGCAGCCTCCCGGGCTGACAATGGTGCCTCAGTTTCCCGCAGGGTTTCCTGGGAGACGGAGTTCTCCACAACCCTGTGGGGAGCTGGGGTGGCCGCCAGGGGGTGCTGCATGGAGCCAGGAACCCACCTGGACATCTCTGCAGCCCCACCCGGAAGTGCAATTAGCCGCAGGTGATCAAGCACTTGGAGCACTTCCGTGTGGGCTATAAAAAGGGCCAGCATCCACCACTCAGAAGCCAGAATCGGGAGGAAGAGGACGAGGTTGCCTGGGAGGAGTGGTGGTGCCAAGGTGGAGAGAAGAAGTGTTGTTTGTGTTATATTAAGTGCTTGTGGGATTGTGTTGTGGCTGGAGGGATTACGGGGAAGAAAAATAAACTTTATTTTACACGTGCCTCTGCGTAAGTCTGTGCCGGGTCGGGCGCTATATAGCGCCTATATTATAATACTAGCAAAATACCCGCGCTTCGCAGCGGAGAAGTAGTGTGTTAAAGAGGTTATGTAAACATATATATACATAAACATACTGTATATACATAAATATATACATATACACATCCACATATATATACATATATCAACATATATATACACATACATATATATATATATACACATACATATATATATATATATATATATATATATATATATATATATATATATATATATATACACACACACATGCAGACACATATACATATATATACATATACATATTTGTATATCTACATATATATACACATATATACATATATATACATATTTGTATATCTACATACATACACATATATCTATCTATCTATATATATATATATATATACACACACATATATATAGTAAAACATTAACATTTAAGAAGTAAAGTTACATTGAGTACTACTGCAGTGCCTTCGGGTATACCTCATTTTTTCTTTGCCCATTACATGCTTAAATGTATACATTTTTTGGTGTACCTACCCGAGAACACGCGACATATAACCGACCGTGGGAGAAGCATGGATTTTAAAGAAGCGTTGAGTTCATCTGCTGGTCTCCCTCGTGGAATAACTGGTAATGTTTCAGTAAAATCTACAGCGAGTAAAACGACATTACCTCCTTTTTTTTTTATGTACGATCTCTGAGATGTTGCTTTTTTCGGTTCAAGGCTTCATAAGCTCTTTTATGTTCCATGGTGTACTTAATAAGTACTAATTATCCCAAACCATCATCTTTGAATGTTGCAAGACTTTCGCCTTGTATGTAGATCGGGGTAATTACATTCATTGCATTCCTAGTCTGAATCACAATCTGATTGTATGGGTGGTTACCTGGCACTGTAGGGTTGCCACCCGTCCTTTAAAATACGGAATCGTGCCGCGTTTGACAATGAAATTGCGCGTCCCGTTTTGAATCAATACTGGACGGGATTTATCCCGTATTTTTTTAATCATTTTTTTTTTAAAGCAGCGTCTCATGCAAATCATCCCACACGCATTTTATGAAGATGCCTCCTTTCCTACTTTTGATTGGGTAATACTTGATGTCATCGTTAGTTTGATTGGTGTTTTTAACTGTCCAGTGAGGAGGGCGTGTCTTTTAAGTACAGTGTGCAAAGTGTTGGCACTGAGATGTGGCGTCAGCGCCATACTTGAAGCCCCTAACGTTGCGGTCAGCAAGTCGGCTAACATCCGCCATGTGCCGTCTTTCAGTTGCGAGAAGCAGATCATAGAATGGTTGAAACTGTTGCCCCTAACGTTGCGCCACGGCGTGTGGTTCGTTTATACGTCGTGTCTTCTCATTAAACTTTTATCTCGCGAATAGAGATAGATAGATAGATACTTTATTAATCCCAATGGGAAATTCACAACATATAAAAGAAAAAAAATACACCGAAGGCTTGAAACGCCACTTTCTCGCAAGCCGCTTCATTTTTAGCTTAGTGCCGGCTCTGCTGCCACGATACCGCCTTCTTACCTCGTCAGGTAAATATGGAACCACACCGGCACTGGCATTTGTTCTCAGCGCTCGAAGTTGAGTACTTGAATATGCGAGTCTCGGCGTGTAAAAATCCATGCCCACGTTGTAAAAGTAAGTGTGTCCAGGGAACGAATCCACATAAAATAAAGTAATAGGAGTGATCAATAAATAAAAATAGAAAAATAAAAGTAGAAAAGTACACATACATATACAGTCATACACGGAGCTGCTGAAAAGGCTGCCACTCAAGGCGGCGCCGGATGTTTTAATATGTTATTGCAATCCGCAGCGGGAGCGTTTCTATAAACTTAATTTAAACTTACGTTTTACACCGTGCTTTGTTTCCCTTATGAACATGCTTGTATGCTTAACTCGCTCCGTTCTCAATTGTTTAATAAATTTTTTGCTCTTCGCTGTTTGCGGCTGTTCCTCCATTTCCCCCTACTTCGTTGTTTTATCTCGCGAATATGTTATTGTAATCCTTAACGGGAGCGTTTCAATAAACTGATTGAAAATAGTTTTGCATTTACCTTTTTAGTAAAAGGCGAGCTTTTAAGCCTGAGAAATCACCGCGTAAATGCACACGTTTAATTGGACATGTGTTAATATGTATAGTTACACAGTATTAAAAGACAGTGAACAACGTCAGTTACCTTTGTTCCCGCGTTTGATAAAAGGTGAGCTTTTAAGCCTGACAAATCACCCCGTAAATGCACACGTTTAATTGCACATGTGTTAATATGTATGCTTACACAGTATTAAAAGACAGTCAAAAATTAACGTCATTTACCTTTGTTCCCGCGTGTGACTCGTGCTGTAAATCTCTTCCTTGTTTTTAGTTCACGTGATTACGTAGGAGGCGTGATGACGCGATACGTGACTCCGCCTCCTCCATTACAGTGTATGGACAAAAAATATGTTCCAGTTATGACCATTACGCTTTGAATTTCGAAATGAAACCTGCCTAACTTTTGTAAGTAAGCTGTAAGGAATGAGCCTGCCAAATTTCAGCCTTCCACCTACACGGGAAGTTGGAGAATTAGTGATGAGTCAGTCAGTGAGTGAGTGAGTCAGTCAGTCAGTCAGTGAGGACTTTGCCTTTTATTATTATAGATATAGGGGGAATAGTTTTTAGGGCTCTGATAATTTGCATTTTCCCCCAGAAAGCCAGAGGGTGCTGTTGACTAATGCCATTCTCTGTTCCTCTTTCTGCAGACCGGATGATTGACAGCCCTGACACCACTGATGTAACTTCTGGTTTCCGCCCACCTGAACCCGCCTCTTCCTGCCACAGGCAACACCCTCTTAGTCGGTCTATCTTGGAGACTCGCGTCTTCACAATGTTTCTTTTTCTCTTTTCAATGTTCTTTGCCTTGTGTTTTATTAGAATATACGAGGTTAGCCTTCTTGGTGCCTCAGATATTTATCATCTCCTCTTGTCTCTTTTTACTATATACTGTAAATACTTAAATTGTATAGAATACCTAGGCATTCTATAGCATGCATGACATTTTTAGGCAAAGCATGAAATGTCTGTGCTACTTTAAAATGCCACGTACTTTGCCTAGGCATTACACAGAATGACTTGCCAGTTTGCCTTTTGGCATTGCATAGAATGCTTAGGAAATGTTTGAAATTTTAATCATTTCATACTTTGACATCCCATTTTCAGCATTCTGTACATTTCCTAGACTTTCTATGCAATGCCTAATTTCACACATTGACGGTAACATCCAGCCATCCATTATCCAACCTGCTATATCCTAACTACAGGGTCACGGGGGGTCTGCATATATATATATATATCTTATATATAAATGTCTACGTGTGAAAGTGTGTGTTTGTCTGTCAGGCCCGGATGTGAGAGGTAGAGTCGGGGTAAGGGCTCAGCCTCCGAGGATACGCAAGAGAGGCCAGCACGTTGGCAAAATGAAACCTCCGAAGAGAGAGTCACTCACTTAGCCGCTAATACAGAAGCGAGGCGAGCACATCAGAAAAATGAAACTTCCGAAAGAAAGACAAAGTCACTTAACCGCTAATACACAAGCGAGGTGAGGACATCGGCAAAATGAAACCTCCTAGGAGAGCGACGCCCAGAGTCGTTCCTTTCAGGTACTTGACGTCTCTACATTTCAATTTTTTTTCTGATGATTTCAATAGTTTCTAGGACCTCGAGCTTTTTACAGCACGGGCTCAAACAGCTAGTATATATATATATATATATATGTGTCCCTAGTGTGTGCTTGGTGTGTGGGTGTGTGTGTGTTGTGTCCTGCAGTGGGCTGGCGCTCTGCCCGGGGTTTGTTTCCTGCCTTGTGCCCTGTGTTGGCTGGGATTGGCTCCAGCAGACCCCCGTGACCCTGTAGTTAGGATATAGCGGGTTGGATAATGCATGGATGGATATGTATATGTATATATTGTAATAATGACAAGCACAAGGTCATAAAGGTTTGGGGTTTGTGGCCCCATATACTGTTACAAAAAGCAAGGTCAAATATTTCATAGAAATCATAAGACAACAAAGGATGGGTGGACGGACAATTTAAGGAGCCGGACCGGAAATTAGGAACGGGGAATGCTGGGAAGATGTGATGGTGGATGGGTGGTCGACTTCATCAGAGGGGGACCAGAGGAGAGAAAGGGACCCGGAAGTGTTGTTCTTGTAGCTGTCTGGGAAGGATTATGGTGGTGGCACTTCGTCTTTTCTATGGAAAGAGAGAGAGAGGTTAGTACCCCGCCACTGTCCCCTGGCAAGACTTGTAGCGATGTGTGTCGGGTCCTTAAGCTGCTCCCCATGCGCTCGTGTGTGACAATCTATATATATATATATATATATATATATATATATATATATATATATAGTGTATATATATATATATATATATTGTCCCAGACAGCTGGGGACCCTACCCAGCTGGGATGCCGGGACGCCTGGACGGTCCCCGAAATGGATGATACATCCCTTGGGCCACGAGAGTGCAGCCGCCCAGGTCTGCTTGTGGACCACTGTAACAGAGCTGGGACGCTCATCCCTACCGGAGGACGTGGCCACTGCCAGGGGGCACCCGGATGGTTATGAAATCCTGGAGGGCAGCACTTCCGCCACACCAGGAAGTGCTGCCGGAAGAAATCCCAGGGGCACCCGGAGTGCTTCCAGGTGCTCTCTTGACACTTCCACCACACCAGGAAGTGTCGTCAGGGGGAGCACCTGGAGCCCATCCGGGTCAGTATAAAAGGGGCCGCCTCCCTGCAGTAGACGAGCCGGAGTTGGGAGAAAGGAGACAGAGCTTGTGAGGAGGGGAGTGGAGGTCAGAAGAAGACAGAGAAAGAGAAAGAGAGAAAGGAAGAAAGGGAGAGAGTTGTTGGAGGAAGGCATTGTGGTGCTGTATAGAAATAAAGAAGTGTGTTTTGGACATTCTGGTGTCTGTCTGTCTGTGTCCGGGGGTATGCTTTCCACAATATATACATATGGTACAAAGTTTTACTGTCAAATAATGCAAAGAGTACGCAACACGTGTTTCACCCTAATTCTGGGCTCATCAGGCGTACACACTCACTGCAGCCCCCTCTTGGGGAATCGTGGCGGATGTTTGCCGGCTTGCAGACCAACCACAAGCGTTACCTGGTAGGTAACCACCGATACAAATCAGATTGTGATTCAGACTACAAATGCCATGTATATATATATATATATATATATATATATATATATATATATATATATATATATATATATATATATATATAGATAGATATATATATATATATACAGTCATATGAAAAAGTTTGGGACCCCCTCTTAATTCTTTGGATTTTTGTTTCTCATTGGCTGAGCTTTCAAAGTAGCAACTTCCTTTTAATATCTGACATGCCTTATGGTAACAGTAGTATTTCAGCAGTGACATTAAGTTTATTGGATTTGCAGAAAATATGCAATATGCATCATAACAAAATTAGACTGGTGCATAAATGTGGGCACCCTAACAGAGATATGACATCGATACTTAGTTGAGCCTCCTTTTCAAATCTAACAGCCTCTAGATGCTGTCCTCCTATAGCCTTTGATGAGTGTCTGATTCTGGATGGAGGTATTTCTGACCATTCTTCATACAAAATCTCTCCAGTTCGGTTAAATTTGATGGACAGCCTGCTTCAAATCATCCCCTAGATTTTCGATGATATTCAAGTCAGGGGACTGTGACGGCCATTCCAGAACATTGTACTTCTCCCTCTGCATGAATGCCTTTGTAGATTTCGAACTGTGTTTTGGGTCATTGTCTTGTTGGAATATCCAACCTCTGCGTAACTTCAGCTTTGTGACTGATGCTTGAACATTATCATGAAGAATTTGTTGATATTGGGTTAAATTCATCCGACCTTCGACTTTAACAAGGGCCCCAGTCCCAGAACTAGCCACACAGCCCCACAGCATGATGGGACCTCCACCAAATCTGACAGTAGGTAGCAGGTGTTTTTCTTGGAATGCAGTGTTCTTCTTCCGCCATGCAAAGCACTTTTTGTTCTGACCAAATAGGTCAATTTGTGTCTCAACAGTTCAAAGCACTTTGTTCCAAAATGAATCTGGCTTGTCTAAGTAAGCATTGGCATACAACAAGCGACTCTGTTTGTGGCGTGAGTGCAGAAAGGGCTTCTTTCTCATCGCCCTGCCATTAAGATGTTCTTTGTGCAAATTGTGCTGAATTGTAGAACGATGTACAGATACACCATCTGCAGCACGATGTTCTTGCAGGTCTTTGGAGGTGACCTGTGGGTTGTCTGTAACCATTCTCACAATCCTGCACATATGCCGCTCCTGTATTTTTCTTGGCCTGCCAGACCTGCTGTGTTTAACAGCAACTGTGCCTGTGGCCTTCCATTTCCTGATTCCATTTCTTACAGTTAAAACTGACAGTTTAAACCTCTGAGATGGCTTTGTGTAGCCTTCCCCTAAACCATGGGACTGAACAATCTTTGTTTTCAGATCTTTTGAGAGTTGCTTTGAGGATCCCATGCTGTCACTCTTCAGAGGAGAGTCAAAGGGAAGCACAACTTGCAATTGACCACCTTAAATCCCTTTATATTTCATGATTGGACACACCTGTCTATAAAGTTCAAGGCTTAACGAGCTCATCCAACCAATTTGGTGTTACAAGTAATCAGCATTGAGCAGTGACAGGCATTCAAATCAGCAAAGTGACAAGGGGACCCACATTTTTGCACAGACAGTTTTCACATTTGGTTTCATTTCATACAACTAAATACTGCGTCACTAAAAATCTTTGTTCGGAAAACACCGCAGTACTCAGATATTCCTAGGAAATGAAAGACATACCACTGTTATCTGTTTTGTTGAAAGGAGAGTCAATTATTATGCAGGCTGAGAGGGGTTCCCAAATATTTTCATATGACTGTAAAGTGGATTGACGATCAAGGAGTTGAACTTTGAAACACACAGTTATCCCGTTAGGTAGGTTGTGTAGCTTAAAGGGTAAGAAATTGGACTTTAAACCATAAGACTGGCCTGGTGGTCCAGGATCTAGACTGTACGTAAGCAGGTAGTAAGGCTGGTGATTGAAGGTATGAATGTTAAACCCTAAGGATGGCCTAGTGGGCAGGTAGTAAGGCTTAACGGTCAAGGGTCTGGACTATAAAACACAAGGAAGACCAAGTGACCAGGTGGTGTGGCTTAGTTATTAAAGGATCAGATTATTGGTCAAAGGGTGGGACACCGAGATTTCTAGCTTCCCTACAGACCATTCACGGGAATTTCCACCTGGCCCTGTTGACGTCACTTCCGGGTCCTGACCTATAGACGAAGACCTTGCCAGCTCCGGCCCCCTTGATGTCACATCCGGGCTTGAGCCTATGCCTGAAGACCATTCCGATCCCAGCCCCTTTGATGTCACTTCCTACCTTGACCTTTAAGAGCCTCCACCTTTTCCCTATTCCCTTAGTTCTGTTTTGGACTCCAATTTGTGCACATCAGTGCTGTCATTTATTTGCAACTTTGGAGCCTGGAAATTAATATATGGGTGGCTGCCCCAAACCTTGCTATGACTCTTTGTGGAGTTTGTGACAATATATATTGTGACAGATTAAGGGCTCCGTGACCCCTTGAACCCTCAAACTAGACGTCAGACACCAGGTAAAAGTCCAAATATGAATATTTATTAGGACAATAAAGTGCACAAAGCACCCTCCTCTCCACAATACTCAATAATAATAATAATAATCAATAACAAATATCCTCCACACTCCCAGATGCGTTGCCACCCTTCCACCCAGCTCAGCTCGACGTCTGGGATTTCCCATCGTCCTTTTATATCCCCTGACCCGGAAGTGGTTCCTGGCCAAACCCACAAGTCCATTTCCTTCCGGGTCAGGGTAAACAGTCCTTTTATTCATCCTGGGAGCACGTTGCTCCTTCCGGTCACGTGACGCTGACGCACTCCCGGGTTATAGGGCACACAAGAGCCCACTAGCCCCCTTACAGCGATTCCCGGTGGCCCCCAAGGTATCCAGCAGGGCTGTGTATATAAACTACAAAGTCCATGAGGCCCTGCTGGAACTTGGGGCACCATCATGCTGTCCGAAGGGCTCCTCCTAGCGGCCTGGGGTTGGCGACCGGAGTCTGTAGCCGGTCGTCCATCACAATATATATATATACTAGACAAAGAGCCCGTTTCGACAACATAAGATGAAACAGGCACAAGTGGAATAGTATAATATATAATAAGTATAAGCACCACAAACCTGATATAGGTGTATTGAATAAATGCGTAATTAGGCCTCGAGCTGTAGTCAAAATCGCCTTTCAGGCCTCTAGAGCTTTAATCGAAGTTGCCTTTCTCTTTGAATTTTTGCGGCAGTAAATCTGCCGCCTCCCGCAATGTTGGGGTTGAATGTCGGTCGAAGTCGCCTTTCTCTTTGAATTTTCGCAGCCGTAGTCGCCTTTCTCTTTGAATTTTCACGGCCATAAATCCACTGCCTGTCGCGATGTCGGTCTCGTAAGGTTTTTCGGGCAGCTGCGCAGAAGGCGACTGCGCATTCGGCTTCGGACGGACGTGAGTGAGTGAGTGAGGAGACTGGCGAATTATGTATTCAGATACTGTATATACTAGACAAAGAGCCTGTTTTGACAACGTAAGATGAAACGGGCACGAGTGGAATAGTAATAAGTATAAGCACCACAAACCTGATATAGGTGTATTGAATGAATGCGTAATTAGGCCTCGAGCTGTAGTCGAAATCGCCTTTCAGGCCTCTAGAGCTTTAATCGAAGTCGCCTTTCTCTTTGAATTTTTGCAGCCGTAAATCTGCCGCCTCCCACGATGTTGGGGTTGGATGTCGGTCGAAGTCGTCTTTCTCTTTGAATTTTCATGGCCGTAAATCCGCTGCCTGTCGCGATTTTGGTCTCGTAAGGTTTTTCAGGCAGCTGCGCAGAAGGCGACTGTGCATTCGGCTTCAGACATGCGCAGAAGGCGACGTGCGCAGAAGACGACTGCACATTCGGCTTCGGATGGACGTGAGTGAGTGAGTGAGTGAGTGAGTGAGTGAGTGAGTGAGTGAGTGAGTGAGTGAGGAGACTGGCGAATTATGTATTAAGATACGGTATATCTAGTCATGTATGTGCATCAGAGGGTCACTCTCTGAGAGTTCCTCCCAGGTATGTTGTTGCACCCCCAGACCGAGATGGGGTGCTGCAGCTAACTGTCTTGTCTTTTTCTTCTTTCTCGTTTCAGAGAAACCACCAAGATGAGGGCAACTGGCTCCCTTTTAAAGAATCTGAGCCATAAAAGCACGGCCACCCAGAAGGAGGCGTCACTTCTTACCCAAGTGACAAGGAGCTCCTTGATAATGTATTTTCTTTTGAGCCTGTAATTCCCTTTGACAGTCACAATATACTATATATATAAATATGTACAAATATATGGGACATTTAAAGTGAACGGTTCTTTATGAAAGTCACATTTGTCTGTGATTTGTGTGGGGTGCTTGAGGGTTTCTGTGACATCTGCTCATTGCCCACATTCCTGAGCCGCCTCCCCTTCTTTTCTTTTCAATCCATGCTTATTTATTATCCCTTAGCACTTTCTGAGTTCGAGTGCTCACGCAGATTTATGGATAATAAAGGCCCTCTAAACAGACGCTCTCAACAAATCAAGCAGTGTGTCAGGACAAGTGGCAGGGGGCAGATTCTCAGTGGTCCACTTCGGCCAGAGTTTATCTCAGCATCAAGACACGGCCCGGGAGTTGATCATAGGTGGTTGTCCAAGTCTTCTCTATTCCTGTGTGGTATCGTGTGTTAGGTGATCTGTTTGGGGCTTCTGGCCTTGAATCAATGCCGAATCTTCAGTCTCACTTTGGCCTTCCTTCTCCCAGCTTTCTCTGCTTACCTTCATTGAGTTCTAATGGCCTATGGTGTTTCTCTTTGATTCCCATTTCTCTTGCTTGGTCTCAGTTCTCTGTCTATTGTTATATAAGGCTTCCTATGAACCTCTCGATGGCCTCGGGTTTTCACACGCCCCTCTCCTCTTTGCCTGTTTTCATGAAGATGCTCCGACCATCAATATACTCTCTTTTAATTTGTATCTTACCACTCATAAGCTACATTTAAAGGGTGTCAGCTCAGATCACCAATGTCACTTTTGTCCCTGTGATGCCCTGGCACATTTACACATGCAGGTTTTGTCTTGCTGCTCTCTTTCTTCAGTGTTCTCATTTCCAATCCCCCCCTTTGCCACATATTCTTTCAGGCTCTATGTGCACCTGAGTAGATTCTTATGTTAGCTGATAAACATCTCCTTGCCTTCTTGATGCAAGACCCCAGACCTGATTACAATGAGCGTGTTTACATGCACACTCTGTAAAGTCTAGGGGGTGCCACAGAGCCCCCAAACCCCTAACACAAACTCACAAAACACTGGCCTGGGTTCATATAAAATGGTTATATTACAAAATACCTTGCACTAAACAATAAGAGGTGTTTCTTCTTCTTACTCACTCTCTGCTTCCCTATATCACACTGCTGCTCCTCCAGTCGAATGTTGCCTATCTCCTCTAAAAGCGTCAACTCACCTGGAGAAGGCAGTGTGGTCCCTTTCATTGAGGACCCTGGGGTACTTCTGGTGCCAGGGCTTCACCTGTGGAAGACCCAAATACTAGGGAGCATAACCGTTGCGACACCCACAGACCCCAGCAGGGCTGCCCTACCAGACTACAATTCCCGGAATTCCATGCTGGTGTCCAAATGGGTATCGAAATGCCATTTAGCATCCTGGGGGAATAAACAGCCCCTAGAGACATTCCTTCCCTGTCTTTCCCATTTTATCCTGGCCAGGAAAAGTATTGTGAATTGGGACACCTGTCCATCCCCATGGGGATTCCCATCCGGGCAGGGAAACTTCCTCTCTCTTGACCGAGATGCCCGTCCATCACTTACAAGTCATAATCAAGTGTGAAAGGATTGGACAAACACAGGAATAGGTTTGGAGGCAGCCGCCCATATAGTTGAATTAGGCTGCTAAAGATGAAGGTTTAGTTCCATGAAGAATAGGTTTCAACAAACTTCAGTCCAACAATAGAACAACAATGACAGGCAAACATGGCGATTTTAAAGCCAGACAGAGGAAGTGACATCATTGGGGCCGGAACTGGAAGTGACATAATTGAGACCGGAAATGGATGTGACATTCTCTGGGCCGAAAACGGAAGTGCCGTCCTCAAGTCCAGGTGAAAGGTGACTGTGTGCAGATGGTGCAGACCTATAAATATCTGGGAGTGCAGCTGGATGATAAATTAGACTGGACTGCCAATACTGATGCTCTGTGCAAGAAAGGACAGAGCCGACTATACTTCCTTAGAAGGCTGGCTTCCTTCAACATCTGCAATAAGATGCTGCAGATGTTCTATCAGACAGTTGTGGCAAGCGCCCTCTTCTACGCAGTGGTGTGCTGGGGAGGCAGCATTAAGAGGAAAGACGCCTCACGCCTGGACAAACTGGTGAGGAAGGCAGGCTCTATTGTTGGCATGGAGCTGGACAGTTTAACATCTGTGGCAGAGCGAAGGGCGCTGAGCAGGCTCCTATCAATTATGGAGAATCCACTGCATCCACTTAATAGTATCATCTCCAGACAGAAGAGCAGCTTCAGCGACAGACTGCTGTCACTGTCCTACTCCACTGACAGAGTGAGGAGATCGTTCCTCCCCCAAACTATGCGACTCTTCAATTCCACCCGGGGGGGTAAACGTTAACATTTAACATTATACAAAGTTATTGTCTGTTTTTCACCTGCATTATTATCTTTCTTTAATTATTATTAAATATTATTTATTGTATCAGTATGCTGCTGCTGGATAATGTGAATTTCCCATTGGGATTAATAAAGTATCTATCTATCTATCTATCTATCTATCTATCTATCTATCTATCTATCTATCTATCTATCTATCTATCTATCTATCTATCTATCTATCTATCTATCTATCTATCTATCTATCTATCTAAATTTCCCGTGGCTGGTCTGCCGATGATAAAAAGGAAGAATCAGTGCACTCTGCCACAGCCTGGTCTGGAACGGAATTATCCCATTTTGAGCCCTTCAGCTGCCTCCCATGCGCACGTGTGTGGCACGAGATGAGGTGAATAACCCAGTTAAGGCAGAAACCTGTTTCCTTAAAAACTTCAGTGTACATATGTGAGTCCACTTATGGAATTCTTGCTTGGGAGAAACGCTCTGACGTCATTAAAACGTGTTAAAAAAAGAAAAGATTCAACATCCGCCGTGAATCCAGCAAAAATGTATGGAGCCTGTGTCAGTGTGGGAAGGTGACTTTTAGAAGTACCTTAATTACATTACTCAATATTTACAAACTGCGGTGGGTTGGCACCCTGCCCGGGATTGGTTCCTGCCTTGTGCCCTGTGTTGGCTGGGATTGGCTCCAGCAGACCACCGTGACCCTATGTTCGGATTCAGCGGGTTGGAAAATGAATGGATGGATGGATGGAATATTTACAAAACAAGTAACTAAAAATATAATAATAGTTACTGTATTTATAATAAAACAGAATACATTACTTGTTTTTCTTTTGTATTAAGATTCCACATCGGACTGGCCAGCATTCTATTTAATCCTAAGGCCACCTATGAACCTTCATAAAAATGACCAGAGACACAGCCAGACCTGATCATTTTCTCATGTCTTATAAGTATGCTTTGTCTTTCATGTGCTGTGAAGTAAATTACATTCATCCCCTTTTCAGATCCCTGACCTGAGACCCCAAGGGTTTGTGCTATGAGCACCGGCCTCTATTTCACCCGATCACACAGTTTGAACACATCCATAGCAAATTGCTGGATTAAACTGAAAATGAACTAAGCTGCCAGGGGGAGCTGCACACGGAATACTATCTTTACTTTGGGGGTCCCAGAAGTACTTCCGATGTGCTATGCTTTGGCACTGAAAGTACTCTGGGGTCCAGAATTAAAGAGGCCACCTCATCTGCATCTCAGAGAACAACACTTATTGAGGGCTGGAAGGAGATGGAAAGCCACTGATTTATTACACTGTACTGTGTGGACTGATGACATACATGTGGAAGCAGGGAGGTGTTCAGGAGAGATGGCAGTGGAGTTTTTAACCAGATTGTTTAATGGGATCTTGGAAAGTGAGAGGATGCCTGAGGAGTGGAGAAGAAGTGTATTGGTGCTGATATTTAAGAATAAGGGAGATGTGCAGGACTGTAGTAACTACAGGGGGATAAAATTGATGAGCCACAGCATGAAGTTATGGGAAAGAGTAGTGGAAGCTCGGCTAAGAAGTGAAGTGATGATTACTGAGCAGCAGTATGGTTTCATGCCAAGAAAGAGTACCACAGATGCGCTGTTTGATCTGAGGGTGTTGATTAAGAAGTATAGAGAAGGCCAGAAGGAGTTGAATTGCGTCAGTGGACCTGGAGAAGGCATATGGCTAAGTGACTGAGAGGAGCTGTGGTATTGTATGAGGAAGTCGGGAGTGGCAGAGAAGTACGTAACAGTTGTACAGGTTATGTACGAGGGAAGTGTGACAGTGGTGGAGCAACGGATGCATTCAAGGTGGAGGTGGGAATACATCAGGGATCGGCTCTGAGCCCTTTCTTATTTGCAATGGTGATGGACAGGCTGACAGACAAGATTAGACAGGAGTCCCTGTGGACTATGATGTTTGCTGATGACATTATGATCTGTCGTGATAATAGGGAGCAGGTTGAGGAGACCCTGGAGAGGTGGAGATATGCAAGGAATGAAGGTCAGTAGGACCACCAAGGCAGAATACATGTGTGAATGAGACGGAGGTCAGACAAATAGTGAGGATGCAGGGAGTAGAGTTGGCAAAGGTAGATGAGTTTAAATACTCAAGAAGAGTGTCAAGAGTGATTTATGACAGACGGATATCAGCAAGACTGAAAGGGAAGGTCTACAGAACGGTAGTGAGACCAGCTATGTTACACGGGCTGGAGACGGTGGCACTGACCAGAAAGCAGGAGACACAGCTGGAGGTGGCACAGAGTTAAAGATGCTAAGATTTGCACTGGTTGTGACGAGGATGGACAGGATTAGAAATGAGGACATTAGAGGATCAGCTCAAGTTGTACGGTTGGGAGACAAAGTCAGAGAGGCGAGATTGCGTTGGTTTGGACATGTGCAGAGGAGAGATGCTGGGTATATTGGGAGAAGGATGCTAAGGATAGAGCTGCCAGGGAAGAGGAAAAGAGGAAGGCCTAAGAGGAAGTTTATGGATGTGGTGAGAGAGGACATGCAGGTGATGGGTGTAACAGAACAAGATGACGAGGACAGGAAGATATGGAAGAAGATGATCCGCTATGGCAACCTCTAACGGGAGCAGCCGAAAGAAAAAGAAGAAGAAGAAGACTGTGTGGACTGACCTGAAAGTCTTTTCAAGGTTGTCGTTACCGAGGACTTCCAAAAGCACAGAAGTCTCAATGATACTTTCTAGGGAGGGGTATTACTGTTCAAACGATGACTAGATAGATAGATAGATAGATAGATAGATAGATAGATAGATAGATAGATAGATAGATAGATAGATAGATAGATAGATAGATAGATAGATAGATACTTTATTAATCCCCAAGGGGATATTCACATACTCCAGCAGCAGCATACTGATAAAAACAATATTAAATTAAAGAGTGATGAAAACACAGTGCAAGTTAAAAAGTGCAAGGTGGAGAGTGCAACGCAGGTATAACAGTCAATAACATTGTGTAGTGTTGACGTTTACCCCCCCAGGTGGAATTGAAGAGTCGCATAGTGTGGGGGAGGAACGATCTCCTCAGTCTGTCAGTGGAGCAGGACGGTGACAGCAGTCTGTCTCTGAAGCTGCTCCTCTGTCTGGAGATGATCCTGTTCAGTAGATGCAGTGGATTCTCCATGATTGACAGGAGTCTGCTCAGCGCCCGTCGCTCTGCCACGGATGTTAAACTGTCCAGCACCGTGCCTACAATAGAGCCTGCCTTCCTCACCAGTTTGTCCAGGCGTGAGGCGTCCTTCTTCTTTATGCTGCCCCCCCAGCACACCAACGCGTAGAAGAGGGCGCTCGCCACGACCGTCTGATAGAACATCTGCAGCATCTTATTGCAGATGTTGAAGGACACCAGCCTTCTCAGGAAGTATAGTCGGCTCTGTCCTCTCTTGCACAGAGCATCAGTATTGGCAGTCCAGTCCAGTTTATCATCCAGCTGCACACCCAAAGGGGGCATGGAAGAATCTTTAAGAAAGAGAAGATTTACTTTCTATAGTTCTAAGAACACAAGTAGAATTGCCAGACATGGCAAGGCCATCCACAACAATCACAGTCCCGAAACAGAATCTCACAAGACCAAGTCGAAAACGGAGAGCAGGGTCAAAAAATCCAGGAAATCACAAAAAGCCATGTGGCACAGCAAAACACAAATGACACTCCAGTCCCTCGAAACAAACCTCCAGGAACTGTGAAGGGCCCTGCTATACAGTATATAGGGTGGAGGGCAGGTCCTGGCAGGTGATTGGCAGGTGGCCCCGCCTCTTAAAGGACACACCCACAAAACACATGGGACATAATCAAATAAACACAAAGAATTCTGTACATAATAAACCAAAGAAACGTTCATACAAATATATAGCACAAAATTGGACAAAACAGACAAGAAACACAGCCAGGGGTGAAATGCTGGCTGAAAAATGACAAAGGTATTGTTCTAAAATGAAATAACTTTCTTTTGACTTGGAACTGAAATAACAAAAACTTTATTTTAACTCGGAGCTGTGTCTGTGGCAGTTGTGTCTGGTGTTTGGGGTTTACTGGCGCCCCCTGGAGTCCACAGGGTGTACTTGGCACTGTAGATTTCAGTGACTTATTAAAGCCCATGCAAGTGCCCTCAATGAAGAACAGGCCGCCTGCCATTTTTAATCGAATTCTTTTGGAGTTGTCTGCATCACAAATCAACTGAGCATCCAGCATCCCCATTCAGGACATGGGATTCTTCTGGGTCCAAAAACTTACAAGCTTGGAGGGAGTCGCTCCCTTGGTAGGGTATAATGGTGTGGCCGGTCCTCACTGCTCCAGTTCCTGGTAGAATGGCACAGCATAACGAAAATTCGAAGGGGCGATGTTTGGGTTAAATTCACATGTTGATTGCTTCTTGTTCTGTCATGTTGATCATCTTTTAAAATTTATTGATCCAATTCAAAAGAAATGGGGGTTAACAAACAGGTCAGTGACATGACGTGTGGCTCCCCTGCCTTTTCCGGGTTCTCACGAGAGATGAATTTGAAACTCCCAGGGTGCCACATTACTGCCTTGCTCAGATTTTTCTTTTACTACTTCCCCATAAAAAACGTGGCAGTGGGCGAACGAGCAAACGCCCAAGGGTCGTAATTCACCGACGGCTTCTGGGTGACCCCCCTTGAGTCTTTGGACTAGCGTGTTGTAAACCATGCAGTACGGTGACGGGTAGCAGTCAGAGGAAAAAAAAACAAGACGATATAACACGGCCCAGGCCAGCTTCGAGGGGGACTATGGAGATGAAGCAGACGAGCGGAGCGAGCCAAACTCTCTAACACGGACGGCTCCCTCGCAAGCCCTCACGTTCGGCAGGACCCGGGAGAATGCAGAAAGCACATCTTGTCGAGAGCCACGGAAAGTGAAAACACATGGAGGAGGAAAGGCAGACGTGAAGAATCGGATCAGGCCCACGTTGGGGAGCTGACTGGCCGCAGTTTCGCATTCTTCCATAATCCACGCAGCCATCCACCCAACCTCCCAGAAGCACTGACTCTATGACTGTGAATCCTACCCACCCACTGCGCCCCACTGGGTTCAGCTTCACGGCATTTCAGAGGGGTCACATCGGATCACCGTGCACGACCGGCCCCTTCAAAAAACCCCAACACGAGCAAAACGAGGACCCCATCGCAACGCCATGAAAGGCACTTTATAAAATGGGAAAGGGAGGCATCGATTACCTCATGAACTGCTGACTTGGCAGACACTTTCAGACACATCTGTTTTTCAGATGAAAATTTCCAGCTCAGTCATGACAACAAAAAAAAGAAAAAGAAAAAAGAGTAAAAACAAAAGCGCAGTGATTTAATGAAGCAGACTTTATCGTTTTGGAGGGGAAGCTGCCCGCCCTGCTGCTCCAGCTGGTCACAATGGTGATGGCCTCACGTGAATGAAGCATGTTTTCAATCAGGGTGCGCTTCCCAACCTTCAATGGAAACAACGCAAGCGTGTTTGTGTTTCCATTTCGTTTGCCCTGTAAGGTGCCATCTTTTTTAAATGCCACATGATCAAAAATCGAGATTTGTTACATTTGTACCAATGCCCGCCTTAGATTGTTACGACAGTTGGGTATTTTTTTTTTCATTCATTTCAATTCCAGAGCCTTTCCGGACTGAGCGTCTTGGACGAACGTGAAAGTGGAAACTTTGGAATGCGCTGGGGTCAAACAAATGAATTATTTAATGAACAAAACACAACTGGCAGAAGCAGAGCCGTGTCCTGATCTGGCCAAATGAAGCTCAATCCCTGCGTGTAGCAGAGTCACAGATCTGATTGGTGGCTGAGCTGGGCAGTGGAGCCCCCTGGTGGCCGACAAGTTAATCGCCACATTTGATTTCTCGATTGCTCACCATGTTTCAAATATGGAAACGGTATTAGGCATATAAACTGCCTTGGGTAGAGTGTCCAGTGTCCATTTCACCAGGCTGCAACAGCTTCTTCTTGACTGGGCCTCTCTTTTGGAAGGTGGCCTCTGCACTTTCTTCTTCTTTTTTTGGCTGCACTTGTTAGGAGTTGCCACAGAGGATCATCTTCTTCCATATCTTCTTATCCTCGTCATCTTGCTCTGTCACACCCATCACCTGCATGTCCTCTCTCACCACATCCAGAAATCTTCTCTTAGGCCTTCCTCTTCTCCTCTTCCCTGGCAGCTCCATCCTTAACATCCTTCTCCCAAAATAGCCATCATCTCTCCTCTGCACGTGTCCAAACTAACGCAATCTCGCCTCTCTGACTTTGTCTCCCAACCTGAGCTGACCCTCTAATGTCCTCATTTCTAATCCTGTCCATCCTCGTCACACCCAATGCAAATCTTAATCAATGCAAATCTTGCCACAATGTGGGCCACACAAGCTTCAGAACGAGCTAAAGAACTGACCCATCTTAACCACTGTCATGTGCATCCGAGGGTCACCTTCCAGGCTCGTATGAGGCAAATGCTACACTCCGGGACACCAGTGGGGCGCAAATCGCTAACTCTTGTATCTCTCTTGGAGCTTGGAGAAGACCCCCACTTAGGACAACTGACCACGCCCCTTCGAGTCCAGGAATTATAAAAGTGAGGCGATCCTGAGAAGTGGCAGATCTCTCATTCAGGAGATGAGTACACCACCTCACGGAGCTCCGATCCTGTGATAAGGCTGCGCTTCAGAGCCCACCGCTGTGAAGTCAACGTGTTAAGGCCTTAAAAATTGTAAATTCGGTAGTCTCTTGCACTTACTGTCTTCAGTTTTTTTTTTCTGTTTCAAGTAAATGGGGTGGTCTGGTTGGCTCCCCAACTTTCCATTTGACTCCTGTCCTTCCCTCGACTGATAACAGCATATGAATTGAAAGATCAGAATTCATAAGTTATGTGCCCTTTTCTATAGAAGAGGAAGTTCAAGTAATCTTTCATATACCTATAGTATGTATATTGTAGGGCGGCACGGTGGCGCAGTGGGTAGCGCTGCTGCCTCGCAGTTGGGAGACCTGGGGACCCGGGTTCGCTTCCCGGGTCCTCCCTGCGTGGAGTTTGCATGTTCTCCCCGTGTCTGCGTGGGTTTCCTCCGGGCGCTCCGGTTTCCTCCCACAGTCCAAAGACATGTAGGTTAGGTGGATTGGCGATTCTAAATTGGCCCTAGTTTGTGCTTGGTGTGTGGGTGTGTTTGTGTGTGTCCTGCGGTGGGTTGGCACCCTGCCCGGGATTGGTTCCTGCCTTGTGCCCTGTGTTGGCTGGGATTGGCTCCAGCAGACCCCCGTGACCCTGTGTTCGGATTCAGCGGGTTGGACAATGGATGGATGGATGGATGGATGTATATTGTAATGGATGGCAGGCAGGGACAACTATGAGCTCTCTTCCCGTACCTGGTCAGGGGGTCCAGGTGAAAAATGGAGATGAAAAGAGGTCTGCATACACAAGAATCTGGGAATAGGATACCATAGGAGGAATGGGTACACTGGCATCCCGGCAGGAATCAATGCAGGAACATTACATGGCCGGGAGACCAGCTTAAAAGAAGGACAGGGGGAGGGGGATTGTTGCATGTCCCACAATGCATCGCTGGGGGGCAGGTTCACCCGTGGACAACTGCGGGGCTTGCTGGGAGTTGTAGTGCTGTAGAGAAGCCCTGTGGGGGTCCCACCAGGTGGTGCTATTTAGGAGCCGTGCTCTGTGATCTTTGGGACATTTACGATTGACCCAGAAGTGCTTCAATCGGGCTATGCCCTGGCACCGGAAGTCTTGCTGGGTCCAAAATAAAAAGAACCAGCCTGCCACATCTGGACAAGTTGAAATTAGGAGGAAGGAGGACAACACTCACAGTGGGGGAGATGAACAGACGAAGAGAGGTATCGTGTGTGCACTGGAAGACCATTGTGAAGAATTTGTGCAAATAAATCACTTATTCGACCCTAGGACTTGCGATTGTGTGGTGGTGTCTGAGGTTTGGGGCTCTCTGCCCCAAACTTGTGTTCACAATATCCATACACATATGCATCTATTTTCTGTTGTCCTTTTATTATAAATGAATTGTATCAGTTCATTTATTGCAATAAGCATGTTTGGGTTATTTGTGAAGATACGTCTATCACCACGCCAAACTTCAACAAGAAAGATGAAAGGGTTTAATGTGAATTGTGAACCTCGTTCATGAATCGTACAGATCTCTTCCTATTTCTGCTGTCCCAGCTGGAAAGTGAAATGGAGATCCCTCATTCAGCCTTCATTAGTTTGGCGTCCCTTGGGTGAGCGTCTTGTCAATTGTTTTAATTAATTAGCAGCGTTGCTGAAGGAAGAACTGATATTTAATTCACTGAGTGAGTAACCCGTCTTCCTATCCCAGTATGAGTGGTGCCATCTCTCATTGGGTGCCAGTGCTCCCACTATATAAAAGATGTCTGTACAACACGGCTGAAGAGTGATCACTGCGTCTGAGGCTTTATAATAAGATTTGTGGGGGGGTTAGGAATGACAACTCCTCATTGACTGACTGTTCCATTCCTCTTGTGTGATGAGGACTACATGGTTATAACAAAATAAAACAAACTCAGCATGAAGTTTGATTAAGGGGGGCTATGGTAACACACTGACTGAGCGATTCATTTTATATTTCCTCTAGCTGCCATTTATTTAGACCAAAGGATATTAAAGTAAAAGCATGTCTCATCATTATACTGTTAGTGAACTCAAACATTAAGCCTCTATTAAATCCAGGAAAGATAATGTGTTACGCTTTTTTCTGTTATTTATTTTTGCACCCTTTGTTCTTACTGATTAAGGGTTTTATTGGGTCCTGATTTTGAATTTTGTAATTATTCTCCAGCCATCCATTTTTGAAACCCAAATATAAAGAGCAGGGCAACTAGTGCCCATCTCAGCAAGAAACAGGCACAGGAAGAAATAACCCCTGACAGGATGCCCTCTTGTGGACAAAAGACGACATTATACCTGGCCAGAGACACCAGACGCTGGATGTTTTTTTGCTTTATTTGCTGTGCCACCTGTCTAATTTTTAATGTATGTAATAATAAAATAGAGTGCATTTGTCATTCCAACAGATGGCCCATCAAAAACATTTGTAGTAATAAAATACATGACTATAAATGTTTGTGATGTGCCATCTGCTAGAATAACAAACACAATGCGTATGTCCCAGTTATATGCCATTTGGCATGGGATTCATATAGGCAGTGTTAGTGTTTGTGATGTGCCATCTGTTGGAATGATAAATGCCATGCGAATTTCTCTGTTATATGCCATTTGGTATGGGCTTTAAAAAAATAATATTACAGTTTATGATGTGCCATCTGTTTGAATGACAAACACAATGCAAACTTCTCTGTTATATGCTATTTGGTATGGGATTCATTAAAGCAGTGTTAGTGTTTGTGATGTGCCATCTGTTGGAATGACAAACACAATGCAGATTTCTCTGTTATATTCCATTTGTTATAAGATTCCTAAAAGCAGTGTTAGTGATGTGCCATCTGTTGGAATGATAAATGCCATGCAAATTTCTCTGTTATATGCCATTTGGTATGGGCTTCAAAAAAGCAATGTTACAGTTTATGATGTGCCATCTGTTCGAATGACAAACACAATGCAAATTTCTCTGTTATATGCTATTTGGTATGGGATTCATTAAAGCAGTGTTAGTGTTTGTGATGTGCCATCTGTTGGAATGACAAACACAAAGCAGAGATCTCTGTTATATGCCATTTGGTATGGGCTTCAAAAAAGCAATGTTACAGTTTATGATGTGCCATCTGTTTGAATGACAAACACAATGCAGATTTGTCTGTTATATGCAATGTGTTATGGGATTCTTAGAAGCAGTGTTAGTGTTTGTGATGTGCCATCTGTTGGAATGATAAATGCAATGCATTTTATTACGACAAATGTTTGCAATGTGCCATCTGTTGGAATTAGAGAAGTATAATGACCAGATAGACACACAGACACGTATCCTTTTATTAATTTATTACTAGGGGGATGTGCCCCCTACTTGCTATATATAAACAGAGAGAGAGATTAGAATTTGTTTTAATGGTCAATTTTATTTTTAAACTTTTTCTGTTAATTGTCCTTTAGTTTAGTGTTATTAGAACAAAAATCAGGGTCATTTTGCTGCTAGGGAATGTTTCAAAGTGTGTTCAATTTAAATAAACTAACATTTGTGACCAGTAGAGGGTGCCCCTGAGTCCCAAGCCTTCAAACACACCAACACCAACACAAGCCCCGGGTTCAAATAATAATAATGCTTTATTTTAGCACAAACCTTCACCAAAGACTTCTCTGCATATTGTAGTTGACAGAAGCACCCAAACCCAATTCTTTCCTTGCGTCTCTCCGTCCTTCCCATCTTTCCACTCCGCCAGGTGAGCTTTGTCCTCCTCCTACTGATTCTGACTCCTTGAAGTGAGGCCTCAGACCCCTTTTATGGTAGACCCGGTGTTACAGAGAAGCATGTCCGGGTCAGGTGGATGCTCCTCAAAGTAGGGGTGGTCTGTCCCTGCAGCACCCCCTGGCGGCAACTATCTTAGGGGACTACAATTCCCAGCCTGCCCGGCGGGTATCCATACAGACACCGTTGCCCAGGGCGACTGCCACCTATTGTATCAGGGGAGCAAATAGTTCATGCGGGTGGTCTCCCCCTGTCCCTCCATTATACTGGCCCTGTCACCAGCCCATGCTTGGTATCCTCTGAATGTCACGTGATTAAGCTGCAGTCACTTGGCTCGTACTTTAGTTACTGTAATATGATTCACACGCAAAGGAAGAGCGCCTCACAATTTAAATTTTGTAAGAACTGTGACAGATAGGGGGCGCTGTCGTCCCCTTGAACCCTCAGACAACACGTCAGACACCAGGTAAAAGTCCAGAATTAAATTTATTATAACAAAATGTGCAAAAAGCACCTTCCACTCCACAATACTCCAATAATAACTCAATAATCAATCACAATCCTCCACTCCCAGCAGCTCAGTCACCCTTCCTCCCAACTCGGCTCAACTTGCTGGGTTTTCCCAGAGTCCTTTATAGTCCTTGACCCGGAAGTGCTCCTTTCTCTCAGTCCACGTGATTTCATAACACTTCCGGGTCAGGTGAAAACTCCATCTTTTCTCCGGGCTATAATAAAAATCCTCGTGCCTTCCTGCAGCGTTCCCTGGAGGCCCCCATGGTATCCAGCCAGGGCTGTGATGTAAAACCCCACTGTACATGATGCCCTGCTAGATCTCGGGGCACCTCCATGTTTCAAGAAGGGCTCCACCTGGTGGCGTGGGGGTATTGGCCGGGATGAACTGCCGACCATATACCACAGTATGTTTTTGGACGGTGTCTAAAACGGAGCTACAGATCCTACACTGACGTGCCCTTTTTGTTATTTAAGTACGCTTTATAGCAGATACTTTAAAGCTTCCACTTGAGAACTTTTCTCATGGGCAAATGTTACTTTTGCTTGAGTGGCTTTCCAGAACGGTACGTCTACTTTTACTCAAGTATGGCTGTTACACAACAAAGGTTACAAAGGCTTTGTACTTTTTAGTGATTTTTTTTTGCAGTTGTGACGCACTTACTGCTACTCACGTGACTTACCAAGGTGCCCGTAAAGAAATGTTGGGAGGCCTTGGGTTGAACCTTGTAGGGGTCGCCTCTCATAAACTTGTAGTTTACTTTGGACACAGGAGTCAGTGAAGTCATTAAATATGAGAGGTACAAGTGACAGATTGACTGATTGATTCGATTGAATGATGTACCACCTGTGCGTGCGTATGGAGGCGGGCACAGCTCTAGCCGCTCGTTGCCAGCCTTCCAGGAATGATTAGCGTGGCAGCCTAGATGTGCGTGTGGCACCCCAAATGAGAAGCACATGCTCCTGCTCCCCAAGTCAGCCGTTAATCATTTTCAGATGGTAATTAAAACTGCGCTGGGCCGAGCACACATGGGTGTGAAAGCAGATTGAAACATAGCAGCTCTGCATCCGCTTAGGCGTGGAAAACACTCCAAAGACTCGGAGCAGCAGCTAAGCGCAGGGGCAACTGGAACTTCGAGCCAAAGCCACAGTGCAACAGGACAGCGGTGTGGTGGTGGTGGTGGTGGTGGTTTGGGGGGGATTGGGGAGTGGGTAGCTTCTGATGAATATCAGACCCTCTCAAAGAGAACAAAGATTTACGCTGGCACACCCGAAAGGATTATACGCTTGTGTCGCTGGCATTTCCTAACATGCAGACATTTATGAAGACCCTGTGTCTGTAAATGAGTAGCACGGCTCTGCTTAAAAAGGCAGATCTTCCTCGGTGTTGTCTTCTCAGCTTTGGCCAGAAGAGAATGGAGCAGAGGAGTCCATAGAGATGGTCGAGATGCCAACCGGACCACCCCGTTTAATGTTAATGTCCAAAAACAAAAAACTGAACTGAAATAAACACTCGGGGGTTTCAACAACAAAAAAGCGGTGTGACGTCAATAGACGGATTGGGAGGGTATGGGGGGTTCATGAGGTCTTTGGAAAAGGGTGTGTGGCATTCTTGATATCTTTGTAAAAGGACAAAGGTCCAAGTTTTTAGAGTTCTGGTGCTCCCTGTTTGTGAGACATGGACGCTATCCAGTGACCTGAGATGAAGACTGGACTCCTGGTGTCTCTTCAGAGAGTCCTTGGGTACCGCTGGCTTGACTTTGTGTTGCTCATGGAGTCCTGAATGATGCTCATGACCTGCACTGTGCTGCTATTCCGTTTTCCGGCTCATTGTTGAGGACCCAAGTAGCTGGATCAGGCCAAGAAGACATCCACGTAACACCTGGATGCTGCAAATAGAGGGTCATTTCTGGAGGGTGGGACTGGACTAGGTGTCTGTCTGGGTGGGCGCATTGCCAACGAGAATCCCAAGGTATTTCATCATGTGGTGGGTGCGACAGTTCACTGTATCAGTGCATGCCAACCTGACCTGACCTGATGCAGTGAATAACAGACAGATGGAACAAGTGACCAAACAGTGTGGTGTACATTAGGGACCTTCAAATGTCATTTTGTACAATCTCAGCAATCTTGCTGGGCCCAGATATTCTGCTCTTGTCATAACTGCTCTAATGTTCTTACCTTAAAATGCAGACCTTCAGGGACAGACTCCATCTTCCTGCATTAAAACGACTGGGCTAGAAATTGAATAAAAGAATGAATGAAACCATGGCAGGTCTTCTTTATCACACATTTGAATATAAAAGAACACAAACGTTTGTTACTGGAGATATAAAGGAAAGTTGCACTAGCGTGCAGAAGAGTTTCCAGTCTTGTGGCCAGGGTAAGGCTGGAGCCCTGCACAATTCTTACTTTGGAAAAGAAAGCAGGGAGATGAAGGACGGATGTTGTATCAATGTCAAGCAAGCGTAATCAATCTGCACCATGCGTTGCTTTGTCTAAAAGTGCAAAGACATGCTGCAGGAGTGCAGATATTGGAAAGCATCGTCGTGTTCTCAGAAAAAGCGAGTTTCCAGCTGCAAATTTCTGTCCGCGTCATCTAAATACCTGGGTGTACTCATGAGAAGTTTCTGACGCAACCACTAACAGTAAAAACAAAAACACTGCTTTGGTTGGTGTTGTCCCTTTGACGTGTTTCTACCTTTTGCTACATTAAACCTCCGTCATGATTGTAGGGAGCTTTGAGAAAGTCACATTTTATTCAGTTTACTTCAATGGAAACAAACCATTGCAAGCAACTGAAATACTGTAGGATGGCTTTCAACAAGTTAACCTTACAAGCGAGCTCAGCTCTGAAGGACACAGTGTGACCGGGTGGGCAGAATAGAATGAGATGTTTTGAATGTTGGAGGGTGTCTCTATTAAATTGGCACAACAAAATAAACAAAAAACTGGCACCAGCCACAGAAAATGATGGCATCTTGATTGGCTCAGAAGAAAATGATTCCCCTATAAGGAACCGGTACCAGGTCACACATCAGGTCCAAATGCAGACAAGCACCTCTGGTGACTGTTGGGTTTTAGAGAGCACCAGCCTCAAATACAAATTGATTCTGAGACCAGAGATCTTTTGAAATTCTGTTAGTGCTGTTAGGACTACGGGCACAGTATTTTGTGGATCTGATATATACAGTACCATACCATCTGCATATAGAGAAACTTTCTGTTCCAGTCCATCCATCCATCCATTTTCCAACCCGCTGAATCCGAACACAGGGTCACGGGGGTCTGCTGGAGCCAATCCCAGCCAACACAGGGCACAAGGCAGGGAACCAATCCAGGGCAGGGTGCCAACCCACCGCAGGACACACACAAACACACCCACACACCAAGCACACACTAGGGCCAATTTAGAATCGCCAATCCACCTAACCTGCATGTCTTTGGACTGTGGGAGGAAACCGGAGCGCCCGGAGGAAACCCACGCAGACACGGGGAGAACATGCAAACTCCACACAGGGAGGACCCGGGAAGCGAACCCGGGTCCCCAGGTCTCCCAACTGCGAGGCAGCAGCGCTACCCACTGCGCCACCGTGCCGCCTCTGTTCCAGTCCTTCTCTGATAATCCCCTTTTCAACAATGAATTGCCAGTGGCTCAATGGCAATTGCAAAAAGCAGTGGTGACGAGGGGCATCCTTATCTGGTACCACGTTCTAGTTTAAAATAGTCTGAATATTAATGTTGTTAATACAAACTGAAGCTTCTGGATTGGTATACAGTAGTTTGATCCATGCACAAATGTTCAGGCCAAACTCAAATCGTTCCAATGTAGTGAGAAGGTAGTTCCATTCAACCATGTCAAATGCTTTTTCTGCATCCAACGATAATAATATTTTTGGGGTGTTTGACTTTGTTGGTGAATATATTACATTACAATAACAACAACGTTTATTTCTATAGCACATTTTCATAGAAACAATGTAGCTCAAAGTGATTTACATGATGAACAATGAGAAAAAAAACAAAATAAATAATTAAAATTAGGGAACACTAATTAACATTGAATAAAAGTAAGGTCCGATGGCCAGGGAGGACAGAAAAAAAAGAAAAAAAAATCTGCAGGGGTTCCAGGCCACGAGACCACCCAGCCCCCTCTAGGCATTCTACCTAACATAAATGACCTCAATCAGTCCCCATTGTATTCAGGGTTCACATGGAAGAATTTGATGATGATGATGGTCGTGTGGTCTGCTCGCCTTTAATCCATCAATAAAAGGACATCACGGTGCTTTGATCAGGTGGTGGAGGTGCAGATCGCGACCACAGAAAACCGGAAAAAGAACAGCAGAGAAAGTAGAGGTTAGTATGGATTTTAGAGCCACCATAAATAATAATGATAATTAATTGAATATACAGAGCATCAGGATTTAACTAAGATGAAGCTATGAGAAAGCCATGTTAAAATAATGAGTTTTCAGCAGTGTTTTAAAGTGTTCCACCATATTAGCCTGGCAAATTCCTGGCAAGCTATTCCAAATTTGAGGTGCATAACAGCAGAAGGCCACCTCACCACTTCTTTTAAGTTTAGCTCTTGGAAGTCTAAGCAGACACTCATTTGAAGATCTAAGGTTATAATTTGGAGTGTAAGGTCTAAGACATTCCGAAATATAAGATGGAGTGCAGATTATTTAAGGCTTTGTAAACCATAAGCAGTATTTTAAAGTTAATTCTAAATGACACAGGTAACCAATGTAGTGACATCAAAACTGGGGTGATGTGCTCGCATTTTCTTTTCCAAGTTAAGATTCTAGCAGCTCATTCTGAACTCGTTGCAATCAATTGATGTCTTTTTTGGGTGGTCCTGAGAGGAGTGTGTTACAGTAATCTAGCCGACTGAAAACAAAAGCGTGAACTAATTTCTCAGCATCTTGCAATGTTATAAGAGGTCTAACTTTTGCTATATTTCTTAAGTGAAAAAATGCTGTCCTAGTGATCTGATTAATATGTGATTTAAAATTCAGGTCAGAGTCAATAGTTACCCCTAAATTCTTTACCTCCATCTTGACTTTTAATCCTAATGCATCAAGTTTATTTCTAATAACCTCATTATATCCATTATTGCCAATCACTAACATTAAACAGACGTCGAAGATTGGAAGCAAAGTGTCTGCCTTTAATAAATCCAGTTTGGTCTTGTGATATTACTGAAGGCAGCACTTTCTCCATCCTTCTAGCTAGGTCTTTGGAGAGTATGTTAACATTTTTATTCAGAAGTAAGATTGGTCTGTATGATGCACATTGTAATAAGTCCTTATTTTGTTTAGGAAAGACGGTAATTAATGCTTGGCGAAAAGTTTGAGGTAGAATTTTATTTTCTCTAGCTCCTTTAAATGTTGCTAATAGAAGGGGAGCTAGCTGAGTTGAGAATTTCTTATAAAATTCGGCAGGATGGCCATCAGGGCCTGCTTCTTTTCCACTCTGAAGTGAGTTTATAGCATCTAGTAATTCTGATAGTGCCAGAGGTTTATCCAATTGGTCTGCCCTAAGGGTATCTTTTTGTGGTATCTGTAATGCGTCCAGAAATGTATTAGATTGTGTCTTGTCTTCTTTAAACTCAGTGGAATATAAGGATTTATAGTAGTCTCTAAATGTGTGCATTATATTTTTATGGTCAATGATTTTGCCTCTGTTTGTGTTGGTGATTGCTGGGATTGCATTGCGAACTTCTTGCTTGTGGATTTATTGAGCTAAGATATTATTAGCTTTCTCTTGCCTTATGCGACTCTAAGGGTTTGTGACCCACCAACCCCACTGTTTACTGTGGTGACACACGTTAAGGAGTGCATGTGTGGATTTTTAAAATAAAACCAGTGCCTTTAGGGCTCAGTGGGTGGGGAGGCAAGCTGATTGTTTGATTGCTTGATTAACTCTGCTGTTCTTCATCAGTACTCCATCCATCCATCCATCCTTCCATCCATTTTCTGCCATTTTTCTTTCTAAGTAATGAGAGATCCAAGGATGACACACGTGGCTCACTCCTGCATCTGCCTATGCAATGGCTGACATTCCTACCACAAAATAGTGGCACCCATGAACAACACAAAATGATGTTGCTGGGAAGACGATAAAGAAAGGCAGATAGAGAGAAACTAAATAACTTGGGTTGCTTGGGTATAATAACATCAGTTTACCCTGAAATATCTTCAAAAATCACAAAAGAAAGGGCACACAAAGTTCAAAAAAGATACCAATCATAACACATATGACCCACCATGATGTCATACATTGCACACTTCCTGTTGACTTTACTTAGCAACTGCTTAGCAAAAAGACAACAAAGAGCACAAAATGGTGACAACCATAACAAAAACCAAAATGGCGGCATGGAAACGGTAACTTGTCTTTCACATGTCATAAAACACTTCAAATCCAACAACAGACTGTTTTACTTAACCTCTAAAACATATGTTTACCTAAGAGGAAATGAATTGAAATAATTATTAAAAAAATTTAAAATCATCATGCAGTAGTGAAACAGAACAAACTTTAAAAATCAATAAACAAACAGGTATTGCTAGCTAATCTGAGGCATGGTATGCTCCAACACGTGGTGAGAGATAGAGCGATTTGAATAGAGGCTGGCGTGTGAGTGTGCTCGGCTCCCCACACCCGATGTCATGCTTTCCCCTCCCCTCAGCCCGCAGCCCCTGTTTCGGATTAGCACAAATTTATCACTCCTGTAAGCGAACTATGATACTTAATGCGATGAAAGAAGTCGCAAAGTCAACCGGAATGTTCAAGCAAATTCCAGAAAAAAATCTGATCTAAATCCGTGAAGTTCTCTCGTGAAAAGCAGACAGACATACAGACAGACAGACACTGGATTTTATATATATAGAGACAGAATAGGCGAGCTTTAAGAGGTGTGTCTTAAGGTGGGATTTAAATGTAGGGAAGAAAGTCAACGTTACAGATATCTTGTGGGAGAGACGCTGGGCCACTTGGCTGAAGGCTCTAAACCCCACAATAGTTAGACGAGGAGGAGGTATAATGAGATGAATGGAAGGAGGAAGATCTAAGAAGGTATGAAGAAGATCAGAGAGAAACAGAGGTCCCAAGTTGTGGAGGGTCTTGAAAGTAAAAAGAAGAATCTTAAAATCAATGCGGCATTGAACTGGGAGCCAGTGAACCTGCTGAAGGGCAGGAGTGATGTGTGTTTATTAGTTATACTCTGATTTTTGGTTCTGTGGTTTTCTTCTGTCTCTGCCTTGTCCCATCTTTGGCAGGAGGTGTGAACAGGATATGGAATTTTCAAACCTACTTGATCCAGTTTACAGTCAGGATGTTTTTAGGGTCATGAAGTAGGGTCTGTTTTGGGGGTTTTGAGATCACACTATTCCTATCATTTTTACATCCTACATGTAAAATACGATTCATTTGCTTACATTCAATTTCATTAATTACATTGAAATGTTGCAAACAATTATGTGTGGCAGTGAGTTAATTAAGTGTTTTAATGATCCATTATGTGATGCCTGTGACTTCAGTGGAAGAGAAGACAGACTCTTGAGATTGGGTGATCATATCTGAGAAGGTTGTAATTATCAGTCACGTTAAACTTTAATAGTTAGGCCAAGGAGAGACCCTCCATCTGAAATACAATACAATTAATTTTTGTATAGCTCAAAATCACGCAAGGAGTGCCACCTTTTGACAGCCCCCCAGCCTTGACTCTCTAAGAAGACAAGGAATAACTCCAAAAAAAAAAAATCCTTGTGGGGAAAAAATGGAAGAAACCTTGTGAAGGGCAGTACAAAGAGAGACCTCTTTTCCTGGTAGGTTGGACATGCAGTGGGTTTTAAAAAAAAGGGGTTAAATACAATACAATACACACAACAGAACATAGTAATCCTCAATACAGTATAATAGTGCAAAAGAAACATTACAAGTACAGAGCAGAATTCAACAGTAGATGATATCACAGAATATGATTTGGATTTGTTTAGAGTCCTGGAGACCTCAGCCATCAGTGACTCCCCCTATGGGCCATTCCACAGCTGAGTCAGCACTGGGCCAGCCAATCCGATGAAGGGACCCCTCTACCTGACGATTCCTGCAATCCTCCATCAGAGATGACTTTACCTTAGGCAGGCAGAACAACTTGGCAGGTGGGCTGTGGCACCAAAAAAAAAACCAGAATAGGTGAGGGTTAGTAACAAATTCTAACTATCATGTTACTTCTGTTTTAGTGCTAATGACTAACAACAGACATGCAGTCTGTACAGTTAATCAGCAACTCTAGTCAGGGTGTGCTAAACTGAATTAGTGAGTCTTCAGATTTAAAAGCTTAGACCGAAGGGGCATCTCTTATAGTAGCAGGCAGACCATTCCACAGTTTAGGGGCCCTGTAACTAAAAGCTCGACCTCCCATTGTTATTTTATTAATCCTTGGAACCATAACCAGACCCGCATCTTGAGATCTTAATGTGTGCTCTGGTTTGTAAGTCATGATAAGTTCAAATAAGTAGGCTGGACCTTGGACATTTAAGACTTTATATGTTAAAAGTTTTGAAATCTGTCCTAAACTTAACTGGGTGATTTAAGGACTGAAGTGTTGTTTGTATTTTCTTGTTCTTGTAATAATTCTTGCAGCAGCATTTTGGATTAACTGGAAGCTAAATAAAGAACAGTTTGAACATCCAGTGGACACCGCATTGCAGTAGTCAATCCTACTAGAAATAAATGCATGAATTAATTTCTCTGAATCCCGCTTATTTCGAAAACGCCTTAATTGCCCAACATTTTTAAGATGGAAGAAACACGATTTGGACAACTTTGAACGACATGCTAGAGTCAAAGATTAACAGAGCAAGATGCAGAGGATAGAAAGACATGAAAAAGATGATCTGCTGTGTCAACCGCTAAATGGGATAAAATTCTAGACAGACAGACAGACAGACAGACAGACAGACAGACAGAGACAGAGAGAGAGAGATTTTAGCATAGTTGGCAGGATTACATAGATAGATAATAGTCAATCCTACTAGAAATAAATGCATGAATTAATTTCTCAGAATCCCACTTATTTCAAAAATGCCTTAATTTCCCAACATTTTTAAGATGGAAGAAACACAATTTAGACAATTTTGAATAACATGCTACAGTCAAAGATAAACAAAGAGCAGTCAAAGATTAACAGAGCAAGATGCAGAGGACAGAAAGACATGGAAAAAGATGATCTGCTGTGGCAACTCCTAAACGGGAGCAGCCGAAAGAAAAAGAGGATTCTAGAGTCAAAGATAACTCCTAGATTGCGGGCTGATTCAGAAAAATGAACAATCTAATATTGTGGAGATTTTGGGGGATAGAGGCCATACTTGTGATTAAAATCAATGGGCTTCAGTATTGGATAGAAGGTGAACCCATCTTGGTATTTTGAAGATAAGCTTAGTTTTTACAGTCATTCGTCTGATGTTTCACTTCTAGGTTTTGATTCCATCTCTCCATTTCTGTTCCTTCAGCAGATTTGTTGAGTCATTGCCCTATTGTAAGTTGAACCAACCCTTGTGTACTCTCATAGGACTACCTGGGTGTACACCGGACCTGTCATATCATGGAGAGAAGTACAGCATTGTTATAAATATTCATTACTATTTAAAAGTTGAGTCAAGCTAATTGTGGTTTCTGTGGTCAATAATTTAGAATTAAAAGTTAAAGGGGGTCATACAAACCAAAAAAGAGCTTTGAAGAATTTGACATTACTCCTACTTATCTATCTACTTCTCATGTTCACTATTAATAGCACAACACCGGAAGTGAGCTGTGTAGTTATGAGGGAGCCTGTTACTCAATGGAAAGCCTCCCACAGAGAAGCCCACAGCACACATTAACACAAGAATACCCGACAGAAGGCACCTTCATCAAGTGAACAGCTTATTCACTCAGTCCTTCACTCAGGAGGCCATTATGAGGAGCCTTAAGTGAAGATTGTACAATGTAGTCTTCATGAAGGAGTGCACAAGCCACCAAGGAGAAACCCTCCATTTATTGCACAGGATTCTGGGTACAAGGAAGGACCCAGACCTGGATAGGGTGCCACTATGTTTCTTAGAATACTCCTGCATGATCAGCTTGGACCAATGGTTTTCAGTCCCAGTCCTGTGGGTCCCTATTAGCTGGCAGGTGTTTGTCCAGATCTGCCAGTCGTTTTCTCTCTAACGGCCCTCATTATTTAATGAGCAGACATTACGTGTATAAAAGCTTGATTAGATTCCATGATAAAATTTTACTTATGCTAGAAACTGTTGATCCCTTTGGGCACGGCCCTTAAACCTGAAAATTGCACCAGGGGCACTGTGCAATGGCTGACCTTGACGGTTATGTGAAAAGACAATTCCCCTCTGGGATTAATAAAGCACATCAGAATCATAACATCACACACACACATAAACATACAAAAAGAAGACTGATTTATAAAGCCATACATACACCAGGTCCCATGTCAAGTTCCTTTATACGCCTCAAATCAGTTTAAATCTATGCACTCATGCATGCGATTTTAGCCACTCCCTGGTACCTCCCACCAGTGACCATATATGGCTTCAAAAACACCCCTTTTGAATATTCATCACCTAATCAGCATATGCATTGGCCCGTGTTACTCAGTGACGTCTTTATTTTCAAACCACGAGAGAACACAGAAAATGAAAGTTCAGTGAATGTGAGCTCGAGGTGGAGTTTAAGGAGTGGTCAGAGGTGGGATGCCCCACCCCCCCAAATGAAGCACTCTTATTAAAATAAGGCTCAAATAAAGGGTCTTTTTTTCCTTTTAATTTTAAGGATGCAATTAATGTAAAAATGTTACTCAACAAATTAGGGGCATGCTGTGTTAAACCTCTGGCCTAATAGTAAGGAGTTGGGGGACACACCTTGGGTGTTCCCTGTGTAGAGTTTTCAGGTGGGTCTGTGTGGGATTACTCTGGTTTCCTCCCACAAGTTCATGGACATGAAGGTAGGTGAATTGGTGATGCTACATCGTCCCCTGATGTATGTGTGTGTGTGTGTGTGTTCACCCTGCGTTGGGATGGCACCGTGTTCAGAGATTGTTCCAGCATGTGCCCCCGTTGCCTGCTGTGAGGCTCCAGGTGCCCCCTGCCCTGGATAAGCGGGTTTAGAGAATGGACAGATCAGTGAATGCCATAATCTGTCCTGCACGAAGCAACTCTCATTTGCTCACCATCAATTCTTAAAGTAGCAAGAGGAATACTGAGTTTGTTTTCAGTTACAAGTTAGTTCACCGTTTGAGATTTAGCGTGAGTCAAGTTATTTCTGTTTGAATATTTTGTATTCCATCGTTTCCTCTTTTACACACCTGTCGGCAAACAGATCCTCGGTAGTCAATACAAGTGATTGACATGGTAGTGTGTGCCTGGCTGCAGTAGGTGCAAAATATTTATAAAAGAAAAATATGATATGTGTCTCTCTGATGCAGCAAATAAATAACAGTAAGTGCTTCAACTTTCAAATCAGTGAAATAAGTTATCACCTGAACGTCATGCTATACTTACATTTTCTGACTTCTCGAAATAAAAAAGTGCTTCTTTGGCCACAATTAAAACATGTAGAAAAACAAACTTAAAAACACAATGTTTTCTGTGATTTAAATGCACTTAATGGCAGTTGTGCTCTTTTCGTGATGATTTAGAGTTGTCCTCTTAGAATTGTGGGATGAATTGGAGTCGACATTACAGAGGCCATCACATAGAAATTGCACAATCCCTTGTAACAATTCGTCTCGAGCACTAGCCTGAGAGTATTGCTACCACTATTCTGACCTAGCTAAAGGCATATGTTAAAAGGATAGGCCAATATCACACCTTAATAAATTTCCCGTATAGTCTTTATTCTAATAAAAACAATCCCTTAATATCAATGCATTTATAGGTCAATGCACACCATAGTCCATATTTATCCTTGCAGACCCTCAAATAAACAACAAATAGAAAAACAATCCCTTACACATGGATCGCCCGCCCGAACCTAAGTAACCCTTAATTTGCAGCGCCACACACATATACATGCATCTACACATCAAAAGTATTAATTTCCCCAATTCCCGTTCCAGCGATAATAAATAGATCCGCCGATAGTCCACTGTAATACTCCCGTAATGGCCGTCGAGCTGATGCGGAGTCCTGAAAATAGCGGACTATATATCCAATCTCCTCTTCGTCATAAAAGACGTACAGTCAGACTTGCGCCATGATTAAAGTAAAGTAAGTCCGTTTTGATAGCTCACCCGAGTCCGTAGGTAATAGCAGAACGATCGATTCCCAGGTACTAAAGAGAAGACCATCCACCTTCCGACAGGACTGCTAGGAGCTCCTAGGCTTTTCCCATGGCCAGAGCAGAAGCTGATCTGCCTTTTCTGTTATCCAATGCTCTTCTTTTCCTTTCTTCTCTCTCCTCCCTTCTCTCTTTAAAACGGCGCGCTTTATGCAAATTACTCCTCTAACAAACCGGAAGTTCCACCTCTGGGGCACCGCTGTCAATCTCTGTCGGAAGACTGTTCCCCCCCCCCCACAAACCGATCGACAGCAGAAAACATTATTCTTTATGTGGCAGCGCTACACCCTGCTCAGTTCCCGATTTAGAGCAACCCGGTTTAGAAAATGAAAGGATGAATGGACATCAGAAGGTGACTGACTCATCATTGAAATTAGACTTTCTCTTCATTAAATTGTCTTGCCGCCTGGAGTCGATAAAACGCCAGCACCAACAAAAGTCTGCGTAGGACTTACGCATGGTTGAAAGTTTCCGCAACTTTAAGCCAATTTGCAAGCCATGTTTGGGTTTTATAAATAAGTTGAAGAAGTAGCTTACCTGTCCTTCCGCATATATATAAATAAATATAAGAAAAGGCCTAACACATGTTTCTGAGTGTAATCAAGTTTAATACATGAGGCCCTTAGCCTTTTTTTTTCCTTCTCTTATTCTACACTTATAAAATCTCTTTTGTCATTTTCTTATTAGTTTATCTTTTTCTGGAGGGCTTCCTCTCTTAATTTTATCTTAACAATGAATGGTGAGTGGAGTAGACATGAGGCAAAAAAATCAGAATGCGGCCACAGTAGGCATGATCTTGGAGACAACTGGGTTACAGACACCATTCAAACTGCTGGGGTTCAGGAAGAAAAACCCACATAGGCAAGGTGGGAAAATTAACATCCTGCACAGAGAAGTGACCCGAGTATTATTTAAACCCCCCTCCCTAGGGCTGAGTGGTGGTATACATAGACATTGTGTCAGTATGTCAGCAAAGGCCACAACCAATAGATAGATAGATAGATAGATACTTTAGCGTAGTTGGCAGGATTATATAGATAGATAGTGTCACAAAAGCCACAAAGAGCCATAGCAAGGTTTGGGGCAGCCACCCGTGTATTTGGTTTTCTGGCTGCAAATCGAGATTAATGATAGCACTGCTGTGCACAAAACCGAGTCCAAAACAGAATTAAAGGGAATAGGGAAAAGGCGAAGGCTTTCAAAGGGGAAGACAGGAAGTGAGGTCAAAGGGGCCGGGCTCATGAAGGTCTTCAACCATAGGCTCGAGCCAGGACGTGACATCACAGGGGTCGGAGCCGGCAAGGTCTTCTTCCATAGGCTCAGTCCCGGAAGTGACGTCAAGAGGGCCAGGTGGAATCTCCTATGAATGGTCTGCAGGAAAGGGAGAAAAAGAGTCAGTGCACTCTGTCACATCCCAGTCTGACTCGGAACTGCCCTTACTCAAGCCCTTTAGCTGCCTCCCATGTGCATTTGTGTGACAATAGATAGATAGATAGATAGATAGATAGATAGATAGATAGATAGATAGATAGATAGATAGATAGAAGGGTTCATCCCTGAACACTTGACGAGTTGTTGGAAAGCCTCTATAAGGTCTGCTGGACCAGACATATTGCAATGGCAAATCCTGCTGACTACTGCCAGAGCTGTCAGAGAGTAAAAGAGAAAAGAAGGAGAAGTATTTGGGGTGCCACCCCATTTCAATAACAGAAACAGGACAGTCTATTGGATTGATGTTCCAAACACATTTTGAAACATTTGAAAAGTGCAGTTTAATGTTGTTTAACATGGGGGTCTCACCTAGGCATTGATGCAGGAGATACAGAAGAAAGGCACTATATAATAGACAGATAATGTCCTGCACATATGCTGTTTGGAGACTGTGAAAAGCTCTGCTCACAAGGTAAACTGGGGCACAGTCAGGCGAGGCCTTTTCTAGTCTACCAAAAATAGACCTCACCCCAGGCAGCTTCAGCCCAAAATCTACTGGCTTGGTGTGGCCTACACAGGACTGAGAAGGGATTTTGACCTTCAAAGTACTTCAAATGTCCTAAAATATCTCAGAGTGTCCCTCCAGGGAAAGGGAAACCATAAAACTAAAAAAACTTTGGCTTGAGAAACAGTCCATGAAAGGAATTTTTATAAATGTAAATATTTAAACAAAAATAGAAACTATAAAAAAAGCTCAAACAGGGCAACAAAGAGTTGCTTAAAAGGCAAACAAGTCCCATTGCGTAATCTAAAGCTGAATTCCAAAAAACATAGCAAAAGAAGACCAGTAAATCAAATATGAAAAACAATACTTATAAAATGATTCCTACAACTTTAATGCACACATACCTGAGATCCTCTCCTTCAGATCTTCTATAGCCAGAGGGAGGTCTCAGGAGTGGAGTCATCAGGAGTGACCCTGCATCTTGGGGTACCATCCACAAGAGACATAAGGAAGATTATAAGAGACATTACATTACACATAGGCAATGTCCACACTATTTACATTTTCATTTAAAAGCAGTGTTTTTAAACAAAAATGATCTCCATCCACACCAGTGTGTTTCAAATTATTTACAGAAGTATCTCTGTCCGCATGACGCAGAAAATTACCAACACTGAGCTCACGCACATTGATGGAAAAATACTTGAAATTTTAGGAACACAGTCAATGGATTTACTGTAATCTGAAAATGGTAGCGACCAGTAAATTATTTGCCTTTTGTGTACTGTATGCACCTAAAATCTGGAATAGCCTGCCAATAGGAATTCGCCAGGCTACTACAGTGGAGCATTTTAAAAAACTGCTAAAAACACATTATTTTAACATGGCTTTCTCATAACTTCACTGTAATTTAATCCTGATACTCTGTATATCCAATTCATTATAATAACTATTCATGGTGGCTCTAAAATCCATACTAACCCCTACTCTCTCTTCGGTTTCTTTTTCCTGTTTCTTTGTGGTGGCGGCTTGCGCCACCACCATCTACTGAAAGCACCGTGATGTTCCAACATTAATGGATTAAAAGCCAGAAGTCTGCATGACCATCATCATCGAGTCCTTCTGTGAGAACCCTAACTACAAAGAGGACTATTTCATTTATGTTAGGTAGAATGCCCAGAGGGGACTGGGTGGTCTCGTGGCCTGGAACCCCTGCAGATTTTATTTTTTTCTCCAGTCGTCTGGAGTTTTTTTTTTGTTCTTTATGTCCTCCCTGGCCATTGGACCTTACTCTTATTCTATGTTAACTAATGTTGTCTTATTTTAGTTTCTTACTTGGTCTTTTATTTTTCTTTTCTTCATTATGTAAAGCACTTTGAGCTACTTTTTTGTATGAAAATGTGCTATATAAATAAATGTTGTTGTTGTTGTATGTGTGAAGCATTCAAACAGTACAAAACTCAGTTTAGATTCATACAAATAAGAAACACAAGATGCACCATGGAAAGCAGCTCCTCTATAGTATGTCGGTAACATGACCTCAAGTCCACACAACCATTTTCATGTAGTTTATGAAAGTATCTCAGTTCACAATAAAACAATGTACTTCTGGTGCCAGGGCTACGCCCAACGGAAGCACTTATGGGTCATGTGGAAGTCCCAAATTGTATGGAGTGTAACTTACTGCAGCACCCTCTTCCGCCACCCACGGACCCCTGCAGCACTGCTCTTCTGATCTACAATTCCTGACATTCTCTGCTGTTGTCTTAATGGGTATCGATAATCAGGGCTGCTGCCATCTTGCATCCTGGGAAATGAACAGTGCCTAGAGACAGTCCTACCCTGTCCTTCCCTTTAATCCCAGTCAGGGAAGGTATTGTAAGTACATTTGGTTGGGACGCCTGTCCTCCACCTGGGGCTTCCCTTCTGGGCAAGGATCCTTCTTCTCTCTTGGCTGGAATGTCCATCCATCCACCTGGGGCATCACATCTTGGTAAGAAACCTTCCCTTCTTGTTCAGGATGCCCATCCATTGCATATAGCACTTACAATAGATAGATAGATAGATAGATAGATAGATAGATAGATAGATAGATAGATCTTTGAATACAAATATGGTGAAAGACGTTAGCCTTCTCTGGGCATATGTAGATCCACAGAGAAATCCTTGAAAGGATGGTAATGATTCCAACCACAGGATTTATCGAAAAACTATATCAACCTATAAATTATTTGCCTTTTTTACATGTATGCAGTATTCAAACAGTACAAAACATACCTTAGATGCAGTCAAGTGAACAACACAAAACATGCAGTGGAGAGCCATGTTCAAATATGGTCGAATCAGGAAAGAGCTCTGTAATAAACTCGAGTACAATTCGAGTCTGCGTTTTTAGAATTCGCCACTTTCACCCACTCCACATTGCAATGTCTTTATTTGTTTTCACCTAGTGCCTTATCATCGATAATTTCCTTTTAAAAAAAGTAATTTTTGGATGTTTGTTTTGTTTTTTTCCAGTTCCTCACCATCAAAGATGTTTTAAGTTGGCAGCGATGGACATCGAGATAAAGACTCTCAGGTGCTGTGGTCAATAGGGCTGCAGTTATCTGACGGGGTATAAAGAACTCTTACATGAAGAGATGTTGCTGCCATTACATTGCATTTATCTTGTGTTTTTTTTCATTTTAAAGTACTTTTCATTTGTTTATTTAATTTTATTAACATTGTTAGGTGTTTTATTAAGGATATATGGCTATGTGAACACTAATATGTTTTCACTTAAAAAGCTGATAATAATCTCCATTTTCACCTTTCATTCACAGTAACCCAGCATTTTTAACTCCTGAAAACAAAGACTTTTGAAAATGGTCCCCAGAGCTGCATACTTCTGAAAACACATGCATTTAAAACTGAAGCCCAGAGGAACTTCTTTATGCAGAGTTTGGGAAATCTGAAATATACTACCAAGATATGGATATGAAGAAGAAACCTTGACAACCTTTAAGAAGGATCTGAAAGAGATATCAGGACAGCTTAGCTATTAGTTAAACAAACAGGCTTGATGGACTGCATGGTCTCCTCTCGTTTATCAAATTTCTTATATTTTTTGTTCTTATTCCTTGGTCTATTAAACGGGGACACCCGGCTGGTGCCCCAATATTGCAAAGCAGCTAATTCTTTTTCTGTCCACCAGTTACAAGATATATTAAGGGAAAAATAAAATAAAAATTAATAAATAATTAAGCGGGATAAATAATGTCCTGGCAGGACTTGAAATGAAAAGTGAAACCACTCAAAGAAAAATAGTAAGGAAAGAAAGCACATCACCAATATGCACAAAAACCAAACTCCACTAAACAAACTCGGAGGTGTTTAGAGCACAAGCACAATCACTTGCTATTAATGATTAGTTTTCCTACAACTGACAAACTACCAGCCAAACTCTCCACCGTCAAATGATGGACTCTTGTGGACAGCCAGCCATTTTATATCCAACCCCGTTAAGTCTACCCAATCACGCATGACGCTGGTAATCTCAGCCTGTTACATCGACATTCATTTATCTACTATATGGCGGTTACTGCAGGTAAGTTTTAACTCTAAATACGTCCCAGATGCACACACACATAAACATGAGCTTTCTGTGACATACTTCAGCGGGTTTGGACATCTCCTCGAGCTGATGCTCTCTTCAGGTAAACGTCGTTTTCATTTACCCCCCATATCAGGATCCTATCTCATTCACATTTTCTCCTATTATAATTCCGGAACCCAATCATTGACTTGTTGTTCTTAATGGCAGCTTTTGGGCAAACGTAACTGAACCACCATTTGTAGGGTCCCCATAAAGACTAAGCCATGAGCCAATGCATCGTCCCCCCTGCTACAGAACCATTTATTCCTGTGCCATTCTAGCCACTTCACCCTGACTAAATCCACCTATAAATCTATAAATACCTGTCTTGTTAACATTATATATTATTCGGTAAAGTTAACTAGCACCCAGGGCTGATGCCACCATTAGGGCGAAATAGGCATTCTCGAAGGATGCAGATCATAAGGGGTAGGGGGCCCAACCAGATGGGTTAGCTACCAAACAGTCAGTTGGCACACTAATAAGCTTGGCGTAGGATGCAAAATAACCTTGCACTGGCACTGCTACCACCACACAATGCAACCCAACTCTCACTTAACCATGACAGCAAAATTGTCCTTCCTGCATGAATCCATTTGTCCATTGTGAAGAAAGCACCACAACTGCAATCTGAATGATCGACAGTACAAGAATCGGCCTTGGAGGTGAGTGCACTGGCAATGATAACAGTGTCGGTGACATGAGATCTCCAACGACAGGGAGGCACTATGTCTTAATATAATAACATTAAATTTGTATTGGGTGAGCACACTTTGTCATTCCTCACTGTCAATCCAGAGGCTCCACAGTGCTGTGTTCTGAGTCCTCCACTGTACTCCATCTGTATGAATGCCTACGTGGCGTCATGTAACAAATATTGCCCTGTTATACGATGTAGCCTTCTTTCTTTCTTATCATTCATTCATACACCAGTTCACCCATTTGTCCATTCTTTCTTCAATTCATCTTTCCATGCATCCATCCTTCAGTTCCTCTGCCCACCATCCGATCCACCAGTCCATCTATTGCTTGAACTCACTTTGCCCAATTATAGGGGTTCAATCACTCAGGGGGTGAATTGTGAGACCACCACTTTTTAATGATTAAGGGTCTGTTTGAGCTTGTGATGTTGCCTTTTTGGTGTTCATGGAGCACCTCTTACATTTTAGTGAATATCACACCATAGCATATGTAAAAGAAACATAAAGGACAAAGAAGAGGAATTGGGGGCACAAAAGAAGACCTCGATGGAAAGTCGGGAATAAATAATGAAAGTTAATGTTCTTCATTAAAAAAATTATGTTCCTTCTTGGACCTCCGTTGTCTTCCAGAGAAGGTCACTCAATGAACAACGACACAAGACTAGAATATGATGGTGCCTGGTAGGAATTACAGTTGTCATTGTTTTTTGTAGTTATCATCAGAATCTCAGGAGGTCACCTTTTGATTTAGTTTATGTAATTTGTGGTAATTATTACTGTGTTTCTTATCATTGTTATACATTTTATTGCTATTTTTTATGAGTACTGCCCTGTAGATAATGGCAACAGTGCCCAGGGCTAGCCAATGAAAGTTGACGCAGAAGCAAAATGAGACGTCAACACACCGCTGTTATGAAACATGCTGACAATCCGTATTCTGGCGTTGCAAGTTTTGCATCAACAAAGAAATGACCATATTAGCTTAGCTCTGTATCAACTCCGGAAGAAATGAAAGAAACAACAGTTTCTGTCTTATGAAGATTTTCTTTTGACTAACAGTTTTGAATAAGGTGTTAGTTTGAGTGAAAGGCTCTTTACTTTAATGTGCATCCGACCTCTGCTTGTATCTGAAAAAACTTTTGACACATCCTGAAAATAACGACATTACGTCTCTGGCCACTCAAACCACCACAAAGTCTGTTGGGAAAACAAAATTATTAAAGGCTTAATAATATAAATCCTTAAATATAGCAGTAAATGGCTTTATTAAAAGTTTGCCGTTTAGGGAATACAACTCTTCTGTCCAATGACCTTATAATCAGTACAAAACTGGAACTTTAGAGCATAAGAACAATCTGGACAAGAACAACCCAACAAATCTCACCAGTCCTGTGCACTGGTCTTCCAAAGTCTTCCAAAAAACATCAAGTCGAGTTTTGAAAGTCCCTAAAGTCCTCCTGTCTACCACACTACTTGGTAGCTTATTCCAGGGGTCTGTGGTTCTCTGTATGAAGAAAAACTTCCTAAGGTCATTAACAAGTTTCCAACTGTGTTCCCGTGTTCTTGATGAACTCATTTTAAAGTCACCGTCTCGATCCACTGGACTAATTCCCTTTATAATTTTAAATACTTCAGTCAGGTCTCCTCTTAATCTCCTTTTCCTTAAACTGTAAAGGCTCAGCTCTGTTAATTTTTCCTCATAACTCATCCCCTGTAGCCCTGAATCAGCCTAGTTGCTCTTCTCTGGACCTTTTCTAGTGCTGTTATGTCCTTTTTGTAGCCTGGAGACCAAAACTGCACACAGGACTCCAGATGAGGCCTCACCAGTGTGTTATAAAGCTTGAGCAGAACCTCCTGTGACTTGTACTCCACACATCAAGGCGCTATATGACCTGACATTCTGTTAGCCTTCTTAATGGCTTCTGAACTCTGTCTGGCAGTTGATAGCTTCCAGTCCTCTACGACTCCTAAATCCTTCTCATAAGGCATACTTAAATAAACAAATGAAAAGTACTTTAAAATGAAAAAAAACACAAGATAAATGCAATGTAATGGCAGCAACATCTCTTTATGTAAGAGTTCTTTATACCCCGTCAGATAACTGCAGCCCTATTGACCACAGCACCTGAGAGTCTTTATCTCGATGTCCATCGCTGCCAACTTAAAACATCTTTGATGGTGAGGAACTGGAAAAAAACAAAACAAACATCCAAAAATTACTTTTTTTAAAAGGATATTATCGATGATAAGGCACTAGGTGAAAACAAATAAAGACAAAATAAAGTAAAATCGGGTTGATTTTCAGGGCTGGAATGTGGCTGGCAGGATAGGCTTTGGTTTTTCACGACTTTCACAACTTAGATTGAGTATGCTACGTAATGGATGGATGGGCAGTAATTTATGAATTTGTTTGGGCTGCTGAGATAAGTGTTGCTGTCTTAATCTCCACCATTGCACCATTGTGGATCCCAGTCAGTACCTGGAAATTGTGTATTATGATTTCTAAGTGATTTTTGAAATTCTTTGCATTTTACTTGGCACATCATGCAATGAAATTCTTACTTGCACGTCTCCCACACCCCAGAGACAGCTGTACGTTGCTCTGATTCTATCAATATTTTCATAACACGCATGAAGACTTTAAACGTCGGACAGGGCAGCCTCTTTGTTGCTAATGTTGCTTCTTCAATTCTAACCAGTGAGTCACTGTGTATCCCTAATTGAGTCATCTGAATTGCCGATCGGCCTGCTGTTAAAGTATGCACAGTTATAAACTAGGTTGCATTGTTCTAGTCTTATCTTACACATTTAAAAGAAAGAACATATTAACATAACTTAATAAAGATCTCCAAAGGATTATAGAAGAAGAAAATAACCACGTTTTGAAAAGTGATAATGAGATTTCACATATAATTATGAGAACGTGTAGGACTTTTCGCTGTTTGGAAAAACCCTTGTGACTCAAATCAGGATAGTAAACTTTTGCTGAACGTGTCCCATTACACATCTATCAGAATGTGAAATTCATCCAGCAAAATGTCTTTGTCATAATTTACAGTTAAGTCAGGCACAATGTTCCTAAACCGACCAACGAACGTGAGTATGGTCGAGGAGGTATGTAAATAAGTCATCTACATGTTCTTGATTCATTTGTACCACAACATTCTCAGATGCAATTCATCCACCTCTAGGCTTTGCCAGCAGAATTTACTACAATGCAGGAACAAACCCTAGATGATAACAGATAAACCTAGAGGGGGCCACTTTGGAATCACTTACTAACATAACAGACAGGTTTAGGGAATCCGGGTGGTAGACCGGAGTAGCCAGAGGAACACCCACACAGTCACAACATCCACAAGATATAAAAGAACCAAGACTGGAGAAGTTATTTCAAGTAAATCATTAAAAATAACTCCAGATTGGCCTTTCTGGCCTGTAGTGACTATGAGGGTGGTGTCTATACCACCAAACCAGGATTAAGTTAAAAGAACTCTGTAGTGGGTTAAAAACGATTAAAAAGAAGCTGTATATGGCATATAAGACTAATAATTTTAATGTCAATTATAGAGTGTTTGAGAGCGAAAGGCCAATCATCATGAGGGATATTAGGAAGGTCAAAAGGCAGTTAGACAATATAGCAGACAAGATGTCACAAACACAGTATTTTAGTAATAAAACAGTCAAGGAGGAGGTGAAGTGTATCAGGAATAGTAAAGGGGAATTAAAAAATACAGACATTGAAGTAGCAGAGCTCAAAACTTGCATTTCTCTGAGGTGAACTTCACACGTGTGGAAGTGCATAACCTTCCAGTAGTAACAGGGACTACTAAGGAGGTACTGAGTGATTTGGAAATTGTAGAGAGAGAAGTGCTGTTCAGATTAAACATGCTGAAATCAAACAAATTACCAGGACAAGATGATATTCACCATTGAGTTCTTAAGGAGGTTAGCGAGTACAGATAGAAATCCAAGATGCATATTTTAGAAAGTCACTGCATACTATGGAAATTTGTATGGACTGGAAACTCACAAATATCATCCAGTTATAAAGAAATGGTAATCGGGCAGATCCAAGCAACTATAGGGTTGTAAGCTTACTGTGCATCACAGGTAGATTAATTAAAGGAATTATTAAGGACCGGTAACGGCGCACTGCACGATAACGTGCAGTGAAAACACTTGACTTGACCATTCCTAGTTTTCATCCTTTTCCTCTGTACATTTAACATTCGCTTGCTCAGAGGTTGATGCGCTTGCTGCTTCCTGAGCAGATCTTCTTTTCTCCACCCTAGCGGCCCGCTTCTTCTTTTCTTTCGTCGGCATCTTTTCATGTTAAATCTGATTAAGTCAGTGTTTGTGTTGCAATTACTTAGTACGTTTTCTTTAATTTTTCACTTAAGCTGGCACTTAAGTCTTCAATCTGCCTCAAGAATGATTTAAGATATAAAGAGGTAGAGGAAGAGACGGCGAAGGTGGTAGGGATGAGAATGGCACCACTACGCATGCAACACACGGCCGTCCTGCTGCCCGCTGCCGAGAGTTGATTCTACAATAAAATAAAATAAAAATAAAAAAAGGAATAACCTTGGACGTCAATCATCACCCCGAAAGTGGATAGTAGACGTCACGTAGTATATGTGTACCAAATTTCAGGTCAATCGGTCAAACAGTTTGCGAGCTACAGGTTATTTAAAATCCTGGACAGGCAAACGGACAGCCACCGTAGCAAATTATATAAGAAGATACGATTTAACAGTGCATGGAAAGAACAGCACATTTACTGAACAGTCAGCATGGGTTCAGAAGAGGGAGGTCATCTTTAACTAACATGCTGGAATTGTAAGAGGAAGCAATAAAAGGATAAGATCAGAATGGCACATGAGATATGATTTATCTAGACTTTCAAAAAGCTTTCATAAGGTGCCACATGGGAGGGAAGGCATCAAACTAAAAGAAGTGGAAGTTCAGCGTGTGATGTGTAGATGGGTACAGAATTGTCTCGGACACAGGAAGCCAAGGGTGATGGTGCAAGGAACCTTATCAGAATCATATGTAAAGTTAAGAGGGGTCTTCCTCAGGGGTCAGTGCTGCTGCTATTTTAATATACATAAATGATTTGGTTAGGATTATACAGTAAATAACAAACTGGTTAAGTCGGCAGATGATACCAAGATAGGTGGACTAACAGATAATATAAAGTCCATTGAATCATCATAGGCAGACTTGGACAGCTAACAGGCTTTGGCAGATTTGTGGGAGATGAAATTTAATGTCAGTAAATGTAAAGTAGGACATGTAGGAAGTAAAAATGCGAGGCCTGAATACACAATGGGCAGTCAGAAAATCGAAAGTATGCCTTATGAGAAGGATTTAGGAGTCGTAGAGGACTGGAAGCTATCAACTGCCAGACAGAGTTCAGAAGTCATTAAGAAGGCTAACAGAATGTCAGGTCATATAGCGCCTTGATGTGTGGAGTACAAGTCACAGGAGGTTCTGCTCAAGCTTTATAACACACTGGTGAGGCCTCATCTGGAGTCCTGTGTGCAGTTTTGGTCTCCAGGCTACAAAAAGGACATAACAGCACTAGAAAAGGTCCAGAGAAGAGCAACTAGGCTGATTCAGGGCTACAGGGGATGAGTTATGAGGAAAAATTAACAGAGCTGAGCCTTTACAGTTTAAGGAAAGGGAGATTAAGAGGAGACCTGACTGAAGTATTTAAAATTATAAAGGGAATTAGTCCAGTGGATCGAGACGGTGACTTTAAAATGAGTTCATCAAGAACACGGGAACACAGTTGGAAACTTGTTAATGACCTTAGGAAGTTTTTCTTCATACAGAGAACCACAGACCCCTGGAATAAGCTACCAAGTAGTGTGGTAGACAGGAGGACTTTAGGGACTTTCAAAACTCGACTTGATGTTTTTTGGAAGACTTTGGAAGACCAGTGCACAGGACTGGTGAGATTTGTTGGGTTGTTCTTGTCCAGATTGTTCTTATGCTCTAAAGTTCCAGTTTTGTACTGATTATAAGGTCATTGGACAGAACAGTTGTATTCCCTAAACGGCAAACTTTTAATAAAGCCATTTACTGCTATATTTAAGGATTTATATTATTAAGCCTTTAATAATTTTGTTTTCCCAACAGACTTTGTGGTGGTTTGAGTGGCCAGAGACGTAATGTCGTTATTTTCAGGATGTGTCAAAAGTTTTTTCAGATACAAGCAGAGGTCGGATGCACATTAAAGTAAAGAGCCTTTCACTCAAACTAACACCTTATTCAAAACTGTTAGTCAAAAGAAAATCTTCATAAGACAGAAACTGTTGTTTCTTTCATTTCTTCCGGAGTTGATACAGAGCTAAGCTAATATGGTCATTTCTTTGTTGATGCAAAACTTGCAACGCCAGAATACGGATTGTCAGCATGTTTCATAACAGCGGTGTGTTGACGTCTCATTTTGCTTCTGCGTCAACTTTCATTGGCTAGCCCTGGGCACTGTTGCCATTATCTACATGGCAGTACTCATAAAAAATAGCAATAAAATGTATAACAATGATAAGAAACACAGTAATAATTACCACAAATTACATAAACTAAATCAAAAGGTGACCTCATGAGGTTCTGATGATAACTACAAAAAACAATGACAACTGTAACTCCTAACTGAGATCCTGCAGTTATCATTCCAAGTGCTTTCTTCCAGGCACCATCATATTCTAGTCTTGTGTCGTTGTTCATTGAGGGACCTTCTCTGGAAGACAACGGAGGTCCAAGAAGGAACATAATTTTTTTAATGAAGAACATTAACTTTCATTATTTATTCCCGACTTTCCATCAAGGTCTTCTTTTGTGCCCCCAATTCCTTTTCTTTGTCCTTTGTGTTTCTTTTACATACGCTATGGTGTGATATTCATTAAAATGTAAGAGGTGCTCCATGAACACCAAAAAGGCAACATCACAAGCTTAAACAGACCCTTAAGCATTAAAAAGTGGTGGTCTCACAATTCACTCCCTGAGTGATTGAACCCCTATAACTGGGCAAAGTGAGTTCAAGAAATAGATGGACTGGTGGATCGGATGGTGGGCAGAGGAACTGAAGGATGGATGCATGGAAAGATGAATTGAAGAAAGAATGGACAAATGGGTGAACTGGTGTATGAATGGATGATAAGAAAGAAAGAAGGCTACATCGTATAACAGGGCGATATTTGTTACATGACGCCATGTAGGCATTCATACAGATGGAATACTGTGGAGGACTCAGAACACAGCACTGTGGAGCCTTTGGATTGACAGTGAGGAATGACGAAGTGTGCTCACCCAATACAAATTTAATTTTATTATATTAAGACATAGTGCCCCCCTGTCGTTGGAGATCTCATGTCACCGACACTGTTATCATTGCCAGTGCACTCACCTCCAAGGCCGATTCTTGTACTGTTGATCATTCAGATTGCAGTTGTGGTGCTTTCTTCACAATGGACAAATGGATTCATGCAGGAAGGACAATTTTGCTGTCATGGTTAAGTGAGAGTTGGGTTGCATTGTGTGGTGGTAGCAGTGCCAGTGCAAGGTTATTTTGCATCCTAGGCCAAGCTTATTAGTGCGCCAACTGACTGTTTGGTAGCTAATCCATCTGGTTGGGCCCCCCACCCCTTATGATCTGCATCCTTCGAGAATGCCTATTTCGCCCTAATGGTGGCATCAGCCCTGGGTGCTAGTTAACTTTACCGAATAATATATAATGTTAACAAGACAGGTATTTATAGATTTATAGGTGGATTTAGTCAGGGTGAAGTGGCAAGAATGGCACAGAAATAAATGGTTCTGTAGCAGGGGGGACGATGCATTGGCTCATGGCTTAGTCTTTATGGGGACCCTACAAATGGTGGTTCAGTTAAGTTTGCCCAAAAGCTGCCATTAAGAACAACAATCCAATGATTGGGTTCCGGAATTATAATAGGAGAAAATGTGAATGAGATAGGATCCTGATATGGGGGGTAAATGAAAACGACGTTTACCTGAAGAGAGCATCAGCTCGAGGAGATGTCCAAACCCGCTGAAGTATGTCACAGAAAGCTCATGTTTATGTGTGTGTGCATCTGGGACGTATTTAGAGTTAAAACTTACCTGCAGTAACCGCCATATAGTAGATAAATGAATGTCGATGTAACAGGCTGAGATTACCAGCGTCATGCGTGATTGGGTAGACTTAACGGGGTTGGATATAAAATGGCTGGCTGTCCACAAGAGTCCGTCATTTGACGGTGGAGAGTTTGGCTGGTAGTTTGTCAGTTGTAGGAAAACTAATCATTAATAGCAAGTGATTGTGCTTGTGCTCTAAACACCTCCGAGTTTGTTTAGTGGAGTTTGGTTTTTGTGCATATTGGTGATGTGCTTTCTTTCCTTACTATTTTTCTTTGAGTGGTTTCACTTTTCATTTCAAGTCCTGCCAGGACATTATTTATCCCGCTTAATTATTTATTAATATTTATTTTATTTTTCCCTTAATATATCTTGTAACTGGTGGACAGAAAAAGAATTAGCTGCTTTGCAATATTGGGGCACCAGCCGGGTGTCCCCGTTTAATAGACCAAGGATAAGAACAAAAAATATAAGAAATTTGACAAACGAGAGGAGACCATGCAGTCCATCAAGCCTGTTTGTTTAACTAATAGCTAAGCTGTCCTGATATCTCTTTCAGATCCTTCTTAAAGGTTGTCAAGGTTTCTTCTTCATATCCATATCTTGGTAGTATATTTCAGATTTCCCAAACTCTGCATAAAGAAGTTCCTCTGGGCTTCAGTTTTAAATGCATGACCCGTTAATTTCCACCGATATCCTTGAGTATGTGAATCACCGTTAAGCTGAAAAAATGTTGCTGGATCAACTTTGAGGATTTTGAAGACCAGGATGGGGTTCTCACGCGGTCTCCATTGTTCAGACTAAACTGGTTTAACTCTCTGAGTCGGTCACAGTAGGACACGTCCTTCAGTCCTGGCTTCACCAGGTTGTTCTCCTCTGCTCATCTTCAAATGCTGCTCTGTCTCTCATGTACTGTGGTAACCAGAACTGCACACAGCATTCCAGATGCAGTCTCACTGGTGCATTACATAGTCTGAGCATAAAACCCCTTGACTTAACTTCAACAGTCTTTTTGATATAACTTAACATTTAATTAGACTTTTTAAGTGCTTCTACACATTGCTTAGTCAATGACAATGCTATGTCAACCCTAACCCTATCCATAACACCTATCCCTAAGCTTAACACTCAACCACAAATTTTGTCTTGGTTGGTTTGAGGGAGATAATACAGTTTAGAAATGCACCTAAGGTCCCTATCAAATTGCTTACTAAATTGTTAGAGAAAGCTTTTCCATCTGCTGAATATTATTTTATGCAGGTATCTTATGGTTTTTTCTCCAGAAATAGACAGGTGCATTGGTGAATTTCATGAGGTATTAGGAATTTAGACTTTTTCAACCTGTCCGATGTTAGAATCACAGAGGGATAAGAAATATAATCATTGTCTGACTTCAGAATTGGCACCACTAGCTTTGGACGGTTATTTAGAGGCTATAAAGTGTTTGGACCAACTGCCCCCGATCTTTCACTAAACTTAAGGTTAGTAAAGGGATCTCCAATCTTAAACTGAAACCCCAAACTTAAATAACCCTAATCTTAAACTGAACACCCCAAACTTAAATAACCCAACCTTAAACTGAAACCCCAAACTTAAATAACCATAATCTTAAACTGAAACCCCCAGCTTAAATAACCCTAACCTTAAATTGAAATCCCAAACTTAAATAACCCTAATCTTAAACTGAAACCCCAAATTTAAATAACCCTAACCTTAAACTGAAACCCCAAGCTTAAATAACCCTAACCTTAAACTGAAATCCCGAACTTAAATAACCCTAACCTTAAACTGAAACCCCAAACTTAAATAATCCTAATCTTAAACTGAAACCCCAAACTTAAATAACCTTAATCTTAAACTGAAACCCCAAACTTAAATAACCTTAATCTTAAACTGAAACCCCCAGCTTAACTCTTTTAGGGCGGATGTCGACTTTTGTCGACAGGAGGGGTTGAAGGCTAATGTCGACAAAAGTCGACATCCAGGGATAGAGGGCGACAATCAGCTGTTAATGGCGACAAATCTCACTGTTACGTCACAGGCATTCCCTCTGTGCTTGGAGGAATGCTAGACTCGTTGACTCGGCAACTAAACCTTGCGTGTGCGTGAGTTGCGAAATGTAAACAATGGCAAGATGGCACCGACATGTGAAAAGGCAGCGAAGTGAGTGCAGAAAAGAAAACACTCGGCAGATGATGTTTTGCGCATTATCGCGGAGTCGGACTCTTGATTTTTCAGAATCGGATTTTATTGGCAGTGATCAGGAGATCGAGCAAGAGAGTGAGAAGCAGGCATCAGCTGATCAGACACCAGCCGATGCCGCGCCAGTGGATCTGCTGCCAGTTGAGTGCCTTCGCGCAGCCGATGCATCTACGGCAAGGTTCGCATGGGATAAATACCCAGACATTGATCCGTTGAGAGCCGATCTGGCTACCGGAGTTTACAAGACGGCATGGCTTGCTGTTGGACACGACAGATCACCAGCTGCTGTAATTCAGGCCGCTCTCTCCTGATGCTGCTTTTCAGCTACTGTCAGACGAGACAAACAGGTAGGCAGAGATTTTTTTTGAATCGCGGGCTGTGTTTGCATCGCATTCTCGTTTTTCAAAGTGGAAACCCACAACGAAAGACTAGATGAAGCGCGCTGTGGCATTACAAATAGAGATGGGACAGAACTGGTGATATAACTTCAGGCAGCATTGGTCCAAACGTGTTTTGTCCCCTGGTGGCTTAGGTACATGCTGCTGCAAAGTTTTATTCACTTCTGTAATAAACAAGCAAATCCCATGGGGTGAGCCAGGCTATAATGCCATACATAAAGTTCATAAAGTTTCAGAAGATGAAAACAGGTGACAATACGGTTTTCATGCAGGCAGAAAACTTGGTGGCAGTGGCATGGCACGATGGCAAATGGGTGACTTGTCTCTCTACAGTACACACTAACAATATATGTTAGAAAGTGCAGCAACAGACAATTGAAAAATAGGCACCAAAGCAACACATATTGTAAGGAGTGCAATGTGGCAATGACTGAAATTGGCTGCTTTGAGCGAGATCAGGCTTTGCTGTGTAAAATGTATGTGATATGTATGTGAAATCATAGAGTATGCAGGCTCATACAACATGCAAGACAGTAACATTTGTCAAAAGTAAATATTTTTTGTTGATTTGATATGTTAAACAATTGCTTTGTGTTCTTTTTTAAAAAATGTTAGTTTTTGGAAAAATATTCAGCCCTGGGAGAAAAGAAACAAAAAAAAAATTAGCCCTAAAAGAGTTAAATAACCCTAACCTTAAACTGAAATCCCAAACTTAAATAACCCTAACCTTAAACTGAAATCCCAAACTTAAAAAAACCCTAACCTTAAACTGAAACCTCAAGCTTAAATAACCCTAAACTTAAACTGAACCCCCAAGTTTAAATAACCGTAACCTTAAACTGAAATCCCAAACTTAAATAACCCTAACCTTAAACTGAAATCCCAAACTTAAATAACCCTAATCTTAAATAATTAAATAGTAACCCGAAAATAAAGTTTTATATATCTTGGCTAATGATTAATTTTTTTTTTTTTACATATTAAAATATTTTTTTATATTTTATCTAAAATGTGTCAGAGTCCGTTAGTGGGCTATGCTCTTGGAGGAGGAAGGAAGATTGTGCCTGTGCTTGTATTTTCGTTATTATTCTTGTAATGAAGGTGTTGTTGCCCAATGAAACCCTGTAATGGAGCATCAGGGTGAAAGAGGTGTGATAATGTGTGGCTGGTTTGGGGCTCAGTGGTGCCCCCTTGTGATTACATTGTCTGTCTTTCACTCCCTACTAGGTGTCCTTTAACTCAAACGTGTTACCATCCTACAACTTAAGGCACCAGAGCTGATAAAGACAGTTGGATGGTTACCACTATGGAATTAAAAGCTAAGACATTATTACATTATATACAGGTCTCTAAGTGATTTAATCCCGTACGTTTTCCAAACATTAAAAAAATGTGTATGCTTGAGAGGGTGGAAAAAGGTGATTATCATGTAGAATTGCCACAGATAAAAATATCCTCTAACTTGACATGCTTCCTACATTGGTTCCAAATTCCATATTCCCTCTTCTATACGGTGGTGTGCTGAGGAGGCAGCATAAAGAAGAGGGACGCCTCACGCCTGGACAAACTGGTGAGGAAGGCAGGCTGTACTGTAGGCACGAAGCTGGACAGTTTGACATCTGTGGCGGAGCGAAGGGCGCTGAGCAGACTCATGTCAATCATGGAGAATCCACTGAACAGGATCATCTCCAGACAGAGGAGCAGCTTCAGCGACAGACTGCTGTCACCGTCCTGCTCCACTGACAGACTGAGGAGATCGTTCCTCTCGCACGCTATGCGACTCTTCAATTCCACCTGGGGGAGTTAATGTTAACATTATACAAAGTTATTGTCTGTCTGTATACCTGCATTGTTATCACTCTTTAATTTAATATTGTTCTTTATCAGTATGCTGCTGCTGGAGTATGTGAATTTTCCCTTGGGGATTAATAAAGTATCTATCTATCTATCTATCTATCTATCTATCTATCTATCTATCTATCTATCTATCTATCTATCTATCTATCTATCTATCTATCTATCTATCTATCTATCTATCTATCTATTTTGAGTTAATGAAGGTCAATTGGGTTGTTAGTATACTGACAATAACTGGTGTACAAAGCCAGGAATATAAAGAAGTGCTGCTGGATTTCATTTCTATTGCAGACCAAACCTGTGTGTGTTCATCTGTTTGTGTCGATGTCCAGGTTTTTATGGCTTTTATGTTTGCCGCCCAGTAATAAGTTAGGTAGAGCCATGCCACCTTCTGTTTTAGGTCATTGTAGGGTCAAATTCCAAATTAATGAAGTTATGATTTCTTAAAGCATGATTTGTTAATGTAGCTATAGAATTAAAAGCTAAATAGAGCCTTGAGCATGGGCAAGGTATTGTACAAGTAAAATGTATTATTATTATTAATGGAGGAAAGCATGGGAGGTCTATGCAGAACTGTTAGTCAAAATATGGGGTGCCTGTACAGTATTTGCATACAGAATGCATCCACATTAAAGCAGAGTGTAGGCCAAGAATCTAAAAGTGGGCTACGTGAAAGGAAAAGCCATTTGGTGGTACTGCCGCCTGGATGCTTTCTCCAGATTCGTACACTCGCACACACACACATCATTGTGAGAACGGGCTGGGAAATCAGAGGCATCCCTTTTATTTGACTGTGAGGCGGACGCGGATGAGGATATCGATATGCCCCACTCCAGAGCCGAGACAGTACCTCATTGTGACAAGTTAGACACGCTGGCCGGCCTGCTTGGCTGAAACTGGTGAGTCCCCTTCATTTTGTCATTTTTTTTTCTCGTTTCCCAGCATCCAAAAATATACAGCACTAGCATACAAAAGCGGCACCATTTTTTTTTTCCTTTTCATAAATAAGGCTTTTGTCCTAGATTGCAATCAAGGAGACCGAGGCTGAAAGCGTGCCTTCGTGCCACATGCCCGTCTGCGAGAGAAACTGGGTCAGAATGTGCAGCTCATTTGCTGAGTGTGCAAAGCGCCTGCTGCTCTGAACACCCACTGGGTTTTCACTCGGCAGCCCTGCTGCGGGGTGAGCCACCGTTAAAGACGTCAGCCCCTGGGTGTGCGAGTGGAGAGAAGAAGCAGACAGCGGCAGAGGTGGCGGCAGCGCCTTTGTTTTTTTTTTTTTTGTTTTAATTTTAATCCTTTGTAGCCCCCACTGGAAATTCACGCAAAACAAAATCCTCCGCAACTGGTAGACTGGAGGAAGTGGAACGACCTTCTCCTTCTTAGTCTTTCCATTTCTACACTGTGATTCACTTGCAGCTCTACTGTCACTCAAAGCGATGCTGGCACATTTAGAACTAGTGGCCAGTGTGTGGTGGGCTTCATCTTGTGTATCTGTGTGGGATAGAAAAGGCACTAGACGTTCAATTGGATTGACAGCATCCAGCAGCATAATGTGAAAAAGTAAGTACACCCATGGGCGTCATAGTGGGGAGGAAAAAAGGTAACCATTACCCAAGGCCCACTGGGCAGGGGGGGGTCCTTCGAAGCTTGGAATGAAAGGACGTGTGACAGACATGGATAGAGAAGGAAGGAGCGCACAGAGATTGCTTATGTTTAGGGCTACACCCCTGAGTACACCCCATGGAAGCTTTGTCAACATATTTGAACTCACAAAAACAGTAGATCTTTTTGGAAACAGTACCCACAAGTAAAGGTGACGTACATGAACAGATGGCACCTCAGAAGGTCGTGGTGTAATCAAAATCTAAATGAGCAAAAATGCAGACTTGTCACATGGAAAAAGTAATTTATCACCTCTTCAGAGCCATCAAATTAACATGAGATCTCCAGATGAGGTGCCAATGATTAGAACCTCCTGAGACAGAATTTAATTTGATCGACTCAATATTTGATGGATGGATAAAGAAGTCATGGGGAGTCTATGAAGCCAGTAGTGTTTTAAAGGAAACAACCAAACCTGGAGAGTGTGCCAGCTCATGTACACACCCGTGCCCATTCACACTGGGGCACTTAGAAGTTACCTACTCCTTCTTCTGCTCCCGATAGGGGTTGCCACATCTTCTTCCATATCTTCTTGTCCTCCACATCTTGCTCTGTCACACCTATCACCTGCATGTCCTCTCTCACCACATCCATAAACCTTCTCTTAGGCCTTACTCTTTTCCTCTTGCCTGGCAGGTCTATTTTTACCATCCTTCTCCCAATATACCCAGCATCTCTCCTCTGCACATGTCCAAACCAACACAATCTCGCCTCTCTGACTTTGTCTCCCAACTGTCCAACCTGAGCTGACCCTCTAATGTCCTCATTTCTAATCCTGTCCATCCTCGTCACACCCAGTGCAAATCTTAGCATCTTTAACTCTGTGCCACCTCCAGCTCTGTCTCCTGCTTTCTGGTCAGTGCCACTGTCTCCAACCCATATAACATAGCTGGTCTCACTACCATCCTGTAGACCTTCTCCTTCACTCTTGCTGATAACCGTCTATCCCATATTACTCCTGACACTCTTCTCCACCCACTCCACTCTGCCTGCACTCTCTCCTCTCCCTCACAATCCCCGTTATTCTGTACTGTTGATCCCAAGTACTTAAACTCATCCACCATCGCCAACTGTACTCCCTGCATCCTCACCATTCCTAATTAATTTATGAGAATAATCCAAGTAAATGTGGTATTTGTTTGTTTTTGTTGAATAATCTGTGGAAAGCACCTTGAGTTACATGTAAATGTATGACAAGGTGCTATATAAATAAAGTTATTATTATCCATCCATCCATCCATTATCCAACCCGCTGAATCCGAACACAGAGTCACGGGGGTCTGCTGGAGCCAATCCCAGCCAACACAGGGCACAAGGCAGGAACCAATCCCGGGCAGGGTGCCAACCCACCGCAGGAGTTATTATTATTATTATTAATTACAACAAAGTCTGCCCTCAGCTCACAGGATACTCATTATTGAGAACCTGAGTGGCTGGACCAGGCCAAGGGGACGCCCACATAACACCTGGCTGCGTCAGATAGAGGGTCATTTCAGAAGGGTGGGACTGGTCTGGGTATCCGTCTGTGGGGTTGCCAACCAGGATCCCAAGCTGTTTCGTCGCGTGGTGGGTGCGGCAACATGCTGTACCAGCGCCTGCTCCCCAACCTGACCTGACCTGCTCAAAGTTGCAAGTATCCTAGCAGTCTTTCAGAATATCTGCACATTATTGTGGCAGTACAATTTATTAACTCTGCAGTCCTGGGACTGAGATGCTCCTGAACTGTCAAATTCGCCCCACATTTGCTGGAATACAACTATGGTGCCATTTAATAAAAATAAACATATAGATCGCAACAGTTATAATACTGCTTGCTTTGCCTGAACCTGCCGGAATTCTTCAAGTATCTGGGGTGACTACATCCCAAACCTTTTCCTGTGTTCCTCTGTTTATTTTACAACTTCTACAAGTAGAAGTTGTCCAAAACTGGCCGGTCCAGCAAACGTAGCCCAAGAACTGGCTCATTCTGTTACAATAATGGCTTGAACCCGCTGTAAGGCAGGTTATGAAGTCAGGTTCAGGTTTAAGACAACGATGTGATCCACGGTAAGTTTGATCCGTTATTATTGTTGGCCATGCTCTTCTAAAGCAAATGTGTTGCAGTGGACTTTACAACCACTCTGTTGCTGGTTGTGACCACAAGGTCGGCGCCAGACATCTCAATCCACAGCCAGAGTAAAGCACTACACGTTATTAAGATAAAATGAAGGCTTTTTTACTCTCTCCAGGCACTTCTCCAGTAATAAGTCTCAAGTACACAATATACAGTGCATCCAGAAAGTATTCACAGCACATCACTTTTTCCACATTTTGTTATGTTACAGCCTTATTCCAAAATGGTTTAAATTCATTTTTTTCCTCAGAATTCTACACACAACACCCCATAATGACAACGTGAAAAAAGTTTACTTGAGGTTTTTGCAAATTTATTAAAAATAAAAAAACTGAGAAATCCCATGTCCAGAAGTATTCACAGCCTTTGCTCAGTACTTTATTGATGCACCTTTGGCAGCAATTACAGCCTCAAGTCTTTTTGAATATGATGCCACAAGCTTGGCACACCTATCCTTGGCCAGTTTCGCCCATTCCTCTTTGCAGCACCTCTCAAGCTCCATCAGGTTGGATGGGAAGCGTCGGTGCACAGCCATTTTAAGATCTCTCCAGAGATGTTCAATCGGATTCAAGTCTGGGCTGTGGCGGGGCAACTCAAGGACATTCACAGAGTTGTCCTGAAGCCACTCCTTTGATATCTTGGCTGTGTGCTTAGGGTCGTTGTCCTGCTGAAAGATGAACCGTCGCCCCAGTCTGAGGTCAAGAGCGCTCTGGAGCAGGTTTTCATCCAGGATGTCTCTGTACATTGCTGCAGTCATCTTTCCCTTTATCCTGACTAGTCTCCCAGTCCCTGCCGCTGAAAAACATCCCCACAGCATGATGCTGCCACCACCATGCTTCACTGTGGGGATGGTGCCAGGTTTCCTCCAAACGTGACGCCTGGCATTCACACCAAAGAGTTCAATCTTTGTCTCATCAGACCAGAGAATTTTCTTTCTCATGGGCTGAGAGTCCTTCAGGTGCATTTTGGCAAACTCCAGGCGGGTTGCCATGTACCTTTTACTAAGGAGTGGCTTCCGTCTGGCCACTCTACCATACAGGCCTGATTGGTGGATTGCTGCAGAGATGGTTGTCCTTCTGGAAGGTTCTCCTCTCTCCACAGAGGACCTCTGGAGCTCTGACAGAGTGACCATCGGGTTCTTGCTCACCTCCCTGACTAAGGCCTTTCTCCCCTGATTGCTCAGTTTAGATGGCCGGCCAGCTCTAGGAAGAGTCCTGGTGGTTTCGAACTTCTTCCACTTACGGATGATGGAGGCCACTGTGCTCATTGGGACCTTCAAAGCAGCAGACATTTTTCTGTAACCTTCAACAGATATGTGCCTCGAGACAATCCTGTCTCGGAGGTCTACAGACAATTCCTTTGACTTCATGCTTGGTTTGTGCTCTGACATGAACTGTCAACTGTGGGACCTTATATAGACAGGTGTGTGCCTTTCCAAATCATGTCCAGTCAACTGAATTTACCACAGGTGGACTCCAATGAAGCTGCAGAAACATCTCAAGGATGATCAGGGGAAACAGGATGCACCTGAGCTCAATTTTGAGCTTCACGGCAAAGGCTGTGAATACTTATGTACATGTGCTTTCTCAATTTTGTTATTTTTAATAAATTTGCAAAAACCTCAAGTAAACTTTTTTCACGTTGTCATTATGGGGTGTTGTGTGTAGAATTCTGAGGAAAAAAATGAATTTAATCCATTTTGGAATAAGGCTGTAACATAACAAAATGTGCAAAAAGTGATGCACTGTATTTAGAAAAATTCTCACAATTCTTCCTCCTTCTCCCCTCTAATAAGTGTTGCCCGCTGCCCCCCGACTCACTACATAAGGCGGCAGGCTCCTTTATATGCTTTTGGTGCCAAGCCATGTCTTGTGGGCCATAAGGAAAGTAGAGAGGTCCTCCCCCGACAGCGCCCTCTCTCGATCCCCAGGGACCCCAACAGTGCTGCTCTTCCAGACTCCATCTCCCAAGCACCAATGTGGGTTTCCCAATTGGGTTCTCTTAGGAGGACCACTGCCACCTGGCGTATGGGGGACGGACCCTCTCCCGACTTTCGGCCTTTCATTAACTTACACTTACTTATTTATTCCACCGGCCAATCCGTCTGCGTCGTCGCACTGGCTCCCGATCCGGGTAATGGTTTCTTCCCCGTCTCATTCTGCTCCTACATGGTTCAGTTCTCACCTCTGACTCACTGTGTGACCCTGAATAACTTAGTCTACCTATGATCCAATTCTAAAAAATGTAAACAAATAATTGGAATAAATTCTGCATCACTCTATAAAAGGCAGCAGCCAAATACACAATAATAACAAGAAATGTGGTCAATTACATTTCCCTGAATGCTTTGACCCTGGGGAGCCCTGGCATCCCATTGCTAAGATAGCTGCCAACTCCAATGGCTTGAGAAATGGAGATGCTATGCTTGTGAAATAGCCAGGCAAAAGTTCAAGGAGAGGCCAGCTGGAGGAGTGAGAGACGCTTGGTAGATATTGACTTGTAGATATGGCGCTCTCTGGAGGAAGAAGTCAGGCTCTGTCGAGGCAGTGACAGCATAGCCATGCTATTACGGTGGTGCAGTGGTGAGCAGTGTCCTGGGTTCAAATCTTGTGTCTGGTCACCGTCTTTGCTGTCTCTTTTTGTATATGTTGTTATGCATGTGCATTAGGGGACCTCCTTGGATGTAATAACCCACCGAGCCAAAAGAGGGCGCTGCCGCTAACATTGTCATCTCCTTCTTTCTCCACAGTGCTGAGGAACAGCTGCCCAATGAGGGCTTTTTTATTGACTCCACCCCTTCTGGCCCATCTGCCATTAAACCCCAGGAGACCCCGAAAGAGGGAGGCGTCATTTACTGGCTTGGACGGAGCTCCATTAGCTATGACTAGGCTACCTAACCCACCTTGTTACTAATTGCCTGAGTTTTCCCGCATAACGGGACAGACGCCAAAGAGCATTTTCGTTTTTTTTTTTGCTTTTGTCTTCGGATGATAAAAGGGACAACCCCATTGGCACCCCAAAATTTTGTGGAATCTTGGAATTGTGATTTCCACACCTGGCTACAACATTTTTGTCCTGTTTATTCCAGGTTTCCTTTCACATCCCAGAGGGGGTGATTATCAATTCAAAATTGTCAACATGTGGCAGCATCTGTAAGTGGGCCATGTGATGAAATGGTATCCCATCCAGGGTTGTTTCCTGTCTTGAATCAAGTACTCAAGTCAAGTCAAGTTGGGGAGCATGCACTGGTACAGTGCGTTGCCGCACCCACTACACGACAAAACAACTCGGGATCCCGGTTGGCAACCCCCCAGGCAGATACACGGTCCAGTCCCACCCTCTGGACATGACACTCTATCTGCTGCAGCCAATTAATGTTAATCAAATACTGCTTGAAAAAAAATTGTTGCTCCCCGCCTGTGGAATAGTGCATCTGTGGCTTAACAATCAGGAGCATGGAGCCGACCCGCACCGCCACATTTGGTGGCAGCGGTGGGATGAACCGAGATGGTGAGGACTGAAGATTGGAGAAGAAAATGGCAGGCGGGATAGGTGCCTGACTGTTTTAAAAAGAACCCGCAGACCCAAACCAGAGGAGGACATTTTAAGGAGTGAGCTTTTTAATGGGCATTTATTTATTGATGGTTTCATTGTTTGTTTTAAACATTCTCATTCAATTTGGTGTCCTGTTTTAGTGCTTTTATTTAGTTTTAGTGCAGTGCAGTGCAGTGCAGTGCAGTGACAGGGCCAAGTTACAGATCTGGGCCACCAGTTGCACTAGAAAAGTAATATTTTCCGTAATTTTTTTGCGCTAATGCAATCTTTACTATCATTTTTTTTAGACTTTCAAATTTTCCCACTTCCATTATCTCTAACCTGCTCTGCATGTGTATCGCGCCAATGTTTTTGAATTCCTTACGACGTTCTACTTTGTCTTTTTCCGGCCCTGAATTTTTAAAAGATGAGAGCACAGGAAGTGTGCCTGCCAAAAGCATTCCAACAACTGAGAGGTTAGATGACGGGACTTGCTTCCAAAGTTTGTAAGTATGACGTGACTTGACCGTCTCGTGGGACATGAAAGTGTCTCTCTGTCTCTTTTCAAAAGATCACGTCTCGTCGCAGGAAAAAAAGTCTCATCTCGTCCCAAGATTTTTTTTATAATAGAGAGAAATAAGTGGATAGGACTGGCGAGCTTTGATGGGCCGAATGGCCTGTTCTCGTCCAGAGTGTTCTAATGTTCTAAAATGTTCTAATGTTTCGGTTCAATTAGTCAGTGATAGGAGAAGGATGCATGATGGACACTTGATCAGAAGGGTGGGATTGTTTGGCCAGTCTGTAACTGGAAAGGAGATGGGCACCCACTGAGAAAAAATAAATATTCTATCTGGTTTGCAGGTGATAAGAGAAGAATACATGATGGAAATAAGTGATGGAAACAAGGGTGGGTCTACTTGCTCAAGTGGTATCTGGAGTGGAGTCGGACAGGCAATGTCAAGAGTGTTTCTGACTGTTTAGATAACTGTAGGAGAACGATGAGTAATGTATGCCTTCTTGGTCATTAGGTGATGGAAGGGGAGGTGGACACCTGATCATCTAATGACAATGGATAGTGGAAGATGACCACCCAGCCAAATGAAGATGGCTGAATGTGTGGATGGCTGACCAGAAGGACAAATGCAGGATGAGAAGCAATGGACTCCTCTGTGAGTGGAGAGCGGGCGCACAGTCACAGACCCTCTTTTTAGGAGTCCAGTTGACATCATTGCTTCTGATGTGTCCACGTGTTAATTCCTATAATAGAATTAGTTCATATAATGCACATTTTCAGACACAAGCCCGGAGGAGGTGATGTTTCATATTTTCCCCATTCATGTTCTACCAATGGCATGTCTGACAAATAGCTAAAGTGGACTTAAGTTGAAGACTGCAGCTGCGAGACCCCCTGCCTGTGCACTGACCAGCGGCGGCCCTTTCACTATGAGAGTTCGAGGATCTATTTGCATAACTTCTGACATTTTATACAGTAAGTAATCTCGGGGAGCAGTACATTCAAAAAGGTAAAAGGCTGGTGCTGACAGCCTTTGAAACTCAAACCTTTCCGAGCCAGGCAGTCGGCTAAAAATAGTCAGTGGGCCAAGATAAAGCCCTGTATTTTTAGTCCAAGCTATTCTACGTTTGCGTGACTTGCTAACAGACTGTCATCAGCATTCGAGGGCCAGACGCAGGAATGTCCCCAGGGACCTCCAGGGGAGCTGCTCTTTGTTCCTGCACTCTCCACGGTGGCCTATTCACGCCATGTGCCGGAATGCCACCTAATTCATGGGGAGCCATGTGGACGTATTGAAGCTTTACACGCACCGACCTAAAAGACCCCCAGGTCTGAAAGAAATGATTGATGCCTTGAGGTGGGCAAATAAGGAGGTAATATTTTAATTGCCAATGGAATTTTTAATGGAGAACCAATAGGAAAAGCCAATAACTTATAGTAGATATATCACAATCGACATATGATGAATTTACAGTACATACTGCTTTAGGAATTATTTATTTCCTTGTTTGTACCTTGTCTTTTAGCGACACTACAGAACTTTATTGGTGTTTTATTTAATTGGAAAATGATTACTTTGCCATTTCTGTCGCCATTTTGTTCCGCCAGTTTGTGTTACTAATTTTCCCATATTAATGGTAACATTTCGGATTCCATAGCGCCTGAAATCTGTTGCACGAAAATGTAACCACTGCCATATGATGTGTGAGACTGGGGACATCAAACCTAAAACAAACAATTTTTCTGATCTTTCACATAGTGTATGTGTGTGTGTGTGTGTGTATTTTTTTTAACTTTGATTCTTGTCTCACATATTTGTACAGTATTGTCAATTTTACAGTTTTGACCAGTGCTTCCTTCTTTGACTGCATCACATCTTCTGATCTTAACGTCTTTTGCTGAATTTTCCAGCATAGCAGTGCAACAAAAATAGGATACAATGCCCCTGATTTAAGAAAACGTGTACAAAGGGTAAAAGCTAACATCGCAAATTGAATTTTATCTGATGAAGGTCTGGTGAAGAGTCACCTGAAGGCTTAGGGATCATCAGGAACCTGCTTGGTAAAGAAGGTAAGAACTGATCACATGGAAGGAATCGAAATATTAAAAAGTACAAATAAAGACACTTTATGCTGCTTCACAAGTCCAGCGGCTCTCTTTTTGATCCTGCCGACTACGCCACTGTGAAAAGGATACACAAAAAAACATTTAAAAGGATTGTGACACTCCGTTTTTAGTTTCCATTGGAAAAGGATAAAAAGGTCTAAATGTTAATCAGAGTGTGATGGTGGCTTTGAATGCGCCTTCTGCTCTTCTGCTTCCTCAAATAAACGTCTTCTTCCTGTTTCTCGTTGTTTTTAAGACAGCAGAGGTAAGGTGAGCTGAAGCTATTGTTGTTTCTCCAGGTTACCGTTATGATTTGGCAGTTTCTTTCAACTTTGAAGTATTTTTGGAGGATGTATATATCTATAGTGGGGATGTTCGACTTGAGGGTCTTGGAAAAAGTCGAGAGATTTTATTCTTATTTTGCAGTGTGATTTTGTTTAATTATCGATATTATCATTATTACACTGTTGCAATGATGATACCGTGGCAGTACTAACCGTAAGGACCCACTGAGGCGTAGCGTGTGATGTCATCATTGTGATCATATAAAGGTCAGTATGGAAATTCCCTAATTATCTGGAATTCGATAAACTTAATGATTATTTAGTGTTTGATTTTTTTGGTTCCACAATATCTATTTCTGTCTCAATAGCTATGATTCTTGGTTAGTAATTTTTGGGGTTTGGCAATAGATCTGGTAAGCTCTCAGGTTAATGATAAGAGCTCAGTGTTCATCTCCTGGTCCTCTTATTAAAATCTGTCCTTGACTTGAGGTATAACACTTTCCAGCAGCTCCGTGTATGACTTTATCTTTCTACCTTTTTCTCTATTTCACTGATCACTCCTACCACGTTGTTTTATGTGGATCATTATGCTGCTGCTGAAGTATGTGAATTTCCCCTTGGGATTAATAAAGTATCTATCTATCTATCTATCTATCTATCTATCTATCTATCTATCTATCTATCTATCTATCTATCTATCTATCTATCTATCTATCTATCTATCTATCTATCTATCTATCTATCTATCTATCTATCTATCTATCTATCTATCTATCTATCTATCAATTACGGTCCTCCATTTTAAGGGTGGAAAAGGAAAAAGTGCAAGTGACAGTGTCACACCCAAATTGTTTCCCTTTGCTCCCTCTGCCCCTGAAAGAAGCAGACTTTATTCATTCAGTTGACATCACTGATCTGATTGGAGTTTGTATGTTCTCCTAATATGTGTGTATCCATTCTGAGTGCACTCTAGATTTCCTTTCACATCCCCAAAACACGTGTGATTCTAAATTAGCCTTGTGGAGATGTGTCTCATGGACTTACACCCCACCCACGTATGGTCCCTGACATATCCATGATACAGTTGAACTGGATACAGCAGGTTTGAGAAAGTCCCCCAAGAAACATTGGTTTTCACTCACAACCTAAAAGTCTGCACATTTGGACTTAAAATTGGAGATTCTGTGAAAGTGCCCTGTGATGGCCTGATGACTCGCCAAGACAGACTCCAGCCTCCCATACCCTTAATGTAGAAATAGTGAGTCTGATAATCTATTAAATGAATGTAGATTTTTCTCAAAATTCTTTCTTCTCCTTTAAGACTTATGACTTCACACCAAAAAAATGAAAGAATTCCTTTGGTTCTGAAAGCCCCTGACATGCTGTTGAGTTGTCTGAATGTTAGTAGTGATCAGCAGATGTGAACAAAGGAGAAGTGCAAGAAAATCAAAGAGGAACTAACATTAGCCCAAGAAAATGACTACAAATCAAAGGCTTTTTGGACAAACCCATAAGGTTTTTCTTTTTATATGATTTTATTCAGCTTGCCCCATCTGTTTGTCTCGCTCAAATTTTTGCAATCAATTTTTTTGCCCACTTTTACCGACCCGATTTCCTTCCAACTTTGCATGCGTGCTGATCTCCAGTGACAATGCAATATGTCATCAGCTTTGAACCGGGGTCTGTATGTTAATTATGTCAAATTTAAATTTCTCATTTCCTTATATTACACTTTTAGCGATTACACACACACACACACATATATATATATATATATATATATATATATATATATATATATATATATATATATATATATATATATATATATATATAGTGCTTTTAGCTAACTAACACATATATGAAAAATTAGTGGTGTTGATCAAGTGGATAATGTGTTGGACTTTCGATCAAATGGTCAAGAACAATGTAGATAAATTAATTAAAAAAATATTTTGATTAATTGATATTGAAGATTCATCAAATTACTTCAATATAACAGTTAAGCACCATTGGTCAAGTGGTGAGTGTGTTGGACGTTCAATCAAATGGTCAAGAATAATGTAAACAAATCCATCCATCCATTTTCCTACCCGCTGTTTCCAAACACAGGGGTCTGCTGGAGTCAATCCCAGCCAACACATGGTTCAAGGCAGGAACCAATCCGGGGCAGGGAGCCAACCCACCGCAGGACATACACACACACACACACACACCAAGCATTCCCACTAGAGACAATTTAGGATTGGCAATGCACCTAACCTGCATGTCTTTGGACTGTGGGAGGAAACCGGAGCACCCGGAGGAAACCCACGCAGACACGGGGAGAACATGCAGGGAAGACCTGGGAAGTGAACCCAGGTCTCCTTACTGTGAGGCAGCAACGCTACCCACTGCGCCACCGTACTGCCTGTAGACAAATTAATTTAAAAAAAAAATGTGATTAATTGATATTGAAGTTTTGTCAAATTACTTCAATATGACAGTTAAGCACCATTGGTCAAGTGGTGAGCGTGTTGGACATTCAATCAAATGGTCGGAGGTATGAGACCACTGTACACAAACTCTTTTTTTTTTAAATTTTACCAGTTTTCATCATTTATATACAAATTTGTCGAAATACTCTTTTTCAGTGATTTGGTGATATTTGCTCAGTGGATCAAATGTTGGGCTTTTCAAAGAAAGACTGAAGGTTTGATTCTCCAATAGACAAACGCACATTTCCGGTCCTTCACACGTGTAAGGAGTCATAGTGGTTAGGATTTTCTGAAATGAGAAATGAACAGGAATGAATGTTACGCTTCACTTGATGATCGGAGGTTCAATTCCACTCCGTCACTGACGTCATTTCTGTCACATCACCTTCGCACCCAAGTCAAGGTTTTTGTAATGTGCCAAGGACTGTGTAGCATTAGAATGGCTAAAAAATATATTAAAAAAAAGTGACACAATTTTATTCAAAAATGTACTAAAAAGTAAAAAATAAATGTATTTTTCTTGTTCTATGTATTTGCACATCCTCTTTGGAGCACCATGGTGCTTCTTTTAGCTCTCTAGGAGCTGTTGGATATAGGCAGGTACCTCCATTTGACCAAATAGGAACATTAAAAAAATAATAATAAATTATATATATATATATATATATATATATATATATATGGTTGAAATAGTTTACTGTCAAATAAATGCAAAGAGTACGCGACACGTGTTTCGCCCTCATTCTGGGCTCATCAGGCGTACACACTCCACTGCACTCCCTCTCGGGAATCGAACCTTGGACGTCAGCGCCAGAGGCGATGCCCCTAATGTTGCGCCACGGCGTGTGGTTCGTTTATTTGACAGCATGTAGATCGGGGTAATTACATTCACGGCATTCGAAGTCTGTGTCACAATCTGATTGTATGGGTGGTTACCTACCAGGTAACGCTTTGTGGTTGGCCAGCAATCTGCTAACATCTGCCATGGTGCCCTCAGTTTGTGAGGAGCAGATCATAGAATGGTTGAAATAGTTTACTGTCAAATAAATGCAGATTGCTGGCCAACCACAAGCATTACCTGGTAGGTAACCACCCATGCAATCAGATTGTGACACAGACTTCAAATGCCGTGAATGTAATTACCCTGATCTACATGCTGTCAAATAAACAAACCATACGCCGTGGCGCAACGTTAGGGGCATTGCCTCTGGCGCTGACGTCCAAGGTTCGATTCCCGAGAGGGAGTGCAGTGTAGTGGGTACGCCTGATGAGCCCAGAATGAGGGCGAAACACGTGTTGCGTACTCTTTGCATTTATTTGACAGTAAACTATTTCAGCCATTCTATGATCTGCTCCTCACAAACTGAGGGCACCGTGGCGGATGTTAGCAGATTGCTGGCCAACCACAAGCGTTACCTGGTAGGTAACCACCCATACAATCAGATTGTGACACAGACTTCGAATGCCGTGAATATATATATATATATATATATATATACACATACAGTATATATATATATATATATATCTTTTTATATAAAATGCTACCATGGCTGTTTGTTTGTCCGTCCGGGATTTTAAATCACCTGTAGCTTACAAACTGTTTCACTTATTGACTGAAATTTGGTACACATACTGTATACTACGTGATGCCTACTCTCTGCTTTCGGGGTGATGATTGACATCCACGGTTATTCCTCTTTGTATTTTATTTTATTGTAGAATCAACCCTTGGCAGTGGCCATGCGGCGCATGTGTATCTCATTCCCTACCACCTTCGCCGTCACTTCCCCTACCCCTTCATATCTTAAATCATTCTTGAGGCAGATTGAAGACTTAAGTGCCAGCTTGAGTGAAAAATTAAGAAAAAAGTACTAAGTAATTGTAACACAAACACAGACTTAATCAGTTTTAATGTGAAAAGATGTCGACGAAAGAAGAGAAGAAGTGGGCTGCTACGGTGGTGAAAAGAAGAGTTGCTCAGGAAGCAGAAAGCGCATCAACCTCTGAGCAAACGAATGCTAAACAAACAGAGAAGAGAATGAAAACTATAAGTCAAGTGTATTCACTGCACATTATCATGCCCTACGCCGCTACTGGTATAACATTTCAACTCTTTAGGAGCTGTTGGAGGTAGGCAGGCACTTCCATTTGACCAAGTAAGGAAATTTTTAAAAATTATATATTAAAAAGAATGATTTTTATGTGGCACAATTTTATTCAAAAATGCACTAAAATGTACAAAATTTTTTTTTTCTTGCCTTAAGATTTTGCTGGTCCTACAGTATGTGACTAAAATAAAATTGTGGGGTGCCCAAAAACAAATTAAGTTGATTCAATTAAAATACATAAAATCCTTAAATGATTACAAAGATAGTAACTCTTATAATTTGAAAATTTCTCTAAATATAACCGTTATCATACATACTTTGGTTAACTTTTATACAATGTCTCATTTTCTTTCCATAGTTTGGTTAACTTTTATACAATGTCTCATTTTCTTTCCATAGTTAAGCTGAATAGAAATTTCACTTTAATGAATCTATGTATTTTAATTGAATTAAATGAAATATTTTATAGGCACTCCACAATTTTATTTTTAGACACTATGGCAGGTGGCTGATTGCGAGCCGCACCCAGCTACCTATTTAAGGAGCTGCCGCCCTGCAATCAAGGCTGGAGTCGGGTAGGAGGTGGACAAGGCCGGTGCAGAGGGGGCGAGGAGAGGCCCTGTGTGACGTGAGAGAGAAGAGAGAGAAAGAGAGACGGCTCAGAGAGGAGCCTGGACTGTGAGAGACTGTGGGGGGTTTGGTGTGGTGCACATAGAGACTGTTGTATATAGTAGAATTGTGTAAATAAACGTGTGGTGATGGACTGGAACGTGTCTGCCTGCCTGTGTCCGGGAAGCACCCTTTCACAACACATATGACCAACAAAATCTTAATTTAAGAAAATAAATTACTGCGTACGTTTGAGTGCATTTTTGAGTAAGATTGTGCCACTTGAAAATCTTTATATATTATATGTGTGTATATATCCCTAAATGGTCAAATGGAAGTGCCTGCCTACATCCAATAGCTCCTGAAGAGCTAATAGAAGCACTATGGTGCTCCAAAGAGAATGCGCAAATACATTACAATGGAAATGGAAATTCAACAAAACATTGGTTGCAGAAACACAGAATCGAGGCTTTGTATTGGCCCTCTCAGTCTCCGGGTTTGTAGCCAATTGAAAATCTGTGGTCTCGATTGACGAGAACAGTTCATAAGAGAAAAGCCAAGAATCTCCCTGAGTTGGAAGTGTTTGACATGGAGGAGTGGTCCAAGATTGCTCCACAAGTGTTCTCCAGCCTTGTTAAACACCACAGAAAGAGGCTGAGTGCCAGGGGAGGCTTCACCACATACAAACATTTCAGGTGCTGATATGTTTAGAATTGGCCTTATTATGCTAATGTGTGTTACTTAAGGAAAAATTAATTTTGTTCCAAAAGTCTGTTGGACAATAAAAGCATGAGGCTTACCCAATTGTTTAAGCACGAAATAACACTCATTGCATGTGTGGTCTCTTCTATATATTAATTTTTGCAGTTTTTCATGAAGGGTCTTAATATTTCTGGAGTTGACTATATATGCTGCTGGGTTAGGCTCTGGCTCACTGTGACCCTGAACTAGATTTAGCAGATTCAGTGCTAAATGTCATTTTACATATGACTTCCTGTATTTTACTTATACATGTCATATAGTGTCTTTTGTTCAATAATATCTTTAATTCTGCTAATCCAGGAGAGCCAGTGCCCATCCCTGTGGGTTAGTTCTTTTCTCATAACTGTCTAGATGATCACATCCGTTAGATATTTTAAACTCTTTGCTGAATTCTCAGGCCTGCACACTTCTATAATTTCCCGACTTCTTCACATTTCATTAGCTGGCACTCCCTGGGTGGGTACATCTGCCTTAAAGTGAGCCTTCTTTATGTTCTATCCAAAGCACTCTGCTTCTTGGTGCAACTGTCACAGGGCATAAGTGAAGTGACCAGCTCCTGTCTGTACTGTAGGTGACATGAGCAGGAAAGGGCTGGTGTGTTCAAAGATCTGCAGTGTGGACCATCTATCAAGTGGGCACAGAGGTGATACAATGAAACAGATTGTGCTACAGATGTGCCATTCTAAACGGGCGGCGGGGCGCACTTAGTTAGGAATGCTGATAAGGGTCCATGAGAGCTTATATTTATAGCCAAGCGCTACTGTGAGAATGGGCCAGGCAGCAGGAGGTGCCAACAAGATAAATAAAGCATCACTATTTATAGGGGCATACCAACCTGAGGAGGGTCTGCACAGAGACAGGTGCAGGCAGGAGACAATGACCCCATTTATAAACCGCCAGGGCTTGGTACACTCTGCTTTGTGAGCTCTGTGCCCTCTCGTGTCTCCACCCAATGTTTATGAACACTTATATATACCAGTGTGGCACAGTGCAGTGGACGAATGATGTGGTTTCAGACGTCAACATTCACTTACTGTGTGGCTCTCAGCGAGTGGCTCAAGTTTTCCAGGTGGATATGGAAGGAAATGTGGAGGCAATATTGTACCATTTTACATAAGAAATTTGACAAATAAGAGGAGACCATTCAGTCCATGAAGCTCGATTGTTTAGCTAATAGCTAAGCTGTCCTGATTTCTCCCTAAGAAACTTTTCAAAGGTTCACAAGGTTTCTGCTTTAACTCCATGTCTCGTTAGTTTGTTCCAGATTCCCACAACTCTTTGCATAAAGATGTGTTTCCTGGCTTCAGTCCTAATTGAACTTCCACTTACTTTCCACTGGCGGGCACAATTCACCATTAAACTGGAAGAATTCTCTTGGATCTGCTTTATCAATGCCTTTGAGAGTTTTGGAAATCTAGATGAGGTCCCCACATTAAACTACATTAAACTGCATTTGTAAAGATTTCAAAGTGCGTTTTGACTCACAGGTATATCAATCCAATAGACTGGCCTGTTATTGCGCCACCGAGTGATTGTTTTAGTTCAGTTTTTTTGGACCTTGACTTTAAATGGGGTGGGAGCCCAGTTACTTCTCCTTCTCTGCTCATTTCTCCTCTGACAACTCATAGTAATAGCAGGATTTGCCATTTCAATATGTCTGGACCTTACAGAAGCTATCCAACAACTTGTTAATCAGGGATGAACACATATATCTATCTAATCCTGCCTACTATACTAAAAATAATATCTATCTACAGTGAACCCTCGTTTATCACGGTTAATCCGTTCCAGACTCTTCCGTGATAAATGAATTTTCGCGAAGTAGGATTCTTCATTTATAAATCGAATATTTTCGCAGTTAGAGTATAGAAAAATTGTTTACGACCTTCTAAATACGTTTTTTAACATTATTAGAGCCCTCTAGACATGGGATAACACCCTTTAGTCACCATTACACTCGTATTACCCAATATATTAGACAAAATAAGAGAAAATAAGACATATTAGACGTTACAAATATCATATTATTACTAGGCTCACCCACCTTTTATCCTCAATTTGTGTGCGCTCCATGTGTACATCAGGCATGTAAGTGTAGGGAATGAGAACATCAAAGTGCCCATTCATAACATCTCCCGAAAAAGTTTTTTTATCCCCTCGAGTGCCTGTCCAAAGTCGTACAATGTCAGCCCGAATCTGTACCACAAAAGACGGAGTTTCATGCACTAAATAAGCTATAGATGAGAATAAGCAAGCACCATCTCGCCTGATATTTACTACGCGGTGTGGCATTTGTACTCCATCAACATTAATTATTTCCAGAGACATAATTTTGTCTATTTTTCCAGCACATCGTGCACAAAGGCAAGGGAACAATGGGAGCACCAGAACTCTGCTCACATCGCGTCGCTTCGTACCGCAAGCCGCAAGTAGTAAGTCTGTGATAAGCGGAATACCGCTACGCTTTGCACTCACGGGACGGAAGGACAATCCTGACCGCTTTTATATAGTAGATTATTGTACTGTACATTTAATTACACACACACACAGTTCTTACACACAACCACTAACCTATGAAGGCACGACCTCAGTAGGAGAGTCTTCAGGTGGTGCAGTATCTTCAGCAGGTGCATCGTTGTCTTCTTCCACTGAAGGAGTACTAGGAGTAGGCAGTGGGTGTCTGGGTGCGCGGCTGAAGAACATCTTGATAGGCAGTTGCTGGCGCAGTTTTTTCATATGTGTGAGGAGGCTTTTATAGGGTATTGCCATCTTTGATCATATCCAAGAGTTTCACCTTCTCCTGGATGGTAAGCATCTTCCTCCAGCTCTTAGTTTTATTGTCAGAAGGCTTAGAAAAAGCAGCACGTTTAGGAGCCATCGTGAGGCTTAGATAAAAGTTCTCAGAAAGCGCATGCATAGTGACGTAAGCGTGTATGAGAAAAAATCGCGATAGAGTGAAGCCGCAAAAGTCAAAGTGTGATATAGCAAGGGATCACTCTATCTATCTATCTATCTATCTATCTATCTATCTATCTATCTATCTATCTATCTATCTATCTATCTATCTATCTATCTATCTATCTATCTATCTATCTATCTATCTATCTATCTATCTATCTATCTATCTATCTATCTATCAAAGTCTACTTTTTCCATTGAAAAAAGACTGGAGTCTAACACCACAGCACCAGGGTCAGGACATGACCTAAACCTGAAAGGATGCCAGTCCATCACTGGGCACCCTTGCTCATGCTGGCCCAATTCAGACTGAGCAAAGCAGTTTCTACATGTATTACGGTAACCACCAGGTTAAACAAGCCACATTCAATTTTCAAAACCCAAAGTGCCATAGTGGCGTAGTCGGTAGGATTTGCCAATACAATATGTGTGGTCCAGCAGACTTCACAGAAGTCGACAAACAATGAATATGTTTTGCAGGTTATCTATCTATCTATCTATCTATCTATCTATCTATCTATCTATCTATCTATCTATCTATCTATCTATCTATCTATCTATCTATCTATCTATCTATCTATCTATCTATCTATCTATCTATCTATCTATCTATCTATCTATCAGCATATCTCAACCTTTAAGTATTTGCTACCCGAGTTTTCATAACAGTTTTAATTGCGCCCCCTAACGTTTTTTGAAACCCAAATAAAATTTATTCCTATATTTTTTGTTGCCAATACACCGCTACAAGTTTAAAATTTTCCTACGAACAGCAAAATTACGCCACATATGGCAACATTCACTCCCCCTTTTTTGTTACTTCGCGCCCCACAGTTTGAGAACCACTGTATTATATAGTGCCTTTCCCATCTATCTATCTATCTATCTATCTATCTATCTATCTATCTATCTATCTATCTATCTATCTATCTATCTATCTATCTATCTATCTATCTATCTATCTGTTATATAGTGCCTATCACATCTATCTATCTATCTATCTATCTATCTATCTATCTATCTATCTATCTATCTATCTATCTATCTATCTATCTATCTATCTATCTATCATATACTGCCTTTCCTATCTATCTATCTATCTATCTATCTATCTATCTATCTATCTATCTATCTATCTATCTATCTATCTATCTATCTATCTATCTATCTATCTATCTATCTATCTATCTATCTATCTATCTATCTATCATATACTGCCTTTCCTATCTATCTATCTATCTATCTATCTATCTATCTATCTATCTATCTATCTATCTATCTATCTATCTATCTATCTATCTATCTATCTATCTATCTATCTATCTATCTATCTATCTATCTATCTATCTATCTATCTATCATATACTGCCTTTCCTATCTATCTATCTATCTATCTATCTATCTATCTATCTATCTATCTATCTATCTATCTATCTATCTATCTATCTATCTATCTATCTATCTATCTATACTATAGTTCCTGTAATCATCAAAATCCTTTTAATGGACAATAGCCCCTCCTGACATGGGAAGCGACTTGCTGGGCTTGTTCTCCATATTCCAAAAAAATAAAATTAAAACTCTCTAACATCCCCACCCTGCACACTCCAGCCAATTAATTCAAAGGCAAACCTGACTTTCTGAACCAAGGCCATTTTTCATTGTATCCTGATCTGGACACCCAGTGCTTCATTTTTGAAAAGAAAAACCTAAAATCATTCAAAGAATGACCCGCTTATGGAGATTTTCTGGCTAAAGATCCTGAATCAGCTTTTTTTCTTCTTTTTTGGCCTGGTGTTGTTTATTTTTGTGGTGGCGAGGTGGGGGCCATCAGGATGGGGGGGGGTGTCAGGAGGTGGGGGGGGGGGGAGATATCTGATCCATCCGTAAATGTGATTTATTTTAGCGCTGCGCCACAGACCGCTTGACTAATAGGCTGCCAAGAATGATTTTGTGTGTTTATAATGTTGGAAAGGCCATTTCCCATGTTTGAGTTTGCCTTTGGTAAGATCTTATTTATCCTGTAGGAGAGCAGATAGGGAAGAACAGGCGTTTTTATTTTGGGCTATTCCCAATAGATGGCTCGGATTTCTTCAACTTGTGCCATTTCCTAGCTGTGCGCTTCATTCCATGGCATTGAGACGTGCTTGCTGACTGAGACGGGCCGTGGAGCAGCACTAGGTGTGTCCACATGTATGGCTGGGCTCCTGGTCTTTTTGGGTCACTTGGTCCAGTCACTGCTGCTGAGTTGGGGGGCATTAATAGTGTCCAACAAGACTGTAAATTTAAAATCAAAACATATAAAGCTAAACTAAAATTACTGTAGGCAGACGAAATGCTGCACAGCACCGATTAGCTAATGATGTAAGCTTGGGCAGCGTGGTGCCGTGGTGGTTAGCGTTGTTGGGTCACAACTGCAAGGGCATGGGTCTCACTCTTAGTAGGCATCTGTGTGGAGTCTGCATGTCTGCGGGTGCACTGGCAATCGGAAGGTTGCCAGTTTAAATCCTGTAAATGCCAATAGGGACTCTGCTCTGTTGGGCCCTTGAGCAAGACCCTAAACCTGCAATTGCTGAGCGCTTTGAGTAGTGAGAAAGCGCTATATAAATGCAAAGAATTATTACTTTTAGCTGATTTGTGTCTCTGAATGGGGCAGATGTGAAATATTATTGTTGAGTATATGGGTGGGCTCTCTATGATGGACTGGCGACCGGCCCGAAATGACTCGTATCAGTGAAACAATCAGGGATGGAAATGCAGAACTGGTTGGGGATGCAGGTGTTGGATTTCCTGGAGCAAAAAAATGAATGAAAGAAGCACAGAAGAAAAATAAATCAGCATTCTCTGGCATGGTGGCATTTCTTTCCAAATGCTCCTGCAACTGTGGAAGATTATTCGTGCCAAAATTTAATGCAATCCAACACGTTAACTACATTGCAGTGCCATACATATGCAAGCGGTGTGTTTAATTTTGGCACAGTTTTATTGTGTCGTAATCAAAAACATATCCACCTAATGATCGATTGCTTTTCCCTACAACGCGCAAATTTTGCGTCAGTTTAAAATGCAATACAAAAGTGTTTTGTGATTTAGTTCATGCCCATGGATTGCGTGTCGTGAAACTAAAAGCAAAGCAGACATATTGCACTTCACTTAACAGCCGCTCCGAGTGTATTGCATTTTGATTTAATTGGGCCAGAACCGAATGTAATCAATCAGCCAATCAGCATGAAACGGTGGGGTAAGGGGCGTCGACAGTTTCTGTGTGCTGCCAGAGAGCATAAGAGTCGTCAATGTGGAGAGATTAGCAAAAATGGTGAGAAGTATTCGAGAAGGTCTCGGCGAAGAAGTTAACTCTTGTGTTAAGTTGTCTAAATAAAGTGTTATCATATTGTTCTACACGTCTTCTGATAGCCCGGAATGATTTGCCAAGAAATTTAGCAATAACCAATGCTGTCATCCCCATCTGCAGGTATTTACAAACCATATTTAGGGACAGACACCCTGCTTGAATCTCTACGTAATCGTAATTGGGATATCAGCTCTTGACTGCATTCTAAGGATGTTACGGTAGCTGTGGGAAATTCTTCTCCTGTTTCTATTTCTGTCCAGCAACCAGTCGACATGCAACAGAAAAAAATGAGACGGCAGATCTCCGGCCCCGTCGACTCCTCGTTCACCTTGTTTAGAGCTTGGGGAGCACACCCATGATTGGATAGCCTCTGACCCCAGCTGTTCACGCCCCTCGCCCCACCTTTTCATGCTGATTGGATTTTTGATTACTTTCAGTTTTGCCCTGATTACATTTCCAGCCGGGATTAATAAAGTTTATCAAATCTAATCAAATCAAATCAGACTGAATTGAATCAAATCTAATCTAACTAGGGGGCTCCGCCCCCTGCTCGCTTCGCTCGCCAACCCCTGGTGTTGGGAATGACAAAGAGCGTGATGTATGAATGAGATATAGAATAGTGTGACGGTGTAGATGATGCAAATAGAAAGCAAACAATAAAGTGTGTGGCACAGTGTAAAGGTTTATTGGAAAATTTCTTTGTACACGCCGTTTAAGTGTAAAAGGTAATTCCAGCTCAGAACTTGTAAGGTCAATGAAGATGGTCATTATCGTGATCAGAGTCAACTTTGTCAGAGCTTAGAAAGAGTTGTGTCTCTCCAGGAAGTAATGGAATGACTTGGGTATTTATGTTTTCCACATTAATATTTTTTGGACATAATATAGTGCGTTGTGTTAAAAGGGGCATTTGGTCTAATGAGATTGCTGTTCCAAATCTCTCTGTAACTAAGTCGTCGCAGATAAAGGCTTGAGGAATTGTAATAATATGTGGCTGAAGTCCATCTGTATTGGTGAGTGTACCATCTCTCAGTTGTAATAAGCAATTGTTATGATCTGGTTCTGGACATCGTATCTTTTTTACTAACTGTATCTTTTGAAAGCAATGCCAATTGTCTGCGTATTTTAAGGTGCACTGAACAATAGCTGAGTGCATGGCATCTGGAAGGAAAGCTAATCACTGTTTAAAATGTCCTCCTAATAAAAGTACCTTTCCTCCAAATCGAATATTATTATTCATAAACGTTTGTAGAAGTTTATGAATGGTGTTGAGTAAGTGACTTCATGCCATTGTACATTCATCAATAAACAACATTTTTTGAAGACGGATGTCACGTGCAGTGCCACTGTTAATGTTCATAGTGGATACCGATTTGTAGGATCTAATGCAGTTGATAAAGATTTCACTTTCAGGTACATCGTCAGTTAGAATCTTCTGTAGATATTCAGTATATGAATGTAAAGAAGGCAGTCTAATTTGACCCTTTTGAAAACAACGTCTAAATGTATTACTTGTATTGCCAGTTGTTTCTTCAGGGAAGTGAACTGAATGACAATGATTGCAAATGACATTCATTAATCCGAATGAATTTTCCTGGTGTATGTTTTGCTTGTGCCGTTTGAGAGGCGCGTCGTTGCATATGTAGTATTTGGGACGTGTTGTTTTGGAGCTGTAATCGATTTGCCTGTGCTGTGTGAGACGCCCGTTGTAGCCTTCCTTGCCATTAACGTATGTCTGAGACGGGAGGTGTTTCGTTTTGAATCCGTGCCTGTTGCGATGCAGCACTGTGATTGATAGTTTGCGTCATGTGGATCCAGGATGTAGATTTGTGCATATTTGCGTTGTTGATTTGTTTCAGGGTGCACTGTTCCAATGCGATGCAGTATTTGTGCACATATGGGAAAGCAGTATGGGCCATTGCCTTTTGGTGGCCTGATATTCACTAAAAGCAAATGAACTATTGTAGGATCTAACGCAGTTCATAAAGTTTTTACTTTTAGGTACATCGTTAGTTAGAAGCTTTAGTTGAGCTTTGCGTTTTTGGAGTCGAGTCATTTTTTCTTTTAGAAATATGGATAAGTAATAAGGAGTATTGCACTCACTGTTAATATGGAGCCTTTTCTGCGGTTGAACGGTTAATAGTGCCTTATTGTAATGAGATCCACCTATGCTGCATAGCCGTCTATTTTGTTGTTTCTTTCGTGTTCGTGTGTTTGTTCCTGTTATCCTTTCCTTTTTGTTTTGTACCCGTGACCGTGTATTCATGACTTGTTTCTTTCTCAGCATCCGAAATATGGATAAGTATTAATGAGGGTCGCAGTCACTGTTAATATGTTTCCTTTTCTGCAGTTGAACGGTTAATAGTGCTTTATTGTAAGGAGATCCACCAATGCTGACACCTATGCTGTCTAGTGTGAAGGTGTTGACGTTCACTTTAGAATATGTGGCTTTGGGTGTCACTTCTTATGGATGTGGGGGGGGGGGGGTGAGGATTGTTGTTGCGCGAGCGTCTTCTTTCTTTTTGTGTTCCTGTGTCTTGTTGAATCCCCCTCTTTGTGTGTGTCCCGTCCCTCGCTTGTAGGGTCTGTGGGGTGGTTTTGTGTTCTTTTTTTTGTGTTCCATGGGCTTGTTGAATCCCCCTCTTGGTGTGTGTCCCGTCCGGTGCCTGTAGGGGGGGGGGTGCCTTGCTGTTGTGCGCGAGCCTCTTTTTTTTTTTTTTTTCGGGTCTAGTTTCGTGTGCAATGTGTTTCGTGCTTTTCCTGCGTTTGACTTTGCGCCTCATTTCTCCTTTTTGTATGTGCTCACTCCTTTTTTCTGTGGTCTTGTCCGCCACTCGCAGCCCCTCATCCGCCTTTGTCGCCCTCTTTTCTCCGCCTTTCTCCGACTCTCGCGGACTCTTTTGTCCGCCTTTCTCGGCTCCTCAGCCGACTCTCGCGGACTCTTTTTGCGCCTGCGCAGTACGTCTTTTTGCAGCTACGGCCCATGGCCGGATGTGCCTGCGTCCATCATCCGGTTTAGCATTCTCGGTTAGTAATATGGATTGAATCAAATTGAATTAATAAAAATAATAACATATTTTATTTAATTGGCTCCTTTCCCATGCTTCACTTGAATTGAATTGAATCAAATCTAATCTAATTGAATCAAATTGAGTCAAACTGAATTAATAATAATAATAATAATAATCCATCCATCCATCCATTTTCCAACCCGCTGAATCCGAACACAGGGGTCTGCTGGAGCCAATCCCAGCCAACACAGGGCACAAGGCAGGGAACCAATCCTAGGTAGGGTGCCAACCCACCGCAGGACACACACAAACACACCCACTCACCAAGCACACACTAGGGCCAATTTAGAATCGCCAATCCACCTAACCAGCATGTCTTTGGACTGTGGGAGGAAACCGGAGCGCCCGGAGGAAACCCACGCAGACACGGGGAGAACATGCAAACTCCACGCAGGGAGGACCCGGGAATCGAACCCAGGTCCCCAGGTGTCCCAACTGCGAGGCAGCAGCGCTATCCACTGCGCCACCGTGCCGCCCAATAATAATAATAATAATAATAATAATAATGATAATAATAATAATAGTAGTGCATTTTATTTATTTAGCACCTTTCCTGTGCTTCACTTGAATTGAATTGAATTGAATTGAATTATATCTAATCGAATTGAATCAAACTGAATCAAATCAAATTAAATTGAATTGAATTAAATTTAATCAAATTGAATTAATAATAATAATACATTTTATTTACATAGCACATTTCCCATGCTGGGCAGCACGGTGGCGCAGTGGGTAGCACTGCTGCCTCGCAGTTAGGAGACCAGGGTTTGCTTCCCGGGTCCTCCCTGCGTGGAGTTTGCATGTTGTCCCCGTGTCTGCGTGGGTTTCCTCCCACAGTCCAAAGACATGCATGTTAGGTGCATTGGCAATTCTAAATTGGCCCTAGTGTGTGCTTGGTGAGTGGGTGTATGTGTGTGTGTGGCCTGTGGTGGGCTGGCGCCCTGCCCGAGTTTGTTTCCTGCCTTGCACCCTGTGTTGGCTGGGATTGGCTCCAGCAGACCCCCGTGACCCTGTGTTAGGATATAGCGGGTTGGATAATGGAAATTTCCCATGCTTCTCTTGAACTGAACTGAATTGAATCAAATCTAATCTAATTGAATTAAATTAAATTGAATTGAATCAAATTGAATTAATAATAATAATACATTTTATTTTCTTAGCACATTTACCATGCTTATCTTGAATTGAATTAAATCAAATTGAATCAAATTGAATTGAATTGAATCAAACTGAATCAAATTGAATTAATAATAATAATAATAATAATAATGTCAATGTCAATTTATTTATATAGCACATTCAAAACAGTATAGGAATGCTGTGGCCAAAGTGCTTTACAGTAAAAGAATAAAAGAAAACATACAAATAACATAATAATAATAATAATAATAATAATAATAATAATAATAATAATAATAATAATAATAATAATACATTCTATTTACATAACATGTTTCCCATGCTTCTCGTGAATTGAACTGAATTGAATCAAATCTAAACTAATTGAATTAAATCAAAATGAATTGAATCAAACTGAATCAAATCTAATCTAATTGAATCGAATTAAATCAAATTGAATTAATAATAATAATAATACTGCGGTGGGTTGGCACACTGCCCGGGATTGGTTCCTGCCTTGTGCCCTGTGTTGGCTGAGATTGGTTCCAGCAGACCCCGTGACCCTGCTTTCGGATTCAGCAAGTTGGAAAATGGATGGATAATAATAATAATACATTTTATTTTCTTAGAGCATTTCCCATGCTTCTCTTGAATTGAATTAAATCAAATCAAATCAAATTAAATTGAATTGAACCAAACTGGGGCGGCACGGTGGCGCAGTGGGTAGCGCTGCTGCCTCGCAGTTGGGAGACCTGGGGACCTGGGTTCGCTTCCCGGGTCCTCCCTGCGTGGAGTTTGCATGTTCTCCCCGTGTCTGCGTGGGTTTCCTCCCACAGTCCAAAGACATGCAGGTTAGGTGGATTGGCGATTCTAAATTGGCCCTAGTGTGTGCTTGGTGTGTGGGTGTGTTTGTGTGTGTCCTGCGGTGGGTTGGCACCCTGCCCGGGATTGGTTCCTGCCTTGTGCCCTGTGTTGGCTGGGATTGGCTCCAGCAGACCCCCGTGACCCTGTGTTCGGATTCAGCAGGTTGGATAATGGATGGATGGATGAACCAAACTGAATCAAATTGAATTAACAATAATAATAATAATAAAGAGTGGTGGCTCTGAGGCTAAGGATCTGCGCTGGTATCCTGAAGGTTGCCGGTTCGAATCCCCGTCACTGCCAAAAGAGATCCTACTCTGCTGGGCCCTTGAGCAAGACCCTTAACCTGTAATTGCTCCAGGGGCGCTGTACAATGTCTGACCCCAAGGGGTATGCGAAAACTAACAAATTTCTAATACGAGAAATCGTATAAGACGAAATAAAGAACAGAATAATAATAATATATTTTATTTACTTAGCACATTTCCCATGCTTCTCTTGAATTGAGCTGAATCAAACTGAGTCAGATCTCAGTCTAATCTAAGCCCTTACCCCAACTCCACTGCTCACTTCCAGGCCGGACAGACAGACACACACACACTTCCACGTGTAGACGTTTATATTTTAGACTAGGGGTTCCCCCCCCCCACTCGCTTCACTCGCCAACCCCCCCTTTTCTGCACTATGCTCCAGCCACTTCATGTCTCTGCCGTTTGTGTTGTGAAGAGTGGGGCTGAATGTACCCCAAGGAGATGTGGTCGCTCCTCTGAAGCCCCCTCTTAATTGGTGATACAATGGGAAACAATTTTTTTTTAACTCCTCTTTGCTCGGTCAGCTGCTGGCTTGCTGCTGCTGCTGCTGTGCCGTGTGATCTGCATCTTGTGCAGAGCTGCGAACATTTAAAAGTCTGTACAGCAGCTGTCCTACTCTTTGTCTTTTAGATAGATAGATAGATAGATAGATAGATAGATAGATAGATAGATAGATAGATAGATAGATAGATAGATAGATAGATAGATAGATAGATAGATAGATACTTATTAAACATCCATCCTTTTTAGAGATATTGTGCCAAGGTGCCCTGGGAGTTCAATGGATGTTTTAGGCAATTCACAACACAGCAAAGCTGATCCTGTTCTCACCGTGATGATATCTCGCACTGCCACCTGGTGGAATCTGCCAGATTTACCTAAAGTACGCACGCAAGTATGAACAGTACACCGCTTGCGTAGCAGTAGCGTGAAGTATAAACCCGGCCTAAAACAGCATGAACCTGCCGAGGTGTGGACTACCAGACCTCTGAAGATGTCCTGTGATATCTGGACATTAGTGGGCCAGGCCAGGATGGGGAGCGTGCACTGGTACAGCACATTGCCACACCCACCATACAACAAATCAGTTCACAATCCCAGTTGGCAAACCCCCTCCAACCCAGGCAGACATGCAGTCCAGTCCCACCCTCTGGTCAGATGTTATGAGTTACACACAGGATCTGTGTTTCCAGCTGGGTTGCACAGCCATTACAAAGCAACATTACTTGTAACTGTACCTTTAACAGCAAACACAATGCCAAATCAGACCAAACACGACTCATTTCCGACTGCGCTCTTCCATGAGGGTGTGCTTGACTCAGAGATCCAGGAGGCTCAGTTCCAATTGCTGTCTGGGTGGACTCTGCATGTTCTCCCCGTGTCCCTTTCTCCCAGATCTCTGGCTTTCTTCCCACAGATGTGCATGTTGGGTACATCAGTGATGATCTGATGGCCCACTTAGGGTTGATTCTCAGTCCCCTACCTTGCACTTGATGCTTTCACAACAGTCATCAACCCACACAGTCCTGTATTGAGTTTAAAGGTTTGACAATGGATGGCTTGATAGGCATCTCCATAATGAATCCTACAATTTAATACCTTCATTACTAGGCTACTGTGTTTGTCAAGACCCCTTTAGTGTAGCGTCTCTTTACCGTAAGCGCCATTCATTGCATTATACAATGGAAGTGGAAGTCCAAGCAGGTTAAGTGACATGCTGATGAAGTTAAGCGGCAATCTCGTGACTGAAATATTAGGCCATGCTGGCTTGGAGATTTTTTGAGTTGACTTTCTACAGGCATGCAGCGGCTATACTCTGTCCAGCAGGGACTTCGCCCCTCTAGGGTCTCTGTTTTTCATTTCCGCTCCTTTCTTGATGACCCCTCCAAAACGGTCCTAACCCCATCCCTGAGGTCCAAATGAAGCTTTGGTTTTGCACAAAATGAATAATCAAACAATAAGTAATGAGAAGCAAAACAGCCATAAAAAAAAGAAGGCAAAAGTTCTGTATTTTGACTTGTAGTTGTTTATTCGGATTTAATGAGAGTTTGAAATGTGGGACAGAGAAACTCCAGAGGGGAAGAAACTGCAAGCAGCGCCAAACATTACAGAGACTTTCCGAAGATGTTGGAGACCAAACAAGAGACTGCACATATATACTTCGTTTTGTTTTTGTTTGTATTTTTTAAAGATATTTAACATTTTTTTTTCCTTTAAAGAGAAAAAAAAAACTGTAATATAGGTTAATGTGTTCTAAAGGAGATAGAAAGATTTCACTTCTGAGTAATGCCAGACCAAGATAAGAATGTTATTGTTTGTCAACTGCCTTCCTGTTTGCCTGTCTTGACACTGGTGACGCTGTAGCTCTTCAGTCTTGTCTGACAGTAGGAGTGACGACCCCGGTTGGTGAAGGTAGCGGGAGAGTCCCCTGGCACAACTGTGCGCTTTGAAAACCTCAGCTTTAATGTGTGTGCGCGTGTGCACGCGCTCGCTCGCCTGAGCGCTCTTGTGTTCTGTGAGCGCGCGTGTGGCTGCCCGGTGCGCACTAAAGCTCGTTGGGGTGCGCTGCTCGTCGACCGTCGATTCCCTCAGGCTTTTTACTTGCACGCAGTTTCCAAGAACTGTGCTTTAGATAAGAAAGGTGATTTAAAAGCAGAGATCAACGCGCCGAAATCACAAGCGGTTCAAGCGACTGCTGTGGGGTCATCTGCAATAACAGCAGGACGTCAGGGGAATTCCCGATTCAGGCTTGAGAATGGCCGCGATGCTGCTCTTACTTTAAATAGAGCTTAAAGATGGGGGCGGCTGCAGCATGGTTTGGATGTTTGACACACGGCGTGATGATTTTAACGTTATTGTCTCCACTTTTTTCCTTCTTCACGGCCAAAATGGGGGTAGGGCAGACATAACAAAGTTATGTGGGCTCATCCAGGGCATCAGACTACTGTTCACCTAAAGCATCCTAATATATGAAAAGTCAAGTGCAACAGAAAAAAAAGAATGAGTAAGAAGAGAGTTATAACAACTGACTGACCGAGTCCAGCCATCTCAAAGGAGACAGCCAGGGCATGTGCCACCCTGACCCAAATTACCTGGCAACACCTTATGTATTGAAGTCAGACTCCTAAGGGCATACAAATAAACTGAACTGAAGTTGGGGCCCTGCAGTGGGTTGGCGCCCTGCCCAGGATTGGCTCCTGCCTTGTACTCTGTGTTGGCTGGGATTGGCTCCAGCAGACCCCCGTGACCCTGTGTTTGGATTCAACAGGATGGGAAATGGATGGATGGATGAAGTTGGGGCCATGGTGGCACCTTATGTTTTAAATTGACAACTGCAAGCCAGCAAGGGTTAACGTGTAATGTGTATGATCTTTTGTGAGGCCATCAAGAATTACTGTATGTCCACATAACAGGATTTAAAGAAGCTGCAGACTTCACACAGAACTGAATCTGGGACAAAGAACTGTGAGGTGGCAATGCCCATATGTCAGTCACTGATATATGCAAACCAGAAATTGCTGGAGAGTGGTATTGTGTTATCATTCAAGCACATATCTATCTATCTATCTATCTATCTATCTATCTATCTATCTATCTATCTATCTATCTATCTATCTATCTATCTATCTATCTATCTATCTATCTATCTATCTATCTATTATATAGTGCCTTTCATATCTATCTATCTATCTATCTATCTATCTATCTATCTATCTATCTATCTATCTATCTATCTATCTATTATATAGTGCCTTTCAAATCTATCTATCTATCTATCTATCTATCTATCTATCTATCTATCTATCTATCTATCTATCTATCTATCTATCTATCTATCTATCTATCTATTATATAGTGCCTTTCATATCTATCTATCTATCTATCTATCTATCTATCTATCTATCTATCTATCTATCTATCTATCTATCTATCTATCTATCTATCTATTATATAGTGCCTTTCATATCTATCTATCTATCTATCTATCTATCTATCTATCTATCTATCTATCTATCTATCTATCTATCTATCTATCTATCTATCTATCTATCTATCTATCTATCTATTATATAGTGCCTTTCATATCTATCTATCTATCTATCTATCTATCTATCTATCTATCTATCTATCTATCTATCTATCTATCTATCTATCTATCTATCATATAGTGCCTCTCATATCTATCTATCTATCTATCTATCATCTATCTATCTATCTATCTATCTATCTATCTATCTATCTATCTATCTATCTATCTATCTATCTATCATATAGTGCCTCTCATATCTATCTATCTATCTATCTATCTATCTATCTATCTATCTATCTATCTATCTATCTATCTATCTATCTATCTATCTATCTATCTATCTATCTATCTATCATATAGTGCCTTTCATATCTATCTATCTATCTATCTATCTATCTATCTATCTATCTATCTATCTATCTATCTATCTATCTATCTATCTATCTATCTATCTATCTATCTCTTATTTGCGTCCGTTTTTTCCATTACAGAAGAACTGTAGCCTGACACAGCAACACCTTGAAGGGATGTCAGCACTTCACTGAGCACTCCGTTTGGGCATATGCCACCTTGTCCCAAATTAGCTGGCAATGCGCTTTATATTGAAGTCAGACCCAGTGATCCAAAGAGCATAAAAATAAACTGAGCCAATTTGAATAAAAGGAAATTTGGGTAAGAGTGGCACCTTATGTTTTATGTTGACAACTACAAGTCACCAATCATTTTTGTGTAATGCGGATTATTTAATGTTATATCATAAGTATTATGTTCTATAGGAAAACACAAGGAGAACATGCAAACTCCACACAGAAAATACCCCAGCCGTATAAATAACTTTGGAACAAAGAGCTGTGAGGTGGCGATGCTCACATGCAAATCACTAGCACATGTAAAACAGAAATCTTTGTAAAATGGTGCTGCATTATCATTCAAGCAGGAAGGCATGTCTGATGTGATACATAAATTATTTTTGCTTTCATTCACAGATCTATCTGTATGTCCTGTAACTTCACTAGGTAGAGCTTAACATTATCCATACACAGCTGGGGACACAACGTGCCACTCATAGTGGTATAATTTACAGATGGGAGCAGATCATAGAAAGATTGTGAGGGGAAAACCTGAAGAACATAAGAAAAACATGCAGACTCCACACAGAAGGCACCCCAGCTGAGAAATGAATTGGGGGGAAAAGAGTCATGAGGTGGTGATGCCCATATGCCAATCACTGGAACATGCAAGTCAGAAATCATTATAAACTGGTACTTTGTTTTCATTCAAGCAGGTAGGCATCTCTGGCATTATTATTTTCTTAAATGTTTGCTTCCATTCACAAACCTATCTATCTATCTATCTATCTATCTATCTATCTATCTATCTATCTATCTATCTATCTATCTATCTATCTATCTATCTATCTATCTATCTATCTATCTATCTATCTATCTATCTATCTATCTATTTATCTAAGTCTGCTTTTTCCATTATAGAAGGACTTGGCATGCCCTTGCCAGTCCATTGCTGGGCACCTTCACTAATGCTGGCCCAATTCAGACTGAGTGAAGCGATTTCTACAGGTATTGTAGAGCCACAGATTCAATTTTCAGCCCTCATTGTGAGTCGGCTGAGGTTTGGAAGTGTGAAAATGAGGCTACAGCTTAAAGGGTTAAAGACAGAGTGGGATACGGTGACAGCTGAGGTCACTTGGATAAGTGAGGAATAAAAGAGCTGATAAGAAATAAAAATAGACAAACACGGGCCAGAGGAGCTGTTATCTGTGCAGCCTGAGAGATGTGAGAAGGGCTTTTCCTTCAAAGTGGAGGCCTGAGCCCTGCGTGGAGGCCATCTATTGATGCAGATGGTGACAGTAGGAGAACAAACTGTTGATTCTGGACCAGGAGAGGACGTGTTCCCAGGTATCTGTGCTCCTCCTGGACTCCTTATTCGATTTAATGAAAGCTCACATTAGTCTAGTACAGAGCACGAGGGAATCAGAGCCAACAAAGTGGACAACACGGCCTCGAAAATGGGGATCAAATGGGTGGCTGTGAAATTAAAAGAAGCAGATTTTAGGCAAAGTGAGGGAGAATAAGGAAAGACAAACAGGAGGCCAGTTGGGGTTGGGGTGGGGGGGTCAGAGGTCAGGGAAGATAATGGGGAGGTCACACTGAGTGCATTGGCCTTCATTGTGCTTGAAAAAAAAGAGAAGAGCCAAGCCGCTCCACGGCCTCGCAAGTCAAAGGAATAAGAAAACGCGCAGATCGCTTTAAAAACGGGTGACACTTGACCAGTAAACCTCTGCACGCTCTCTCTGCTGCCTTGGCGTCTTTTTTTTTTTTAACCTTTATTTTGGGAAAAGTTCCCTTAGTTTGCAGTTTTTTTTTTTTTAATGGAAGTCACATGACGAAGGTGCATCACAAATATGTCCGCAGAGCGGGATTAATCGTTTACAGCTGCGCTTCGCAACTGAATCATTTAGAGCTTCTTTTGTTAAATGCAGATGGGCCATTTCCTGTTTTTAAAAAGTGTCATCTTTCATGGAAAGAAAGCTTACTTTCAGTTTGACTGAATCGTCCTCTTTTATTGCTGTGACATCTTGCGTTAAGTCTTAGAAACAGCGGCACCACTGAAGTGCTGTGCCACAAACTGGCGCCTCCATGCCACTGGAGAGGAGAAACACAAGGTTATTAATGCTACCAGTATATAATATAATATAATATAATATAATATAATATAATATAATATAATATAATATAATATAATATGAGTTTAATATAACATAATAGAGTTTAATATAATATGATATAAAAAATATAATATAATCTTTCTATATAATACGCTACCGTGGCTGTTTGTTTGTCTGTCCAGGATTTTAAATCACCTGTAGCTCACAACCCGTTTCACATATTCACCTGAAATTTGGTACACATATGCTACGTGATGTCTACTACCTGCTTTTGGGGTGATGATTTTTATTATTCTTTTTATCCATCCATCCATCCATCCATTTTCCAACCCGCTGAATCCGAACACAGGGTCACGGGGGATCTGCTGGAGCCAATCCCAGCCAACACAGGGCACAAGGCAGGAACAAATCCCCGGGCAGGGTGCCAACCCACCACAGGGTGCGCACACACATACACACACACCAAGCACACATGGGACAATTTAGAATCGCCGATGCACCTAACCTGCATGTCTTTGGACTGTGGGAGGAAACCCAGGAGACACGGGGAGAACATGCAAACTCCACGCAGGGAGGACCCGGGAAGTGAATCCGGGTCTCCTTACTGCGAGGCAGCAGCGCTACCCACTGGGCCACCATGCTGCCCCATAATATAATATAATATAATATGATATAATATAATATAATCCATCCATCCATCCATTATCCAACCCACTGAATCCAAACACAGGGTCACGGGGGTCTGCTGGAGCCAATCCCAGCCAACACAGGGCACAAGGCAGGAACAAATCCCCGGGCAGGGTGCCAACCCACCACAGGGTGCGTACACACATACACACACACCAAGCACACACAGGACAATTTAGAATCGCCAATGCACCTAACCTGCATGTCTTTGGACTGTGGGAGGAAACCCAGGCAGACATGGGGAGAACATGCAAACTCCACGCAGGGAGGACCCAGGAAGTGAATCCGGGTCTCCTTACTGCGAGGCAGCAGCGCTACCCACTGCGCCACCATGCTGCCCCATAATATAATATAATATAATATGATATAATATAATATAATCCATCCATCCATCCATTATCCAACCCGCTGAATCCAAACACAGGGTCACGGGGGTCTGCTGGAGCCAATCCCAGCCAACACAGGGCACAAGGCAGGAACAAATCCCCGGGCAGGGTGCCAACCCACCACAGGGTGCGCACACACATACACACACACCAAGCACACACAGGACAATTTAGAATCGCCAATGCACCTAACCTGCATGTCTTTGGACTGTGGGAGGAAACCCAGGCAGACACGGGGAGAACATGCAAACTCCACACAGGGAGGACCTGGGAAGTGAATCCGGGTCTCCTTACTGCGAGGCAGCAGCGCTACCCACTGCGCCACCATACTGCCCCATAATATAATATAATATAATATGATATAATATAATCCATCCATCCATCCATTATCCAACCTGCTGAATCCAAACACAGGGTCACGGGGGTCTGCTGGAGCCAATCCCAGCCAACACAGGGCACAAGGCAGGAACCAATCCTGGGCAGGGTGCCAGCCCACCGCAGTAATATAATATAATATAATATAATATAATATAATATAATATAATATAATATAATATCCATCCATCCATCCATTATCCAACCTGCTATATCCTAACTACAGGGTCACAGGGGTCTGCTGGAGCCAATCCCAGCCAACACAGTACGTGGGGTTTGTTTCCTGCCTTGCACCCTTTGTTGGCTGGGATAATGGATGGAATATAATATAATATAACATAATATAATATAATATAATATAATATAATATAATATAATATAATATAATATAATATAATATAATATAATATAATGATCGTCATTCCATTTTCACAGTTCCAGGGTTCCTCACTTCCAAAACCATAGCCTGTTACTGCTTGGTGGATTTTGAACTTTTCTCCACATCTGCATTGCTGGTTGAAGCCCATTTGGAGCTCTAGGCAGGGTTGACTGATGTCGCCTCTCATTGTCCATTGCGGGTAGTGAGTGTTACTAGACTCTGATGACCTCTGGCAGCGATGTTCCCCTCTGTGTCTGGAGCATATACCCCTTCAATAACACAAACGGTGCCCCCTTGTGTATATACCTCAGACTTCAAGGAACGCGCACCTGTTGTAGTATGGAGAGTGAGCACTTCTACTTTCATAAATGGCATCTAGCATTATCATTATCATCACAGTTTGTCAAAATGGTATAGGGGGGTGCACACCATAGACATTATTATCATACTTTAACAAACTGGGGACCTGAAGCGCACACCCCTTAACTTTCATAAATGGTGGCCCTCAATGACTACCACCTAAGATTGCCTAATGGATTGACCGGCTGCTGCACGTCTGCTTTAATTTTCTTCTGGTTATCAGGTTTTCCTACCGCACATCAAAGACATGCAGGTTGTGTTCATTGCCAGCACTTAACTGGTCCCGTATATGTCGGTGAGAGTGGCCAATGATGGGCTCGTCCTTTACGTGGTTTCTCCTTGCCTTGCGTCCAAGTGCTGCCAAGACAGGCTCTCTGGCTTATTGTAAGATTTTCTTTGAATAGGTAAGTTTGAAAAATGAATAAAAAATATCATACAATGCTAATGTAGCATTAGTGGCTCATTGGGCAGAGCTGCTGGTGCCACCTCAATGACCAAGAGTCCTGGTTTCCACACTCACACCCTCATGCCTGTTTGAGATGTGCACGTTCTCTCTGTGCCCACATGAGTTATCCGAAGGGTACTCCAGTTTGAGAGTGTTACAAAATTAAATCAAACAACATCTGCTAACACCATGTAGAAACATCAAAGGTTCGACACAGGACAATGTGGTCCCCAAGCTAGCGAAGCACTAAAGAGTCGGAGGACTTTGACTGTCAAAACTGTTGAGCTTCTGTGCATTTCAGAGCCAGCCTAGTCCTCTGTGTGAGCAGACGTTTCAAGAATTAACATTCTCAGAGTTTTGATTGAGAGCATGGAAGTCCGGCTCTTATGGATTGCAGGTGGGATTTGTTCATTTTGGACAGTGTCTGATCTTAATCATAGCCCTGTTCATGGGTGTGTAACTGCAAGTCTCATTCTGTCCCCTGACTCTTTCTCTCACTCAGAGGTCCCATATGACGGTGGCCACACTCAGTCAGTTTCAAATGTGAGGTGGTTTGCTTTCAGTACAGAGTCTGACTTTTATACTTGAAGGAGTAATCATTTGATAAACTGTTATAAAATTGTAGTGCCCTGCTAACGAACCCCCCAATCTTCCAAAATGCCTACTGAGGTTTCTATTTATCCCTAACCCAAAGACGACTGACAGAGAAACGTGTCGAAACAGAAACGCTTAAGGTGTGAAAAGAGAGGATGAAGGGGAAGTTAGAAAGATGCCTTCCGTGCGAAAGGGCAAAGATATTCATTTGGTTTCCATACCAGGCCCCTCCAGAGCAAGTATGAGACCACAACAAAGTTCCCCTGTTAAACCAGCTCTCTCAGGTCCACTGACCACACTGTGTGAATGGCAATGCCGAGCTATCCATTAGTGGAAACTGTTTTGCTGCACCAGGTAACTTGTGAAAACCTCTCAATTGTTTCTTCTCCTCACTAGAAGCCACTTCCAGATTTGTAGCAGCCCCCCTCAGACCTTGCTGTTGCTTTCTACCAGCCCATTGCTATTTGGAGTCAGTTTGACTCTGAGATTTTCTTATCTCAAAATATGCAGTTTAACCGAGTGGCCCATTCTTCAATTGCCCCTCGTAAGCACTATGCCATGGCGCTAACCACGGACCTTTTAAGGCCAGTTTTGCCTCCGGAAAACTTCCTTCCTATTTTTTTGGAAGTGTTCCTCCACTACTAACATTGCGGTCCATGGTTTCATATTTTCTAACGCCCATTCTATCCATTTCTATCCATCTTTCAGCTCATTTATTTGTACATTGACCATTTCTTCTCTAACTCTAAATCCCAAAGAAGGTTGTTTGTGGTGGGCACAGTTGCTGCCAAGCTGGCTCTAACTTTCCATTGGAAATCTCCTGGCATGGCATCTTTTAACTTCTGGTGGTCATCTTTTCTCGACTTGATCCTGCTTGATCCATCTGGGGTGAAGATTACCCGATTATTCATATCCAGTATGTCGAAATGGCAAGAGCTGCTGTGTCTGGTCTGTACCATGGTGGCTGGTGTTAAGGGACACCATGAGATATCCAAGGATTATTGTGAGGAAGGAAAAAATTCTACATGTTTAAAGAAGGCAGTTACAACCGGCACTTCTCCTTTAATAGAGCTGAGGCCACACCCACAGCTGCATCATCACATGGCCACACCCCCTTGAAACTCATTCTGAAGGGGACGGGGCATAAGACAAATAATACACTAGTACTGTCATGATTTGGTTTGATTTTGGATCCTTAAAAGCCGCCGGTGATTATTTCCGTTGTTAGGTTCCCTTCCAGTGTTGCTAGGGGCGGGGCCTCTGAGGTCAGGACCTAAGTGCAGTCTTCACGACGGGATAAAAACACATATCCTTATCCAGTCTGTGGATACCAAAATCTCGGAAGTGTTCAAAGTTTATCTTTTTGCTCTTTTCTTACATGTAATCATTTGTTTTGACGCGCTTCTTCTTTCAATTATGATTGTTGTCTCTCGTATTCGGTTTTGGTTTCGCTCTTTTAATGTTCATCTCCCACCTTTTCATCAAAAGTTTATCTGCCAGGTTGGCTGATATTCTTAAACCTGAAACAAAAAACTCAGAATCAGCATAGCCAGCCCTGATTCGGGGTGTTCATAAAAAATCATTTGCTTCATGATGTAGAATTACATAATAAACAAGAAAAGTTGCATCAAATATTTGAAATATTAAAATGTGTGCCTCAATTTACAAGTGTGAAATGTAAATATTCTTGACTAATAGAAATTTAGCATCCACAGAGGGCTAGACCAATAGTAAAGGATCCATCCATCCATCCATTTTCCAACCCGCTGAATCCGAACACAGGGTCACGGGGATCTGCTGGAGCCAATCCCAGCCAACACAAGGCACAAGGCAGGAACCAATCCCGGGAAGGGTGCCAACCCACCGCAGATAGTAAAGGATACAAAATCAAAAAATATTGTCATATTAATACTCACTAAACATCCTTCGGTGAAACTCTAGCAGGTTTCATTCCCTTTCACTAAGGCGCGTTGTTCAACAATGGTGTAATCACAGAGCAGAGTGTCCATGTTCATTTGAAGCAGGCTGCTCCATTTATATAAAACCCAGGAGCACTGTCCCGAGACTGTGGCTTGGGAGGACTTCCAGGTACCCCTGAAGCTCCACAAAATAGGGCTTGAAGATCTCTTCAGCGCCCCCTAGTGGCACGCACAGAACCCAACAGTGCTGAACCGAAGAACTACAATTCCCAATATGCCCTGTGGGTATCCGTAGTGGTACTGAAAGCCAGGTGGGCTGCCACCTAGTATGTTGGTGGAGTACAATGCACTGAATAAAATGTCTTGCCCTCTTCCTCCCTAATATTGGCATCCCTGCCAGGTAAGGATCACAGTTCAGCTGTGGCTAGGATGCCAGTCTCAGGGTGACTTCTCTCACACCTCATATGTATCCATATACAGTATATATATATATGTATATATATATATATATATATATATATGGTTGAAATAGTTTACTGTCAAATAATGCAGAGTACGCGACACGTGTTTCGCCCTAATTCTGGGCTCATCAGGCATACACACTCTAATGCACTCCCTTTCGGGAATCGAACCTCGGACGTCAGCGCCAGAGGCGATGCCCCTAACGTTGCGCCATGGCATGTGGTTCGTTTATTTGACAGCATGTAGATCGGGGTAATTACATTTACGGCATTCATAGTCTGTGTCACAATCTGATTATTTGGGTGGTTACCTACCAGGTAACGCTTGTGGTTGGTCAGCAAGTCGGCTAACATCCGCCACGGTGCCCTCTTTCAGTTGCGAGAAGCAGATCATAGAATGGTTAAAATAGTTTTACTGTCAAATAATGCAAAGAGTACGCGACACGTGTTTCGCCCTAATTCTGGGCTCATCAGGCGTACACACTCACTGCATCCTCTAACCCTCTCGGGAATCGAACCTCGAACGTCAGTGCCAAAGGCGAAGCCCCTAACGTTGCGCTACTGCGTGTGGTTTGTTTATATATATATATATATATATATATATATATATATATATATATATATATATATATATATATATATATATATATATATATATATATATATATATATATATATATATATATATATATATATATATATATATATATATATATATATACTGTATATGTTGCATAGTTTACTGTCAAATAATGCAAAGAGTACGCGACACGTGTTTCGCCCTAATTCTGGGTTCATCAGGCGTACACACTCACTGCATCCTCTAACCCTCTCGGGAATCGAACCTCGAACGTCAGTGCCAAAGGCGAAGCCCCTAACGTTGCGCTACTGCGTGTGGTTTGTTTATATATATATATATATATATATATATATATATATATATATATATATATATATATATATATACTGTATATGTTGCATAGTTTACTGTCAAATAATGCAAAGAGTACGCGACACGTGTTTCGCCCTAATTCTGGGTTCATCAGGCGTACACACTCACTGCATCCTCTAACCCTCTCGGGAATCGAACCTCGAACGTCAGTGCCAAAGGCGAAGCCCCTAACGTTGCGCTACTGCGTGTGGTTTGTTTATATATATATATATATATATATATATATATATATATACTGTATATGTTGCATAGTTTACTGTCAAATAATGCAAAGAGTACGCGACACGTGTTTCGCCCTAATTCTGGGTTCATCAGGCGTACACACTCACTGCATCCTCTAACCCTCTCGGGAATCGAACCTCGAACGTCAGTGCCAAAGGCGAAGCCCCTAACGTTGCGCTACTGCGTGTGGTTTGTTTATATATATATATATATATATATATATATATATATATATATATACTGTATATGTTGCATAGTTTACTGTCAAATAATGCAAAGAGTACGCGACACGTGTTTCGCCCTAATTCTGGGTTCATCAGGCGTACACACTCACTGCATCCTCTAACCCTCTCGGGAATCGAACCTCGAACGTCAGTGCCAAAGGCGAAGCCCCTAACGTTGCGCTACTGCGTGTGGTTTGTTTATATATATATATATATATATATATATATATATATATATATATATATATATATATATATATATATATATATATATATATATATATATATATATATATATATATATATATATATATATATATATATATATATATATATATATATATATATATATATATATACTGTATATGTTGCATAGTTTACTGTCAAATAATGCAAAGAGTACGCGACACGTGTTTCGCCCTAATTCTGGGTTCATCAGGCGTACACACTCACTGCATCCTCTAACCCTCTCGGGAATCGAACCTCGAACGTCAGTGCCAAAGGCGAAGCCCCTAACGTTGCGCTACTGCGTGTGGTTTGTTTATATATATATATATATATATATATATATATATATATATATATATATATATATATATATATATATATATATATATATATATATATATATATATATATATATATATATATATATATATATATACAGTATATATATATATATATATATATACTGTATATGTTGCATAGTTTACTGTCAAATAATGCAAAGAGTACGCGACACGTGTTTCACCCTCATTTGGGCTCATCAGGTGTGTACACACTCACTGCACCCCCTCTCAGGGATCGAACCTCGGATGTCAGCGTCAGAGATGAAGCCCCTTTATACTGCGCCACGCAGTGTGGTTCGTTTATTTGACAGCCTGTAGGTCCGGTCTGGAGTAATTACATTCATTGCATTCATAGTCTGAGTCCCGACTTGAATTGTGTGACTTCCGAGGTTCGATCCCCGAGATGGCAGCAGTAGAGTGTATATATATATATATATATATATATGTACACACAAATTATTATCCATCCATCCTCTTCCGCTTATCCGAGATCGGGTCGCGGGGGCAGCAGCTTGAGCAGAGATGCCCAGACTTCTCTCTCCCCGGCCACTTCTTCTAGCTCTTCCGGGGGAATCCCGAGGTGTTCCCAGGCCAGCTGAGAGATATAGTCCCTCCAGCATGTCCTGGGTCTTCCCCTGGGCCTTCTCCCGGTTGGACATGCCCGGAACACCTCACCAGGGAGGCGTCCAAGAGGCATCCTGATCAGATGCCCGAGCCACCTCATCTGAAATATAATATATTTCAATTAAGACAGACAGAAGTTTTGAGGTCAGGAAGTTCTGATCAATAATCACATATCAGTTAGCACAGAACTTCACTGCACTCTGTAGATGGGATAGTAATAGACCTGAAAATCCTTTTAATTTCCTTAAATTATTAGCTTTGGAACCCAGTTGAATATAAACTTCTGGGGTTTGTTTCTATCTATTATACATCAATAAAGAAAATTTAATTCAAAAATCAAAAACAAAACCTTTTATACACAAAAATAATTAGGCATAAAAACAAGGCTCTGTTCCAGCTAACATTCAGGGTTGCTGGACATTAATCATGCAACTAAAATCACACCAGCATGACTTACATAAAGCTAATTGATTGACAGCTGCTGTCCGATATTCAGGAGGTCTGTGGCGACGGCGTCTCCCATACACTCAGATGTCAAAGCTTCATGAGGGTCTTCTTCTCGACAGTGACCCCTACAGGTGGTTGTAACAATCGAAACAGTCAATTGGTAAAAGGATAGGATCAATAAACTTCTACACCTTCAGCCCTGGCCATGCTTTTGTAAAGTCTACAGAGTTGCACCGAGAGATGGCAGGAGTGCTCATCCCCCTAAAAGGCTTCTCCATCTCCGATTGACTAATGCCCTGAATGTGCTCCTTTCACCCTCAAATGTCCATGCCTGACTGACCCTGTGAGGATGGGTCTACACATGAGACCTCCCCTGACAATCACGCTGCATACCGTGTGCTAAGCACATGCCATCGCTCCTGCCGACCTGCACTTTCAGAGCGGTTTTTGAGCTCTAGAGTGATGCATCCTCGTTCCCTAAACTGGGTGTGAGTGATAATTATGAGCAGGGCTTGTCTATCTAAACCTGCAATCTGGGAGACAAAAGGGTGGGTGGAGAAGGCAGTATTTGGAAGAGATGCTATAATGACAGAACTTGTGGCCTGGGGCATTGTGTCTTGGGGGGGTAGGGGGTTAGTTTTCAAATAGTTTGGGAAAATCTAAAATTAACCAACTATACTGAATATGTGGAGCCTGAGGCATGGCTAAGCTCAAGATGGCCTGCTCAGGTGAAGCTAGCCATCCATTACACTCTTCAGTTGCTTTGATTGAACAACTGCATTTCTTAACATGTCATTTGTTTAAAAGCAGAGGAGAAAACAGAATTTCTGGTGTTTCTAATTATTAAAAGAAGCTAATATTTATTTTATATAGTGCTGTCTTTTAGCAAATGTCATATGTTAGCGCTTTCCTAATACACAGCTACAGTATGTTGTGATGATTTTCAAATGTTTGGAGCACAGGAAGCTTCCACGTACCTCCAGAGGGCTAAACATTGAGATGGAGCTGAGGGTTGAACCAGCAACCTTCTGGTTTTATAGAGCGTCTCTCTGTAGCGGACACCTCTACGAGCCCACCATTTCAACACAGAAAACGCAATATTCACTGAAACTCCGACAAATGAATGATTCCCAAATCCTAAGCCTTCTCAGTTTATTTAAATATCCAGAGGGAGCGCTCAGGAGTGGTGATGTCAGGGTGGCATATCTTTCAGTAGAGCCCACCATATCAGGGCATTTCACAACACCAGAGCAGTAGTATAGTGGGGTCCTTCTCTTAGGCCAGTGTTTCTCAACCTTTAAGTATTTGCGACCCAAGTTTTCATAACAGTTTTAATCGCGTCCCCCTAGCGTTTTTTTGAAACCTTAATAAAATTTGTTACTATATTTTTTGCTGCCGATACACGGCTACAAGTTTAAAATTTCCCTACGAATAGCGAAATTACGCCACATATGGCAACATTCGTGCCCCACAGTTTGAGAACCGCTGTCTTAGGCAGACCAGTGAAATGACTTACTCAGGGATGTTTGGTCGAATCTATACAAATATATTGGGGGTCACCTACATGGCTTCTGCATGCTAAGTGATTCTTCTTCCCCGGGTGACGAGGGAGTGCTGTCACTAACTGCCTCTTCTTCTCCATCTGCAGTTCCGGGGGGAAAAATTGAGCCGGTGATCCATTCTTGGTTTACCCAGTGACTGGCCTTGGCATTTGTTGATGGTCCCTGCAAAGCATCATTTAGAGGGAAACCGTATTCTTTTGACTTGAAATGGGTAATCACTAAGAATAAGGGGGGGATCTTGGGAGTTTTTACTATTATTATTAATTATTTTATGTTCATGATTTCATTTGGTCCTGCGGTGGGCTGGCACCCTGCCCGGGATTGGTTCCTGCCTTGTGCTCTGTGTTGGCTGGGATTGGCTCCAGCAGACCCCCGTGACCCTGTGTTCGGATTCAGTGGGTTGGAAAATGGATGGATGGATGGATTTTCATTTGTTTATGTTGTTCTCTCATGCGTCACGTTTCATGTTTGTCATCATTTGCTCTTACAATAGCCAGACAATGAAGTTTAATTGATTCGTTCATTTTGACCACCGCTTATCCGAAGTTGGGTCGTGTGGGCAGCAGTCTTAGCAGTGAGGCCCACATGTTCCTTTTCCCTAGCCACACCTGACAACTCATATTGTGGGATCCCAAGGTATTCCCAGGCAATCTAGGAGATATAATCCTCTAAGTGATCCCGGGATCATCCCTGGGGTCTCCTCCCAGCTGGTTGTGCCCATAAAACGTAAGGAGGCAGTCCTATCCGATGCCTGAATCACCTGAGTTGATACCTCTTGATGCAGAGGGTCTGAGCCTCTCCCGGATGTCGATACTTCTCATCTTAACTCTAGGGGAGAGTTCAGCCACCTGGCAGAGAAAGCTCATTTCGTCCTCTTATACCCGCAATCTTGTCCTTTCTGTCAATACCCAAAGCTCATAGGTGAGGGTAGGGATGTAGATCGACTGATAATTGGAGAGCTTCACCTTTTTTACTATTATGGATCAGTACAGCAACCATATAACCGCTCTCACTGCCCCGACCCGTCTGTTGACCTCACCATCTCTATTTCCCCTTGCTCGAGGTCAAGAACCCGAAGTGCTTAAACTCCTCCACTTGAGGAAGTAACTCACCTCCCACTCGGAGAGGACAGTCCACCTACCATGGCCTCAGATTTGGAGGTGCTGATCCTCATCCCCGCCGCTTCACATCTGGTCACACAATAGAGTTGCAACACCAACTCATGTGGTACTTTAACCTTATTGCAGTTGTTGTTCAGAGGCTACGCGTTCATGGGTTGCATGTTTTCATTTTGAGGTTGTTTTCAGCAAATTTTATTCCCTCTGCCGACAGAAATCTCACCATGGCACGTTGTTCAACAGTGGTGCAGTCCCGCAGCGGAGCATCCATGCTCATTTGATCTTGGCTGCAACTAGACTAATGGCAGAGTGCTACACTGTACGTGTCCAAACTACCCATAAGCCATCATGAACGTGTTGTATTGCGTCAACTTCTATCCGTTGTGGTTTTCCAATTGCCTTGACTTTTTGATTTACACCTCGTATATGAAGCAACGATCGAGATAACAAACTGCCCTTATCATTTTTCTGAGCGTGCATCCTCCAAGGTCTGCAATGGGGTAGCAAGACAAAAAGTAATCCTTGGCCAAGAGGTCCAGCTGACTGCTGGGACATATCTGCTGCCATTCTACAAACAGATGTTTAGACTATGGCAGGAAACCAGAATTATCGGAATTGCCGTTATTTTTTGATTCACCCTCATATCACGATCCATTTTCTGATTCCATCGTCCTTTAAACTGCTGCCCTCATTTTGTCAGTAGGTACTCCTTCTGATATCACAGGTGGCGGTAGAATATTTTGACCAAATGGCAGTAACATATCACGCCACCGCAGAAAACAGAAAGATTAGAGACGACTGCAGATCTGTTAAAGTAGCAATGGGCATGTCGATGCAATTTACTGGATTTATTCTTTCAAACTACCTATTCAAGTGAATCGATTCTTTTGATTCATTTGTTTCATTTGTTTCCTGTTTAAAGATAGGGATGGCCATAAACCTTTGGTCTGTAGTACAAAGGATCTTTACACATGATTTATGAACAAAAATAGCAAAGTACAAAGAAAGGCTCAAACGAGCAAAAAGAGACACAAAGGACTTACTTAAAAGGCAGCAAACACTTCCCAATACAATATCCGCAAACCGGAATCTTAAAAATAACCAAAACTCCAGAAATTTCAGCATAGAAAACACAGTACTCGCTGAAGCTCCAACAAATGAATGATTCCCAAATCCTGAGCCTTCTCGGTTTATTTAAATATCCAGAGGGAGAGCTCGGGAGTGGTGAGGTCAGGGTGGCAAGGAATTGTGGAGAAGTATTAGACAAAAAATATAATATAAATAATCCGACATACTGATGCAATCCTGACAATGCCAGTGCAGCAAAAACGAGAAAACAAAATTCAGACACAAGTAAGCTTGGGATTCCCTACAAATTTTTTTCCTGTCACCTGTTTGTTTTAGTGTAAGCAGAGGCGGCCTTAGGGGTGTACGGGGCCTAGAGCTGACCAACCCGACACGGGGCCGGTTACGTCAGATGCTGTTACCGGTATGTGTGGACTGTATAGTCTTGCACGCCACTTTAATAAAAATAATGTTAACATACACCGGATTTTCTCATTGCAATATTTAGCTAAATTTTTGCAAGATAACACACGGACTTTATCAAGATATAATGATATAATCTGTTAAAATAGTGCGCCACGATCTCTTCCAATTATGGCGTCGACAGCGATACGGCTAAACCAGTAATCAAACATTGCTGCGTGTTCCACTACCAAACACTTCCCGCACTGTTTCAACTTGGCCTGCTGTGGCAAACTGAACCAAAGACTCGATTAAGAAACGACGGTAGGCTCCCCGGACACTTATGAGTCGTAAACGACAAGCCATCAGTTGTTTCCAAGTCAAAACAGAAGCCAACCTAATGACTAATGGGCTCTACTTATTTTAGGAAGGGATTACACTGGCGACCCTTTATGGATGATGAAGGTGAACTATGGAATGTTTCCAAAGACGTACATGGACGGAAATTGACCTTGAAGAGGGATTTTAAAAGGGTTCCTCTTAGAAGCATCTCAAATATATATATACTGGAGAATATAACTTGACAAATCCGCTTGAACGGGACCCCAAAAGTGGGGCCCCCTTAGGCACAAGGCCTGGGATGGTCGCCCCACTTGCCACATCCAAACGCCGCTCTTGAGCGTAAGTCTTCTCCTCATTTCTCTCACATTTCCGATGCCTACTTAAGATTTGGTGGGAGATCCAATGTATCTGGCGAAAACCCCACCTGCAAACTTCTGACCTGACCGTTACAACAAAATGTCCTGTCACACAAGAATCCATCCACCCATTCATTATCACGCCTGGCTATCCAGTGCTAGATTGTAGAGTGTCAGGGCCTTTTCTGGTGGCATTAGGAGCAATGAAGGAACAACTCCTGGATTTGGTGCCAGTCCTTCACATGGGGCACTCACCCAACCGGCCAACTTAGTGCAGTCAATTAAACTAATTGGGAAGTGTTTGAAATGGGAGCAGAAACGCCACTCGGACACAGGGAGAAGGTCCCCACTGAACACAAGGAACAGACACATAGTTTGAATCCAGGAGACCAAAGCTCTGAGACAGACTTACTAACCATTGCACTACCATGAAATATTTAATATATAACTTAACAATTTTACTTTCATTATTTATGGTGCTTGTGCTGTTCCAAATGAAATGCTTGCTGTCTTTATTAGCTATTAAATGAGTGAACCCCTTAAAGAGACAGAACTTCCCCTTGGTCTAAAATGTCATGTCTTTGTTTGACCGAAAATTATTTACTGGCATTTTGAGGAGATTCATTTCAAGCCTTTCCCCAACCTTTTACTTGACCAACGTCCTCCTTCTTCTGTAGAGGACAAGAGATCCAGTCTTTGAAGGTACCATTCCATCAGACAAATGTGACTGAGGAGCAGAGCTTTGGCTCCTTCTTCACAGCCCCACCCTGTATTTCATGGTGCCAGAGGGGACAGCTTCAGCTTATCAGCCCATAAACATGTCATCACAAACCAGCTGCTCTTGTCTTCAATGTCCCAACCCTCCAGCTGAGTCTGGGTGATGGGATTTGTCCCTCGGGGTGCAGCGTGGGGGATGAGTCACTTAAGTGTCTTGTGGAAATGAGTTCAAAGATAAAAGCTGGGGGGGGGGGGGGGGGGGGCACCAAGAAAAAAGGATGTGGAAGGGACAGTGGCAGCTCTTCAATCAGAGCAATTCAGCTCTTTATACATTATTAAATATTTGACTAATGCCTTTTTCCAAGATGACAATATCAGGATACTTTACAACTGTTCCATGAATATTTTTTACAGTTTCTGGATGGGAAGGTTAAGTGGCAAAGTCAAGAACTGAACCAGCAGCTTTGGGTTTAAAGTTCAATGGCTCGACTTATGGAATGAGGACAACAAACAATTCAGGGTGAAGGAGTCACAGCTGACATACGTCTTAGAGTCCTGGGTTCAGATCTTGGCTTGATCACTCTCTGCATATTGATTGCATATTCATTCTGAATCCATGTTCAATTTCTCAGTGGATTCGGGTTTTCTAAAAGCTATGCAGAGTGGCTAAAGGATTGTGGGAACGTTAATATGAATATCGGACTGGAGGACTGCGGGAATATCAATATGACCATAGGACTATAGGATTATGGGAATGTTAACATGTAAATAGAACTGGATTACTGTGGGTATATCAATATGACTAGAGGACTAAAGGATTGTGGGAATGTTAACATGAATATAGGACTGTGGGAATATCAGGATGACCACAGAACTATAGGATTATGGAAATGTTAGTTTGAAAATAGGACTCGAGGACTGTGGGAATATCAATATGACCACAGAACTATAGGATTATGGGAATGTAACATGAATATAGGACTGAAGGACTGGGAATATCAATATGACTACAGAAGTATAGGATTATGGGAATGTTAACCTGAAAATAGGACTGGAAGATTGTGGGAATATCAATATGACTATAGGACTAAAGGATTGTGGGAATGTTAATATGAATATAGAACTGTGGAAATATCAGTATGACCACAGAACTATAGGATTATGGGAATGTTATCATGATTATAGGACTGGAGGACTGGGAATATCAGTATGACCACAAAACTATAGGATTATGGGAATGTTAACCTGAAAATAGGACTGGAGGACTGTGGGAATATTAATATGACTATGGGACTAAAGGATTATGGGAATGTTAATATGAATATAGGACTGTGGGAATGTCAATATGACCACAGAACTATAGGATTATGGGAATGTTAATATGAATATAGGACTGTGGGAATGTCGATATGACCACAGAACTATAGGATTATGGGAATGTTAATATGAATATAGGACTGTGGGAATGTCGATATGACCACAGAACTATAGGATTATGGGAATGTTAATATGAATATAGGACTGTGGGAATGTCAATATGACCACAGAACTATAGGATTATGGCAATGTTAACCTGAAAATAGGACTGGAGGACTATGGGAATATCAATATGACTATAGGACTAAAGGATTGTGGGAATGTTAATATGAATATACCTGTAGGACTGTGGAAATATCAGTATGACCACAGAACTATAGGATTATGAGAATGTTATCATGAATATAGGACTGGAGGACTGGGAATATCAGTATGACCACAAAACTATAGGATTATGATAATGTTAACATGAATATAAAATGGGAAAATCAATATGACCACAGAACTATAGGATTATGGGAATGTTAACCTGAAAATAGGACTGGAGGACTGTGGGAATATCAATATGACTATGGGACTAAAGGATTGTGGGAATGTTAATATGACTATGGGACTGTGGGAATGTCAATATGACCACAGAACTATAGGATTATGGGAATGTTAACCTGGATATGGGACTAAAGTATTATGGGAATGCTAATATGACTTAAATGCCTAGAAGTTTGGCAGAATTTTCTTGTGATTTATAAAAATTGGAGGACTGAGGCAATATATATATATATATATATATATATATATATATATATATATATATATATATATATATATATATATACTCGTATATATATATATATATTTGCAGCTGGAGATCCACAAAGGGAGAAAAAATGAATCACGTATCATAAAGTACTTTTTATTCCTGAGCTTTCAAGCCCTGCCAGGGTTCTTCATCAGAGGATAATGCTTAGACTTACAAGAATCAAAGGCAATATATAGTAACACATTACGTGGAGGGGGTGTGGGGGGGTGGCTAAGTCAATGTGATGGGGGGGGGGGGGGTATTGGGTGTACACTTTATTTATTATGAACATGTTCTTCTTAAGTTTGCAGTGTCTGTTGATGGCGTTCTCATTTGATAGCCAGGCCTTAAGTATAGACCTTAAATTTTACTTGTACATTGTCCCAGTTAAATGTATGTCCTGTTCATTTAGTATGCGTGTAGATCAATGAAAGTGAGTCCTTTCTTCTGACGGCGTTGCGATGTTCCTGTATACGTGTTGCGATTCTTTTTGAAGTTTGTCCTATGTATACCGCTGAGCAAATAGCATTCCATGCAGTTCTTGCTCAGCGGTATACATAGGACAAACTTCAAAAAGAATCGCAACACGTATACAGGAACATCGCAACGCCGTCAGAAGAAAGGACTCACTTTCATTGATCTACACGCATACTAAATGAACAGGACATACATTTAACTGGGACAATGTACAAGTAAAATTTAAAGCCAGTACTAAAAGTGCCAGAGAGTTAGCCGAATCTTGGCTATCAAATGAGAACGCCATCAACAGACACTTGGACATAAATCCAGCATATGCAAACTTAAGAAGAACATGTTCATAATAAATAAACTGTACACCCAATACCCCCCCCATCACACTGACTTAGCCCCCCCACCCCCTCCACGTAATGTTTTGCTATATATTGCCTTTGATTCTTGTAAGTCTAAGCATTATCCTCTGATGAAGACCCCTGGCAGGGGCTGAAAGCTCAGGAATAAAAAGAACTTTATGATACGTGATTCATTTTCTCCCTTTGTGGATCTCCAGCTGCAAATATGCAAACCGTATCACAGACCTTCTCTTCCATATATATATATATATATATATATATATATATATATATATATATATATATATATATATATACAATATATATATATAGTTAACTATAGAAATGAAGGAATATGAAGGTATTAATATAACTGTAGAGCTCAAGAATTGTGGGACGTTATAAACACTAAATGACTGAGATGTTATTTTGACTGTATCTGGAGAATTGTGCAATTGTAAATTTAGTGTGTATCAGGTGAGATGGGACTATTGATGTGACCATATTGTATATTTGTAGGATTTTTAACATATAAATGTGATAAATTTCTTTTGGGGCTATGGGCATTTCAATATGTCAGTCCTGTGTATTTGGAGGATTTGGGGGATATTAATATGAACATTGGGCAGGAGTGTTTTAGGATTTTCGAATTGACTACAGAACTGAAAAGTCACAGGAATGTTCATGGAGACGCGGCCTCCTTCTTTGTCAGGTTTGGAAGTTCTTCCCATGTCTGTGTGCTCCTCTGGGTAATCCAGTGTGTTCCTCCAGCCCACCTCTCTGAATTGTCCAGTGATGGCTCTGTGTGTCTGTTTATTTGCCCCCATCAATGGATGTTTCTGATCTCAGAACAGAGTTGAGCTTCCCACTTTGTTGTTAAAGGTGAGTGGACAATTAAAATGGATGGATGGATACGGCCGTATGGAAATGTCCCTGGATCACTGGGAGAGCCTTCACTTTGTGTAGTTACTAGGGTTTATTTAGCAAGTGTGCCGTTGGATATTAATAGCAATGGGTCTGTGGACCATTGCACAGATATGGCCAAATACAAAAACAGTGCTGACCATCAAGCTAGCGTCCTAACTTCTAAGTGTATGAAACATATCTGATGTGCTTGAGGCAAATTTTGGGGGAAGACTGCAGCTTTCTTAAAAGGTGGCCTAGTGATACAATACTTAGAAATGCTTTCTAGCAGATTAAAAGTTCTGTGTTCAGATCCACTACCTGATCTTCAACTGTCTTTGTGCATTTTACATGTTCTCCATCTGTCTGTACTAGCATTCCTCCTGGTACTCCTCATCCACAAAGACATGCTGAACCAGTCTGATGTGCCTGAGTGGTCCCTGTGATGGACAAGCCTTGTTCCTGCCTTGCACCCAGCGCTGCTGGGATAGGCTCAGGCACCCCGAAACCCTAAAATGGATTAAGCAGGTTTGAGACTCGTACTGTGTGTTATTGTGGTAGTTGATTCTAATCAGCCTGAAGAGCCTTCCTACAAGTGTCTGTCAGTTTGCTCAGAGTTTTTGCAGGTACACCATTGAAGACCCCAAGATGTCGGACGTCACCTCTCCAGTACAATGCAAAGTACAATGAATCAATGCGGCTGGTGAAAGAGCATGTTAGTGACCAGGAGGCTGTGAAATGAACCTCACCTGAAAACGCTTCACGGCCCTCCCAGCGGCAAGCAAAGAGTGGCATCCGATCAGCTGGGCTTCTGCTGTCGACAAGGTGCCTCCTGTCATAGAAACGCCTGCAGCTCCCACAAAGCTGGCGCCTCAGATGGGAGCCTAAAGCCCTTTGGACAGAAATATGAGACTCGAGGAAAAGACGAAGCCTCTCTGTGTAACTGGAGGGGCTTCTGCCCTGTTATTATGCAACAAGGCTGATTAATGAACACAGAGAGGCTGGGATTTATGAGCGCAGTGAGGAGCCAATGGAAGAGCAAGGGTGGTCCTGCTCCGTTTCTATTCACCTCGCGGATGTTAATTTAACTGGGAAAGGATGAGACTTGATCAAAACAATGTGACCTGCGGGGGACGGCTTTGGAGCTGGGGGCCGTCAACCTCGCTGAGTCAGTGGAAAGGAAGCTGTTCAATACAACACCTTAAAAAAAAAACAAGCACTTTTTTAGCCATTATTTATTTAAATTATATTATATTATATCATTTATTTATGTGTATGTATGTATGCATGTTGGGTCACAAATTTGCTGTTCACGTTTTTTTTAATATCTCTCAATTCATTTGCTTTTACTCATTTTTTTAATTTAGATTTATTTCTATATTTTATACATATTGACTTTTGTATTTACTTTTCTGTCATATAGTGCCTTTCATATCTATCTATCTATCTATCTATCTATCTATCTATCTATCTATCTATCTATCTATCTATCTATCTATCTATCTATCTATCTATCTATCTATCTATCTATCTATCTATCTATTATATAGTGCCTTTCATATATCTATCTATCTATCTATCTATCTATCTATCTATCTATCTATCTATCTATCTATCTATCTATCTATCTATTATATAGTGCCTGTCATATCTATCTATCTATCTATCTATCTATCTATCTATCTATCTATCTATCTATCTATCTATCTATCTATCTATCTATCTATCTATATAGTGCCTTTCATATATCTATCTATCTATCTATCTATCTATCTATCTATCTATCTATCTATCTATCTATCTATATAGTGCCTTTCATATCTATCTATCTATCTATCTATCTATCTATCTATCTATCTATCTATCTATCTATCTATCTATCTATCTATCTATCTATCTATCTATCTATCTATCTATCTATCTATCTATCTATCTATCATACTGTGCCTTTCACATTTATCTGTCCATGCCTTTTGGTGATCAGTTCATCTTCTGCTTACTTAACTGTTCACAATAATGGACAATTTAAGCAAAGGGGCCCAAACTTTTGCATGCCACTGTATACAGTATTATATTGTCTAGGTGAAAATGAAAAGTCAGTGAAGCAACTGGACCACCTTGTTTAATGCAATAGTTCAAAAAATAGAACTAAATAGACTGTCAGTGGCACAATAACAGAACACAGGTGCATTAACTGTCTGGATAGCCCATATGGCCTCTTTAGTTTTAAGGCCCTGTCCTGTCAATCAGATTTGGGGATGTCTCTTGTGTAGGTGGTCTGCTTTTCAACTGATGCCACTCCTTCCAGGGTTTCCAGGAGTGTTGTGGACTGGGTTCAATTGCTCCAACTGGCCAGCCTTGCAAAGGGAAAAAAAGATAATATAGTTAGTGACAGCGCTCCCACTCATAATGGGGTGATACTGCAAGCATAAGCAGAATCCGATGGGGGATCACATGCATGACAATATGTATGTATATATAGTATATATACAGTATGTATACAGTATATATATATAAATATATATATATATATATATATATTCAATGTTATTGATATTATTTTAGAGAAATTAAATGGATAGGACTGGAGAGATTTGTTGGGCTGAATAGGCAAACAACTTAAACTGAAACTGTTCTAATACATGTATCACTGCATATATATATATATATATATATATATATATATAAGCCTCCGTGGTGCCTTTGGCATCCAACCCTCAGTTGTGGCCAGTTTGCCACTCGCATTGTAAAGAGGGGGGCTGAACGCACCCCAAGGAAATGCGGTTGCTCCTCCGAAGCCCCCTCTTAAACGGTGACAGAACGGGAAATACAGTTTTTTTTTTTTTTTTTACCTCCTCTTTGCTCAATCAGTTGCTGTCTTGCTGCTGCTGCTGTCATCCCACGTGATCTGCATCTCGCATGGCGCTTCGAACATTTAAAAGCCTGTATAGCAGATTTATTCGCACGAATCCAAGAGAGTGGCTGTGGGCTGATGGGAGCCAGGCGGGCCTTCCTCTCTCCCACGACAGCCTCTGTTCAGGTCGCTCTACCTCTCGCCACGTGTTGGAGCGCACCTTGCCTCTGCTTAGCTAGCAATACCTGTTTGTTCAGTAGACATTATCATCTAGAAATCGTTAAGGAGTAACATTTGATGTTTTTGAGAGAGAGATCAGAGCTCCATGTGTTTTAGATAGTAGCTGCTCTTTGCCAGTGGCAACCTTTGACGTTACAGTGTACGTACCTTCCACTTGGCCAGAATTACAGGTTTTTTTTTTTATTGATTTTTAAAGTTTCTTCTCTTTCACTATTACATGGGCAGGGCCACAGGGGACAGCTAGTACATATACAGTATATCTATCTATTATATAAAAAAAATGTTGGGTCGAGACGTGATCATCTCAGAGAGACACTTTGAAGTCCCGTGATACTACATGCACAACACGCTCTACTTACAAACAATTTCTCAGAGACCCTTTAATGTCCCAGGAGTCAAGGAAGTGAGACAAAAGGACAGCTGCTGTACAGGCTTTTAAATGATTGTCGCGCAGTGTGACATGCAGATCACGCAGCTCGGTAGCAGTGGCGAGCGTGAAGCATGCCCCCGGGGTGGGGGTTTGGTTGGGGGGTGAGTGAGTGAAGCAAGTAGGGGGCAAAGACCCCTAGTATATGTATATAATATATATATATGTATAAAATACACACACACATATTTATGTATATATACGTATATACAGTATACTGTATATAGTATATAGAGTCACACATGAGCATCTCAGGACCTCCTTACAGACTCACCTAAGGTATGTGGTACCACCCTGGGACGAGGAAGTGCTCTGTCGCTGACAGTCTTGTTTTCTTTCACCCTCACAACACTGAGAATCCATTCCTTGAGGGTAACAGAACCAGAAAAAGCCCACCCCTTCCAGACCACCCAGTATTAAAGGGAGATGTCCCCAGAAGATGGGATCTCATTTGAACCTGAGAGCTCGACTATCAGGGACAACTCCAGATCAGTACTCTCTAAGAATGCTACTAGATTAAAAACAACTGTTTGTTCTAGAGCCATCACCCACTTGGTTTTGTTTTCTTGTTTTTTGGACTCACTTTGGCTCATTACTCACCCTGCTTGCTATCCTCTTTAATAAAATCCCTGTGTGTGTCCAGGTGTCCGTGTGTGGGTGTCTTCTGGTGAAGTGCGCATGCGCGGGGCACGGTGCGATGCGCAATATTACTGTCAGAGAAAGTTACAGGTGTTTTACGGAAATACAAACCAGTATTACTGCGAGAGGAAATTAAAAGTACACAATACAGTGACGCATATTACAGCCACATACAAGCCAGTATTACTGTCAGAGGAGATTAAAGGCATATTACTGACGCGCACACCTGTATTACAGCCAGAGAAAATTAAACGTATAGTATGGACGTACAAGCCAGCGGACGTACAAGACAGTATTACTGTCACAGAAAATTAAACACTCACAATACACAGCGGCAGCACACGAAGAACGGTCAGCTCAGCAAGTAAACATCAACAAAAGAAAGGCTGAAAGACAAAGAAAAATACGACCAACAAAAAGAAAGAGGTCAAGGTCCCTTGCCATTTAATATAGACTGTTCCTACTAATGTTTATGCACTACTATTCTGGCGCCCGTTATTGTAACGGGTTAAATGACTAGTCTCTATATATAATCTTCATTTGGATCTTGATCTTTGTTTGTCCGCGAATGAATTAGAAGAAGAAGCACTAGATGGCAGTAGAGAGACAGCTAAAACATAGGCATTGCATTAAGAATCTCCTCCAGGCTTATACTACTGAAGACTGTAGTACTCCAGTCACACCTCGAAACACAGACATTCAAACTAAACAAATTGTTGTGCTTTTAAATTAACTAATCTTTATATATAATCTTCATTTGCATCTTGATCTTTGTTTGTCCGTGAATTCACTGCCTTGTGTGGTGTTCCTGCTGTGTTCAGTAGAGGGCAGTAGTGATGGAGGAGGAGAGGAAGTGAGGGGGAGGATCGTTGGATGAGGTTGGAGTGTGGTGATTAAAGAGGATTGAACTAAAGGAGACTACGTGCTGTTTGTACTGGCTGAATACACAACACCTTGGTTGTTACTTTTATTTACAAACACTGTCGATAGCACTCTTTGTGTTTAGATCTGGCGTTGACACCACTCTTTGTGTTTAGATCTGGCGTCGACACCTGCTTCGTTGTTGAGACTGTGGTTTTTTGTGTTTCTATCGACCGTCGTTGGCAGTACTTCGTCCAAATCGAATGTTCACCCACTTCTTGGAGTCGGCACTCAGAGTATATAAGTCGGACACACTTCTGTGATTTTCCATCAGTCGGCGTTTGGAGTTCAAGAAAGAAGCATTGGTTCTTCCTTACTCTTTGGATTGCCACAAAGCAACCTGCGAGATTGGAGAAAGGTTGAGAAGAGATCGTGAGAGGAAACGACAGCGTCATGAAAACGAGACGGACTGTGAACGGAGAGAAGCAGAAATGCTCCTCCACCACCACATAATTACTATTCGGACGGTGATTCCGAGTAGGCCGTGATATCGAATCAATGTCCAAGGGTTTTGTTTTGTAATTTTGTTTCCCTTATAAAAAATCATAATGCTGTGCAACAAAGGGCCCAGTTTACGACTGGCAGCCGCGTTTAAACAGGGAGCCCTTCACAGACAACTTTAACACGCGCAACGTAGTTGGGCGCACATGGCTAGTATATATATATATATATATGGTGATGGGTGCCATGCATGGTGTGATAAGCTGCCCGGACACAGACAGACGGACAACGTATTAAAGTCCTCCACAGGTTTATTATACATTATTTAAAGTCCAATAAAGTGCACAAACCCAGTGCCAAAGCACCAATCTCCCCCAAAGTCCAGGCCTCTTTCTCTCTCTGCCTGCTCTTCAAGCCGCCTCCACTCTCCTGCACTCGACCTTGTCCGCTCCTCACCCGACTCCAGTCCTTCTCTGCAGGGAGGCGGCCCCTTTTATAATTACCCGGATGGGCTCCAGGTGATTCCCGACACTCCTAAGACACTCCCCTGTGTGGCGGAAGTGCCGGCTATACTCCCGGAAGCCCTCCGGGTGTTCCCTGTCTTCTTTCCCCCAGCACTTCCTGGTGTGGCGGAAGTGTTGGGGTTCCGGGTCCTTCAGGCATGGGGGCGCCCCCTGGCGAAGACCACGGGCCCCTACAGGGTTGGGCTTCCAAGCCCAGCACCCGTGGCCCTCAAAGGAACCAGGGCGGCCGCCCCCTCGTGGTCCGGAGGAGGAATGAGCCCTCCTCCTGTCCTCCTGGGCGTCCCGGCTGGGCACCACCCCCAGCCGCGTGCCACAATGGGCATACATCCTGGCCAGGATGGGGCATGGTTTTTCACCTGGACAAGGGGGCCAGTCCTTCAGAGGCACAGCCAGGAGACAGGCAGAAGATGCCAGTGCGGCAGTTGGTGCACTGGCATCCCGGGCAGGGTTGGACCAAAGAACAATACCCAGCTGGGAGGCCAGTGTGGTGGAAGGACAGGGGGGAGTCAACCTGGCAGAGCTACATGACAACATGCTGGGTGGTAGGCTCCCTGGGCAATACTACTTGTGCAAACATCTGCAAGGCATGCTGGGAACTGTAGCCTCACAGAGTAGCCTTTTTGAGGTTGTCTTTACTTAGTGGGACTTCTGTCTGACCCGAAAGCACTTCCAATGGGCTATGTCCTAGCACTGGAAGTACTCCTCGGTCCACGATAAAAGAAGCCCCCCAGCCACGTCCAGGCGAGTTAGATTCGATTGGAAGAAGGACAAAGCTCACCTGGAGGAGTGGAAGGAAAGAGAGAAAGAGAAGGAGCAGAAGACGAGTATTTTTTGTGACCCACTGTAAGGTTTTTGTACAAATAAACCTTTTATTTTGAGTCATGGTGGTTGTGCCAGGGATTTCAGGTGCTGTAATGCCCCCACCAAAGGTCAGAATGTATAGCTATACTGTACAAGTATTTTTGATGTCTTCCTTGTTTTCTCAGCTACCTCCACCCCCTTGGTGTATTTTGTTTTTCTTAAAGATTCTGCACTCACATTTTGCCGCGCCATCATCTGCAAGCATTTTCTCTGTCCCTTAACTCCTCGCCTTCCATACCTGCCTTAAAGTTTCCTCTGATGAATCCAGCTCTTTAATCAGGCGGCATGACATTTATTATCCCATTTCGCTCCCACCCTTTGACCTCCCAGAGGGACCATTTAAATGAATGGAATCCTTGTTGGATCCTCGTCGTTCCCTTCAATTTCATGCGGTTGGCCGAGTTTCGCTCCAAGTGAAATGCTAATTCAGGATTGTGAGTCCAAACCAAATCTCAGCCATCCTTGATTAGACCCTGATTGGATTTTTTTTTCTTTTTTAAATGCCTTCCACGTTTCGTGGGAAGGAAACCCATTTCAACACGGGCGGTGAAAGGGGGAGAGGAGGAGGAGGAAAAGGGAAAGTGAGTTAGAGTCAGGTCCCGGCTCCGGTTAGCGACATGATTTTCCAAGATTTTCTTCTTTCCGGAGATAAGCTCCACATCCTGCACACACTCGGTATAAAGATGCCTAAAACCGCAGGGTCAAGTGAGGCTCATTATTTGTTACTTTTTTTGTCTTCATTCTGTCATGCGGCTTAGTTAAGTGAAGGATGAGATGTAAACTGAAATGGAGGAATTGTAGCACAGATTCGAGTGTCCATCCCCTACTCTACTGTTGCTACTCAATGGCTGATCTCTCGATTATAAAAAAAAAATCTTGGGAAGAGAGACGAGACGTGATTTTCTCAGAGAGACACTTTCACGTCCCACGAGACGAGTCTTTGTGCCAAGAGATTTAACCACACCTGGGGCCGGAAATAAAAGACAAAGAGTAGATGACAAAGTAGAACGTCGTAAAGAATTCAAAAATCGTTGGCACGGTACACATGTAGAGCAGGTTAGAGATAACGGAAGTACGAAAATTTGAAAGTCTCAAAAATAAGGATAGTGAAGATCGCATTAGCGCAAACAAATGGAAATTATTAGTCGGTGAAATAACAGAACAGCGAAAACAGATCGTATATATTGTTCGGAGACTTGTAGATCGTCTGATTCGTGTTGCTATCAGGGAAAAGTAGTGTTTCTACACAATGAAGAGGCCTATCCGCGAGAATTAAAAGATCTGTTGTTTGGGGAAAGTGAAATCTCGCAAGAGAAAATTTCAAGAGCTTATGCAAAGAGATTTGGAAAAGTCCTGCCCACATAACCACACACACGGTTCAATCATTTCTCATTTGTGTGAATGCTATTGTCAGACACAGTTCATGTAGAGAGAAAGAAACGATATTCACTCACGATCAGTTAGTTATACGTTGCGTTGTGACGATGTAAGTCCAAACACAGAATCAAAATTCAATGCGACAGTAACGAAAAGGTAAAAGCGAAAAGAGATCGAATATAATAATAATAACTAGCCAACCCGTGGTGTAGCATACGCAGCATAACTATGTATTGATGGGTGAACACTTCCTGAAAGACACAGTTGTCCAAATGTGGTGGGTTTGAGGATACGACTGTAAGTGAATGAAAAGATGGAACTCTGGAGAGACCGTGCGGAAGGGCGGAACGTGGGGAGAGGGGAAGGATGCCCAGGGAGGGCGCCCTTTCCGCCCCCTCCGCCTCTCCGGAGAGAGGGCGGGGAAGCGGGCCCGAGAGGTTTCGGGTCCTAACCGTCCAATGACGCGTCAACACAACCGGTAATGATCCTTCCGCAGGTTCACCCATGGAAAACCTTGTTACGAATTTTACTTCCGCTAGATAGTCAAGCTCGATCGTCTTCTCGGCGCTCCGCCAGAGGCCGCGAGTGACCGTGGCAGGGCCGATCCGAGGACCTCACTAAACCATCCAATCGGTAGTAGCGACAGGTGGTGTGTACAAAGGGCAGGGGCTTAATCAGTGCGAGCTTATGACCCGCACTTACTGGGAATTCCTTGTTCATGGGGATCAATTGCAAGCCCCGGTCCCCATCACGAATGGGGTTCAATGTCTTACCCACGCCTCTCTGCGCCGGGTAGACACACGTTGAGCCATTCAGTGTAGCGCGCGTGCAGCCCCGGACATCTAAGGGCATCACAGACCTGTTATTGCTCAATCTCACGTGGCTGAAAGCTTAGCAGCTGCAATAGTTTTACACTCCAGTACATTGCGGTGAATGCTGGTAACAGTCAGGTGGGCGGGCGGGCAGGCGTTCTCGTCCCATGGTCTTAGAGTTGGTGGGCGTGGCTCTGTGAGTTGTCATCGTATCCCATGGTCTTAGAGTTGGTGGGCGGGGCTCTGTGAGTTGTCGTCGCATCCCATGGTCTTAGAGTTGGTGGGCGGGGCTCTGTGAGTTGTTGTCGTATCCCATGGTCTTAGAGTTGGTGGGCGGGGCTCTGTCGTGCGTATCCCATGGTTGTCTTGCGAGCCCTGGTCGGCTGCTTAGTGAATTATATATATAAATAATAATTCTTTGCATTTATATAGCTCTTTTCTCACTACTCAAAGCGCTTAGCAATTGCAGGTAAGGGCCTTGCTCAAGAGCCCAACAGAGCAGAGTCCCTATTGGCATTTACGGGATTACAGGATTACGATTGCCAGTGCAGATCCCTAGCCTCAGAGCCACCACTATGGACATTGGTGACATGACAGAAGTACGTAGATATTGTTTGGCTTTAAACTTTAAATCAGAAACTTGTAGATCGTCTAATTCGTGTTGCCATCAGGGAAAAGTAGCGTTTCTTCCCAATGAAGAGGCGTATCGATGAGAATTAAAACATTTGTTGTTTGGTGAAAGTGTAACCCACATACGTGAGCGACAGAGATGTGAATTTGTTGGCGCGTTGCATAGACCGGGAAGGTTGGTAAGCGAAGTGAGCAGAGGGCGAAGCTTCCTAGTTCAATAAAAATGAATTAATAAAACAAGAAAGTTTTCAGAGGAGAAAGTGTGGTGTATGAGAAGTATGGGGGCAATCATCCTGTTGTCTGGGACCCTCAGGGCAGTGCCAGTCAGGGTGGCTTCTTATTTCATAGCAGAATATTGTCCTTCTCTTTCGTATGTGTGTATGTGTGTATGTTTTTTTTGGGGGGGGGGGGGGGGGGGGGGGGGGGGGGGGCGTGAGCCCATACTGAGCATTAAATCAGACTGACCACCAGGTCAGTTCATTATCAGCCCATTAACTCTTTGAGGGCTGAATATTTTTTCCAGTGTTCTGAAAATAGATAGATAGATAGATAGATAGATAGATAGATAGATAGATAGATAGATAGATAGATAGATAGATAGATAGATAGATAGATAGATAGATAGATAGATAGATAGATAGATAGATACTTTATTAATCCCAAGTGGAAATTCACATACTCCAGAAGCAGCATACTGATACAAAAAACAATATTAAATTAACGGCTGATAACAATGCAGGTATAACAGACAATAACTTTGTATAATGTTACCGTTTACCCCACCGGGTGGAATTGAAGAGTCGCATAGTGTGGGGGAGGAATGATCTCCTCAGTCTGTCAGTGGAGCAGGACGGTGACAGCAGTCTGTCTCTGAAGCTGCTCCTCTTTCTGGAGATGATCCTGTTCAGTGGATTCTCCATGATTGACAGGAGTCTGCTCAGCACCCGTCGCTCTGCCACGGATGTCAAACTGTCCAGCTCCGTGCCAACAATAGAGCCTGCCTTCTTCACCAGTTTGTTGAAGGGGATCAGCAAAAAAACAAAAAGAGCTCCAAACAGCTTAACTGAGTCAAAAACAAACTGAGCAAGTCAGACGAGTCGCTTGACAGAGAAGGTCAGGAAAGGCCTAGAAAAGCTAAGGGGAGTGAGAGTGTCAGACCCCTCAGAAAACAGACTGGTAATCACAGGTCTGTCCCGGTCTTGTCTTTAAAATTACTTGGACTCAAGGAGGTTGTGGTAATCGCACACCAGGATGGTACTGGAAAAATCAACGCTGCAAATCAACACGTGAGGGCAGAATAGGAATCAAAAAGTCTTCAAGGCATTCATTCATTCATTCAGTCATTCATTCTCCAAGAGACTCGCTCCAATACACGGCCACAGAGAAAAACAGTCCAACAGAAGTCAATCTCTGATGGGGCAGAGGCTGGTCGGTGGAGTTTAACACAAGAGACATGGGAGATGTGAGAGGAGAGACGCAGGACACATCGGCGAGACAGCAGGGGAAGAAACACGAGGAGGAAGGCGGTGCAATCATCCCGGTGGAAATTGTGGAGATCTGTGACTCATTGCATTTGGATAAACGCTGCAGAGCTTGAAGCTTTTCAGTTGATTTACGCAGAGTCACAAAGGCCTGAGTCACACATTAAAAACATTTTTAATGGAAGTAAAAATAGTCAAACCAAACACATCGACGGAATGGGATTTAAACAAAATCAGAATGGATTCAGTTGAGTTAATCTATCAGTCAGGTGGTGGAAAAGAAAAACATTAATTCATTCAGTCAAAAAGTAGAAAACAAAAACCAGTAATTCATCAGTTTAGTCAATCAGTCAGTCAGTTATGAAGCAGATAATAAAAGAATTCATGAATCCATTCATTTAGTTAATCAATCAGTCAGGCAGCAGTAGAAATGCACTCATTCGTTCATTCAGTCTGTCAGTAAGTCACAAAGTAGAAAACCATTCCTTCTTTCAAACAATCAATCAGTCAGATACAAAGCAGAAAAAAAACATTCATTCATTCATTCATTCATTCATTCATTCATTCATTCATTCATAGATAATAAATCATTTATTCATTGATTCATTCATTAATTGATTGATTGATTCATTCAGTCGGTTAGTCAGTCAGAAACTGAGAAAGGAAGTAGGAAACAAAACCATTAATTCATTTAGTTCATTTAGACTTTTATGAAGTAGAAAATAAAACAATTCATTCATTCATTCATTCATTCATTCATTCATTCATTCATTCATTCATTCGTTCCTAGATAATGAAAACATTAATTTATTCAATGATTCAGTAAATCAGGAAATTAGAAACAAAACTATTCATTCATTCATTGCTAGATAATGAAAACATTAATTTATTCAATGATTCAGTAAATCAGGAAATTAGAAACAAAACTGTTCATTCATTCATTCATTCATTCATTCATTCATTCATTCATTCATTCAGTCCGTCATTCAGTTAGTTGGTCAGTAAGTCACAAAGTAGAAAGTCATTCCTTCATTCAAATAATCAGTCAGATACAAAGCAGAAAATAAACCCATTCATTCATCCATTCGTTCCATCCATAGATAATAAACCATTCATTAATTAATTGATTGATTTATTCATTCATTTGTTCAGTCAGTCAGTCAGTCAGTCAGTCAGTCAGTCAGTCAGTCAGTCAGTCAGAGAGTCATAAAGGAAGTAGAAAGCAAAACCATTACTTTGTTTACTCACTCATTTAGTCCATCAATCAGTCTTTTCTGAAGTAGAAAATAAAACATTCATTCATTCGTTCATTCATTTACTCATTCGTTTAATGACTCAATTGGTCAGTTATGAAGTAGAAAATAAAACCATTCATTCATGCACTTATTCAGTCAGTCAGTCAGTCAGAAAGTCATTCAGGAAGACGAAAACAAGCAAGCCCTGTTATTCATTCCTTCATTCATTCAGTCAGTCTATCAATCAGTCTTTTGTGAAACACATAACACAATCATTCAGTCACTCTGTCAGTCAGTTAGATGGCGATGAAGTAGAACGTAAAGCCACTTATTCATTCATCCATAGATAATAAAACCATTCCTTCCTTCCTTCCTTCATTTATTCATTCTTTCATTCTCCCAATCAGTCAGTCTATCCATGAGTCAGGAAGTAGAAAACCTTCCTTCATTTGTTCATTCATTCATTTTGCCAACTTGCATATTCCAAAACATGAAAATTCAGAAGAGAAAGCAAAACCTAAAGATCCCAAACTGTATGAAGCAGCAGACGTGTGTTGTGTTTCGGAATTTGGTTGGGAACAAATGATCAGGGAGTGGGCGGCATGGTGGCACAGTGGTAGTGCTGCTGCCTCGCAGTAAGGAGACTTGCGTGGAGTTTGCATGTTCTCCCCATGTCTGTATGAGTTTCCTCCCACAGTCCAAAGACATGCAGGTTAGGTGCATTGACGATCCTAAATTGTTCCTAGTGTGGGTGTGTGTGTGCCCAGCGGTGGGCTGGCACCCTGCCCGGAGTTTGTTTCTGCCTTGTGCCCTGTGTTGGCTGGGATTGGCTCCAGCAGACCCCCATGACCCAGTGTTAGGATGGATGGATGGATAGATGGACAGATGATCAGGGAGACTGAAAGACGTCTGGGTAAGAGAAAGGAAAAGGAAGCCATTTCTCTGTCACAGGTGCTGGCTGTCGACACTACAGGTAGTAGAAAGGCCAAGCCTGACGATGACATTCGGTAAGCATAACAGTCAGCTGTCAACATGGAAAGGGACTTAGGCAATAAGTTTGGGTCATTGAGTGCACCGAGCCCACCCACGGGCCAGTGGCTTAACAGTAAGTGCCACTCCTTAGCCGCTAGGTAGTCACACTACCTGCTTTCCTGTAATAGACAGTAAAGAATCTGAGCCGTCTGGGGGAGCGTCAGACAGAGGGTATTCAACTGGCAAAGAGCCAAGACAAAAAATCCAAAGGTGATTTAGATGTTGTTAATAAGAATAAGAAGGTTTAATTCTTCAACCTGCTCCCTCATAATGCTAAAGAAAATGAAGAGGATCTGAAAATGAAAAGAATTATGAAGATCATCTTCTTTACCCAAATTCAGAATCACAGCATCAGGATTCTTTTCCACAGCTTCACAAATTTGTGTGATCTGGAGAATAGAAGGTGAGCCCCTCCATTGATTAGGGTCACAGGAGTGGACACAGGAAAGAACCCCGCTGAGGACAGACATCCATCAGGGGCTTCAATCACACACACACACACAAGACCCATTGAGAGTCAACCTCACACGTGACATGTCTTTGGCATGTCACTCCTAAATACACTGAAACAGACTTGGGAGTCCCTCATGTGCTAGGTGGCAGTGGTCCTCATATGAGAACCCAGTCAGGAAGGCCGCAAGGGCGCTAGGGAGATGGAGTCCAGAAGTGAAAACCCTGTAGGGGTCCCTTGGGCTCAATAGAGGGTACCATCGAGGGACGTAGGACCACCACCCTACTTTCATTATGGCCTGGGAGCAGGGCTGTCTTAACGCATGGGCATGAGTATAGTGGCGCCATGCTAATCTATGAATGTTGTGACTTGCTGAGTGGTCGTGTAGGTAGGGGCCCCAGTGCACTGCTTTACCTGGGGGGCCTATAATGCTGTTAAGATGGCCCTGCCTGGAAGTGTTTCCCGGAAGACGTGGCGTGGACCTGGAAGCTTTCCTGGGTCCAGTCCATAAAGGAAGTCTGCGGCCACACATGGACAAGTCAGAGTTGGGAAGCAGCGGGCAACACTTAGAGGAGGAGTGAAGGAGGAAGAATGGTGTGTTTTGTGTTCATCTCTTGTATAACTGGGGCTTGTTATTGGGAAGATTGTGAAAAGGTGCCTGGGAAAGGAATTATAATCCTTTATTTTACCCCATCAATGTGTGGTGCTTCATTGTGTCTGTGGTTTGGGGTTCTCTGGCACCACCTTGTGTGTGTATATATATATATATATATATATATATATATATATATATATATATCCATCCAGTATCCAACCCGCTGAATCCGAACACAGGGTCACGGGGGTCTGCTGGAGCCAATCCCAGCCAACACAGGGCACAAGGCAGGGAACCAATCCCGGGCAGGGTGCCAACCCACCGCAGTATATATATATATATATATATATATAGGCTCCAGCAGACCTCCGTGACCCTGTGTTCGGATTCAGCGGGTTGGAGAATGGATGGATGGATATATATATATATATATATATATATATATATATATATATATATATATATATATATATATATATATATATATATATATATATATACATACAGTATATATATATATTGTAGCAGTAGGGGGCGCTAGACCTCCCTTAAACCCTCAGGTACCACACCAAACACCAGGTAAATGTACAACTATTATTTATTTTATAATAATTACGTGCACTAAGCACCTTCCACTCCACACTACTTATAAACGCTATACAATACTCGATAATCAATTATTACATACACAATACTCAATCCTCCTCTCCCAGACACTTAGCCACCCTTCCTCCCAGCTCAGCTCACTCATCTGGGGTTTTCCACAGTCCTTTATAGTCCCTGACCTGGAAGTGGTTCCATCCCAACAATCCATAAGTCCTCATCACTTCCAGGTCAGAGTAAAAGTCCTTTTCTTCAACCCGGAAGCACGTCGTTCCTTCCGATCATGTGATCATGACGCACTTCCGGGTTATAGGGCACGTAGCACTCTGTGAGCCTCCCTACAGCGGCTCCTGGTGGTCCCCATGGTATCCAGCAGGGTTGTTTATAAAAACTCCAATGTCCATCACGCCCTGCTGGAATTTGGGGACCATCCCTGCTGCTGGGAGGGCTCCATCAGGCGGCCTGGAGGTGTGGACTGGAATATTTAGCCGGCCATCCCTCACAATATATAAAGTATAGCAGAGTGGTGGCTCTGAGGCTAAGGATCTGCGCTGGTGTCCCGAAGGTTGCCGGTTCAAATCCCCGTCACTGCCAAAAGGCCACTGCTCTGCTGGGCCCTTGAGCAAGGCCCTTAACCTGTAATTGCTCCAGGGTCGCTGTACAATGGCTGACCCTGCGCTCTGACCCCAAGGGGTATGCAAAAACTACCAAATTCCTAATACAAGAAATTGTATAAGGCGAAATAAAGAACAAAAAAAAAAAAAAAAAAAATATATATATATATATATATATATATATATTGTGGCGAGCGGCTGGGGGAGGTACCCAGCCGGGACGCCCCGGAAGGACTGAAAGAGGGATTACGCCTCCTCTGGACCACGAGGGGGCAGCCACCCTGGTTGGTATGGGGACCACGGGAACAGAGCATGGAAGCTCAACCCTATAGGGGCCCGTGGTCCCTAAAGATCCCTGGACATCAGCACCGGGGACCAGGGACACCCAGAGTGCTTCTGGTTGCTCAGCCGGCACTTCCGCCACACCAGGAAGTGCTGGCGGAAGTTCATCGGGAGGCACCTGGAGCACGTCCAGGTGAACATAATGTAAAAGGGGCCTCCATTCGATAGCTGGAGTCAGGTGGAAGTGGATGTAGCTCGGAGGAGAGGAGAGGAGTGGAGGCGGTCAGGAAAAGAGGCATCATTGAGAAAGGCCTGGACTGAGGGTGTTTGGTGCAGGGGCACTGGGTTGTGTGCGTACACTTGTATATAGTAGTGATGAATAAACGTGTGTTTGGGTTTGAACCATCGGTGTCTGCCTGTCTGTGTCCGGGCTGCTTACCATAATATATATACATTAGGGGTTCCCCCCTGCCGCTCCTCCGAAGCCCCCTTTTAAACGGTGATATAATGGGAAACAAATACAGTTTTTCTTTTTACCTCCACTTTGCTCGATCAGCTGCTGGCTTGCTGCTGCTGCCATGCCGTGTGAGCTACATCTCGCATGGAACTTCAAACATTTAAAAGCCTGTACAGCAGCTGTCCTACTCTTTGAATTTTATTTCCGGCCTGATTAAATCTTTTGGCACAAAGTATCGTCTCATGGGACGTGAGTTCTTGATATATTTTAGTTTATAATTTAAAAACAGAATAAGAATCTGAAAATCTAACAACATCAAATTAAAGTTCGATAAATTCTGAAAAGAATGATACCAACCCGATATATATATAAGATTTAAAATAAGCCAGATTTAAAGCATGACAAAAAAAATTCACATAAAATCATTGCACTTTTAGGCTTAGGATTTTATATATAGAGAGAGCAGATATACTGTATAGTACTAATCATCTAAGACAGGTTGAAATCTAAGTTAGTAGTCAATGTAGACCTCAGCATTAACGCTGGAAGTGCACCATCTACTGGAATGTATTTTGTAATTCATGTAACAATAAAATGCATTGCATTAGTCATTCCAACACATGGTGCATCCCAAACATCAATCCATCCATCCATCCATTTTCAAACCCGCTGAATCCTAACACAGGGTCATGGGGGTGTGCTGGAGCCAATCCCTGCCAACACAGGGCACAAGGCAGGAACCAATCCCGGGCAGGGTGCCAACCCACCGCAGTACACACACAAACACACCCACACACCAAGCACACACTAGGGCCAATTTAGAATCGCCAATCCACCTAACCTGCATGTCTTTGGACTGTGGGAGGAAACCCACGCAGACACGGAGAGAACATGCAAACTCCACGCAGGGAGGACCCGGGAAGCGAACCCGAGTCTCCTAACTGCGAGGCAGCAGTGCTACCACTGCGCCACCGTGCCGCCCATCCCAAACATTAGTGGTAATAAAATGCATTACATTTTTCATTCCAACAGATGACACATTCAAAACATTTGTAATTATAAAATGCAGTACTAGAAATGTTTATGATGCTCCAACTGTCTGAATGACAAATGCCATTCATATGTCTCTGTTATATGCAGTTTGACATTGGGTTCATGATAGTAGCATTAATGATTGTGATTCAGCATCTGTTGCAATGAAAAATTGAACGCATATGGCTCTTTTATATGCCATTTGGTAAGGGATTTGTATTAGCAGCATTAATTTTAGTGATGCACCATCTGTTAGAACGACAAATGCAATGCATTTTAATACTACAAATGTTTGTGATGGAAAGACAGAGACATAGCAACTGGATGGAATCAGAGATACAAAGACACACAAATGTCCTGGCTTGGCAGGAAGCAGATATCTATTTTTTTTAAACAAACCAAGAGAGGCATGCAAAAGGCAAAGCAAAACAAATAAAATATAAACGAAGTGACCGAGGCCCAGACAAGAGGCAAGAATCACAGCCAAAACTCAGACAAGAAGTCAAAACCACACAAGACACAAAGTTCATCGACCTGAGAGAGTTTTCTTTTGTGTTTTAAGGATTTATTTGCTTTGCACAAACTCTGACCATTTATCCCATCATGCCGATGAACTCGAGGTCACAACCCCAGAGACCACGCCCCCTAGAAACGCAGGACACGACCCTAACAACAGTTAAGCAAAATGACGACTGAAACAGAAAAAGTAATAGGACCCTAAAATTCAGCCTTGATCCTGACAACAGACGCATATCCTTTTATTAAGGTGGATTATTTGTATATTTATAATAAATAGTATTATGTAATGTAAACCCAAATTCAGTTATTACTGTGGTATGGTAAGGTGGCATGAAGGTGCAGTTGTTAACACTGGTGTTTCACACATCCATCTTCCTGCTTGTTTCTATATAGGGTTGCTTGTTACACCCCCCATGTTTCAGGGGGTTAACGATGCCATAATAGAGGGTCTGGACGAATGGGCTGACTGGGGGGAGTTCATTCTCCCACACAACAGGTGGCAGTGTTCCTCAAGGCTGAACCCGATTAAGACACCAGCAAGGTGACATGGGAGTTGGAGTCTGGAAACGCAGCCCATTCGGGGTCTTTGGGTGCCACCAGAGGGCGCTGCCGGGGTTGCCACACAACCTGGGTCACATTTAAAAGAAAGGCCGCTCAGAGTTGGGAGGCAGCAGAGGTGGAAGGAGGGAATTTTGTATTGATGCACCCTGGATGGTGTTCTTGTAAAATTTGGTGTCTTAAACAAATCAAAATCCTATATTTGAACCTGGAATTGTGCTTGGACATTACTGTGTCTGCAGTTTGGGGCTCAGGGGCTCCCCCTTGTGGTTACACCTTCTTCACTTCCAGAGAAGAGCTCATTCATCTCACTAATGATTCTGAATTGCCAAGTGTGTGTATGATGGACAGGCGTCCTGTCTAGTAATGGTTCCTGCTTTGCAACCAGTGCTGCTGGGATAGGCTCCAGCTCTCTGTGCAGCCTAATTGGAATTTGAGGATGTAAAGCAGGGTGATGTTTTAAGGAGTTGTGGCTTTGAAGCTCATCATATTGTCCATCGTTGAATTGACTGGCTGAAAATAGCAGACCCTACCAGGCGGGCCAGCAGCGATGAGTAAGTTCAGCTTTTGTCTTTCTATTTCTGGGCAGCAGCGGGTCTTTAAGTGGTCTTCTTAGCTCAGAACAGAGCTTTGAAACTGAATAGACCCCTGAAGACAATAATGCAGCGCTTGTTCAAAATGAATCATGTCTGGTTTTTATTATGAGCACTATGGGTGACTCACAAGGCAGCTATGCAACAGCACGCTGGCTGAAGGGTGGCGGGTTTCAGATTCTCTTGGACGAGTTCATATCCGCTCGAAACTGACCTCAGGGGTCGCCCTGGGACACTTATTACCGCTAGACGGTTTGAGGGTTTGAGATTGCGTGAAACTAAAATGCATTTTTTTGGGGGAGGGGGGTATGGTGGTGGTTATGGACGTGGAGGGTGTGTGTGTGTTGGGGGGGCGGCTGTTACACAAATAGGCCAAAATCCAAAGAGAAAGAAGAGCAAGTAGGAAATTCCACTGGATTGGATTTCTGCTTAGTTCATAATGAAAGTGCAGAACATCTATCCATCCATCCATCCATCATCCATCCTGCCAAATTGATTTTAGGATAGCCCAGCGGGATCGTGCCCTGGATGGCAGTGCCAGTCTATACCATGTGGACCGGATGCAGATGGGGAAAATGAAACACTTAAAATGATCGAAAATGTTAAATAAATTACTGTAGACTGAGAGAATAGCACAGTGACGACAGGGACCCCAGGAACATCTTGGACTTATTACTTTCTTACCCAGTAGTCAGTGTGTGCCACTTTTCCTCAAGTTTCAGTGCTCTCTAAAAAAAAAAAAAAAAAAAAAAAAAGTAGCTGTAAATCCAACATGGCATGGTGCCCTCAGGTCAATAGGTGACAATTGTGGCACTGAACTGGTGCATGGTAGCCTGGGCGTCCTCCTGCATTTCCAAAGCCAATATTATCTAATTTGGAGTAAACGTCTTTGGGCCGTGATGAATTTTGGATTCCTGGTGGTCATGGGCCACTGCATTAGTGAATCCCCCCGTCTTCTTAAAGGGGCTGAGCTGCCCGAGTCAGCAGTTATGAGGCTATCAGGAGTCGGGCACCCTTAAACTATTCCTGACTGGCAGGGCCACCTTAACAGCATCATGGGCCGACCAGGCAAAGTAGAGTACTGGGGCCCCTGTTTTCATAGCAAAACAGAAACATACAAAGGCATCAGAAATAACGTGGGCCCCTATGGTCGTGGGGCCCCCGGGCAACTGTCCAGCGTGCCCATGTCTTAAGACGGCCCTACTGACTAGCACTGTTTCACTTTCATGGGCACTCATCAGTCCTTAAAACCAGGAAGCTACAGGCCTCCATATCAGGGTTCTGCAACGACTACAGGACCACCTAGTGATCCGTCACAGATCTGTTGGGTTCCACTTTCTTCCACGATTAGAACAGTTGACCTTCTAGATGAGCTCTTATGCCGTTAAATGCCCTCAAGCCCAGGCACTCCCTGATTGGCCAGATGTTAGCACACTTAAGACCACACAATCTTTACATATTCATTTACTTATTGGGCTGACACCTTTATTCTGTACTGCTACCCCGGGAGAACATCTAAGTCCTGGGCAGCCGCACGATCAGAATCAGTAAAGCAGTACTTTATAGAAATCTTTTGGGGCTCCGTGACCAACACTCATCTCATTTGATCCTCTCACCACACGTCTCAGATCAGCATAAGATGAAAACAAAGAAAGAAAAGAGTATATTTACATATTAGCAGGCAAGACCATTTAAACCTAACTCCCCAAACAAGGACCAAGACAAAAATCCACAAATTAGGGTGTGAGATGCTATCGCTAGAGATAACCCATTTCCCCCAGATTTTCACAGTTTGGTTTACTGTCCTAAAAGTTCAAGAGGATGATGAAATGCCAAAAGCACAACGGGGTACACAGGCAGTTGACGCCAATAGCATAAATGATCTGTCCTGTCGGCTCATAGGTTGATCATCACTGAGCAACTACAAAAAAAGTTTGTCTTCAGAGACGCATCTCACTTGTAATCCTGGGTAAAATAAACCTTCTTCCAACAGGTGGCGCACAAGTGGATTGTCGGTGCTAACACGCTGTTGCTCGATGTCTCAGTCTCTCTTTCCGAGTGAAATCATCTTCATCTCAACTGTCCTGTCTTCTCCTTCAAGGTGCCCATTTTCAGGAGAACCCTCAGGAACCCATTCCTGTGTTACACCTTAAGGAGACACAAACTAAAGAGGGACAGTAGAACAATAGTGGCACCCGCTACAATCCCAGGCAACTTACGACATCTGAGATACACTTGGTTACATTTCCTGTGTTTTCCCAATTGGAGTGCATGCAGATGAAGTGACTTACTCGGGGTGACACAGTGTCAGGAGTTGGATTTTCCACCCACAACCTCAGGGTTTTGAAGTCCAAAGCCTTGATGAATGCCTCCAAGCAAGAGAACTTGAACTTGAACCCAATGTGGACCATTAATGTGGGTAGTGAGGATGAAAGGGAGAAGAGCAAAGTGCAGAAACACATTTTGGAACCTTGGATGTTGCTTGATGGTGACCAGTGGGATGGCTTACCTACATGCAAACCAACAAGATCCCATTACCATGTCATAACCTGACTGCCTTATTGGACCCTGTATAAGCCATCGACCTCACAAGGCTTGAGTACAGGGGCATGAGATGTGACTAAGGGTGTGATCATTAAAATGTAATGACGTGGACCCAAAATGGTTACATCTGCTGCAATCCACCCATCCATCTAATCTTTCCTTCATTTATTCATCCATCCATTCATTTTCTCAGCCTACCTTCCCTTATGCAGGGTTGGAAAGATGCTGCCCTCATTTAGCAAACCAGACCTGGCTGAGGTGCCAGTGTAGCACAGGGTACAGTCACACATGTACTAACATTCTCCCATTAAGAAGTTGGCAAGAACTTCCATTAACCACCCCACCCCCCAAATATCCTCTTACCATATCATAACATGATTTCTTTATCACCCCCCATGTAAACTGTAGACTTCACAATGAGGTTCAAGTGCAATGCTTATGGGAACAATGGAATGAGACTAAGGTTGTGATTGTGAAAATGTAATAACGCTGATCTGTAATGGTTGCAGTTGATACAATCCATCCATCCATCCATCCATCCATCCATCCATCCATCCATCCATCCATCCATCCATCCATCCATCCATCCATCCATCCATCCATCCATCCATCCATCCAATCTTTCCTTCATTCATCCATCCATCCATTCATTTCCTCAGCCTACCTTTCCTTATGTAGGGTTGCAGAGATGCTGCCATCATTTGGCAAACCAAACCAGGCTGTGGTGCCCGTGTATCAAAGGGCACAATCACGCACACCAACCAACGCTATCCCATTAAGAAGGTGGTGATGACTGCCATTACCCCCCCCCCAATATCCTGTTTACCATATTGTAACATAACTTCTTTATCACCCTATGCCTCCCCCGCCACCCACGTAAGCCATACACCTCAAAATGAGGTTCAAGTGCAATGCTTATGGGAACCATGAGATGAGAATAAGATTGTGATCATAAAAATGTAATAACGCTGATCGGTAGTAGTTGCAGTTGATGCAATCCATCCATCCATCCATCCGTCCGTCCATTAATTTCCTCAGCATACCTTTCCTTATGCAGGGTTCAGAGATGCTGCCATCATTTGGCAAACCAAACCAGGCCGTGGTGCCAGTGTATCACAGGGCACAGTCACACATGTACTAACATTCTCCCATTAAGAAGTTGGCAAGAACTTCCATTAACCACCCCACCCCCCAAATATCCTCTTACCATATCATAACATGATTTCTTTATCACCCCCCATGTAAGCTGTAGACTTCACAATGAGGTTCAAGCGCAATACTTATGGGAACCATGGAATGAGACTAAGGTTGTGATTGTGAAAATGTAATAACGCTGATCCGTAATGGTTGCAGTTGATGCAATCCGTCCGTCCACCCGCCTGCCTGTCCATCCATCCATCCATCCATCCATCCATCCATCCATCCATCCATCCATCCATCCATCCATCCATTCATTTCCTCAGCCTACCTTTCCTTTTGTAGGGTTGTAGAGATGCTGCCATCATTTGGCAAACCAAACCAGGCTGTGGTGCCCTTGTATCAAAGGGCACAATCACGCACACCAACCAACGCTCTCCTATTAAGAAGGTGGTGATGACTGCCATTACCCCTCCCCCCAATATCCTGTTTACCATATTGTAACATAACTTCTTTATCACCCTATGCCCCCCCCACCCATGTAAGCCATACACCTCAAAATGAGGTTCAATTGCAATGCTTATGGGAACCATGAGATGAGAATAAGATTGTGATCATAAAAATGTAATAATGCTGACCGGTAGTGGTTGCAGTTGATGCAATCCATCCATCCATCCATCCATCCATCCATCCATCCATCCATCCATCCATCCATCCATCCATCCATCCATCCATCCATCCGTCCATCTGTCCATTACTTTCCTCAGCCTACCTTTCCTTATGCAGGGTTGCAGAGCTGCTGCCCTCATTTGGCAAACCAAACCAGGCTGTGGTGCAAGTGTATCACAGGGCACAACCACACACACACCAACACTCTCTCATTAAGAAGGTGGCAATAACTGCCATCAAACCCCCAAGATCCTTTGATAGCCACAGAGCTCACAATGAGGCCTATGAGTGCAATGCCATATGGGCCATTTTACAATCACTCAGGCGGTGATTGTAAAAATGTAATAACGCTGACCCATAGTGGATACGGCTGTTGCAATCCATCCATCCATCTGTCCACCCATTGATCCATCCATCCATTCATTTTCTCAGCCTACTTTTCCTATTGCAGGGTTGTAGAGATGCTGCCATCCTTTGGCAAATTAAGCCTGGCAATGGTGCCAGCATATCACAGGGCACAAGCACACATACGGACACTCTCTTATTATGAAGGTGTCAATACTTATCATCAAACCCCCAAGATCCTGTTACCATGCCATGACCTGACTGCTTTATCTCCCTCCTCTGTAAGTCACAGAGCTCAGTAGGGGTCATGAATATGCAAAACCCACATGGGTAGTGACTGGGCCAAGATGCAAAACCCAGTGTCCTGCAGTTGTGAGGCAGCAGTGCTAACCCCTGCACCACCATGCCATCCTGCCCATGACCCTGTAACAGTAATAGTGAGGACAGAAGATGAACAGATGGACGGCTATCACTAGTGGTCTCACTCCACCAACCCATTTTCTAAACTTGGATTAAAGGAGAACTGGTGCTTCCTGTTGGGACTGAACCTGCCTTGTGCCCATTGCTGTCCGGATTGGCTTTACACCTTGAACTCCTAAAGTTCTAAAAATGGATGGGCAGATGGGGATCCAGGAGACAGACCTTACACCAACACCAGTCCTGGATGGGACATTTGTCATTTACTTTGTCCTTTCGCTCCGCTGAGTCCTCCACTGACCTTTCCACCAATCAATCCATTTATCTGATCTTTCCTTCCATTAAGCCGATTCATGATTTGTAGAGCTCTGGATCAGCTCTCTTGTGTGCCACTGCCACTCTTACAACGGGATGGTAGAAGCCACAAGACTAGTCTCCTGTTAAGCCCAAATGCTACCTATAGTAAATGGGTTTCTGAGGCCATATTCTTGCCCCTTGCTCCAGGCCATTCTCTTCCCCCCTTCATCAAGGAGACCATCTTAGTTTGACCCCTTTTGCCACCATATGCCATTTTCTTCTACTTTGATGCCCCCTTGCCCAGTAGGCATATGAACCAACATCCATTTTTCTACTTAGCATAAGGCAGTTTTTGTTTTCACACGGGAGAGGGTGGGACGAGGCCACCCCAAAGGCGTTAACGCCAAAGCTGATGAACAAAACGGCCTGATATGGTGAGGCAATTGCAGCCGGTTGGGTCCGGCCTGCTGTTCTCTTTAATTGCTCTGGCAAAGGCAGCAGTGATCACCACAAGCGAAGGGGAACAGCATGTTCTGAAACTGCCATTTGAAATAAACAAAGCGAGGAGTCCAGCTCCGCTTACTCATTCGGAGACTTCTCCTTCTCTCTGGTTTTGTTTTGACTTGTGTACAAAGATTACAGCAATGCGCCGTTTGTCTTCTTCTAAGTCATGCCGGGTCCCGGGGCAGGGTTCATGTCAGGGTGAGTTATGATAAGCCACTGGAGCTGCAGGGCTTCATCCTTCAGTGCAGTGGGCCAGAACCTCGAAATACAGATTGGGGGCTTCAGTGCCACACCACCCCCACCTCTTACCCCCTAATGGATGGGTCCATTTTGTAAATCAGGCCCATTCATCTGGTCTTTGTGAGGAGTTGGCTGGGAGAGCCCTAAGATGTGGCGTTGCTCTTAACCCTCAGCATGCCATTGGTTAGGATTGGAGCCATGAGGTGCCCACCTTTTTAACACATCTGTTCTTCACCTTCTTACTCTGATTATGATGAGTGTTCACCGCCTTTGAGAGTTTTCATATTTTATTGTTATACAATATCTACTGTATTTATTGACCTGTACAGCAGACCCATCTGTCCATTCGCCTGTTCGACTCTCCCTCCAACTTCTGATCCTTCTTATTGCACTGGACAGAAAGTTTTTCCAAACATTTTGCTTCCTACAATATTTTTGGTGGTTATAATTGACAGCTTTAAGCTGAGTAAACAGATCCCTTCAGAATGAATGTATCACATAGAATTTTGGAGAAACAAAAGTGGACTTTTATTGAAACTAGTGTGTTTACTCACTTAATGATGTTGACACATTGCATTCATTCAGTTGAGCTCAAAATGTCTTGCTGCTGTAGTGACCCACAAGAGACAGTGAAATGACAATGAAAATGACCAGGAGAATCATAAATCAAAGAATGGGCTAAAGGTGAAAGGTCAAAGCCAAAACATGATGAGAAAAGTCAGAGCGATAAAGAATAGCGATTCAGAAAAACCACAAAGACGAAATTAAGACTTGTTGGGCTGAATGTCCTGTTCTCATCTAGATTGTTCTAATGTTCTAAAGATCTTTTAAGGAAGTAAAACAGGTTTATCCTTCAAGCTTGTTTATCCTAGAAATGCCCGGGTGATCATTCTATCTTTACTGACATCACAAATGAGCGTATTCCTGGGAATTTTAGGCAAGATCTCCAAGTATCCATGGAGACAGCCAAAAGTTGGCGCCTAAATGGGAAACAAAAATGGCGTTGAATTTTGATGAACGTTCTCAAAATACAAGGGTCGTATGATAAGTCTGGTAAATTTCTGTGAAATGGTAATACATTGGTGACATCACGGCTAGCAATTGTCACTTTTCAAACTAGTTCAGGCCAAATTTCCACCAGAAGTGACGTGTTGTTTACGTTCTACAGACATTTGAGGCCATTTTTTTTTCCAAAAAATGGAGTTGAACTTGCTTTTTTATCATACTTATCAAAGGACCCTCGTAGGTTCTAGACAAAATCAAATCCCATATCTGAAGTTCTTGGGTCTCCAAGCCGTATAATAGCTGATTAATAGAAACTCCACACTCATTACAGTCGGACATCATAACAGTCGCAGATTTTCATTTGTTCTCAACATCTCACGTGTCTTGTTTCAGTGTCCAACAATAGCTTGCCAGCATTGATGGATTCCACTTGCCCTGATCCTGGTGAAACATTTCACCCTGTTTGTCACTGACTACACCAAGATGACCAAGGAAGAAGTCCAAGCGTCAATACCGAAAATGAATCTTGAGCCACATGTCGTTCTTCATGGTTTGGCGCTCTGTAGTTGCCAAGGACAATAATTCTCAATGACATCCTCAGGTGCCTTCTATGCGATTTCCAGAAGCCCCACGAGCAGATCTCAAAAACGCTTGTCACTGATAACACATCCAACGGACCAACAAAACATGGCTTCCTTAATCACGCCACCGGCTATGTGTGGAAACATCTGTCTCAGATATTGAAATCCTTCATGTTCCTTGTTCATCACTTCAGAGATTTGTTCATCACTCCAAGTTTGATATGAAGAGGAGGCAAAAAAACTCTTTGTTGGGTCGTCACACTAGTTCTGCTTAAAGGAATAAGACACACAGGACGGCCAATGACACAACAGGATGTGGTCAAACCGAGGAGCATTCCTAGTAGCAGGTCCACTCCCTTTAGGTCACCACAGATGTTCCAGTTGTAATTGTTGTACTGCATATGTTCTAAAAGGGAACAAGAACACAAAATAAAGGGTTGGGGCAACCTTAGGCAAACTCTGAACATTATAGAACAAAAACAGCAAACGTGAATTAACGTCTTCAAAGGCACAAGTCAGTCCTCAGGCTGGAGAAAGATGGTGGTGGTGCCGGTTGTAAAGGCAGTGAAGTGGAAGGAGCGGGTGACAAATGCAGTCTACAGTCTCGTTTATCAATCCAAAGAGAAAAACCACCTACTCTTCAATTGCAGGGAGTCCTCCAAGAGAAGCAAATGCCATCTTTAATCCAACAGTCCAAAGGGAAAACAAACCCACTCTTTGATCGCAGAGACTGCTTCAAGAGGGTAAAAGTGGTGTGGACCACTGGGGCGCGTACTGACGCCCAAACTCGACACAGACAGGCGGGAGGCAAGTTTCTCTATACATCACACCTTTATTTACAGGTGGGAAAGTTCTTCCTTCGCTTCCCACAAGAGCACAATGTTCACAATACCAAAGCACAGTCCTTCTCGCCTCCACTCCTCTTCACAGCCTTTGTCCTTCTTCCTCCCGACTATGGCCTTTGAGTAGCACCCTGATGGACTCCAGATGTCCAGCGACCTTCTTCCGGCAGCACTTTCTGGTGTAGTGGAAGTGCCGCCAAATAGGGCCCTGTAAACGTCCAGGCGCCCAATGGTGGTGGCCTCGCTGTAAGCCAAGGGGGCTGCCCTCTATCAGTCCAGGGGGGAAACTGTCCTGAAAATACTCTCTCACCCAGTCCTTCCATTGTTGGAGCAGGTCACAGTGGTCTACAATCAGGTTCAGCTGTCCAAAGGGATACACCAACTCTTCTTTCCCATTGAGTACTGCAAGGGGGACAAATGCGGACTACAATCTCATTCAGTAATCCAACTGTTTGATCACAGTGAGTACTCCAAGGGGGACCAATACAATCTTCTAACACATTCATGAATATAAAGCGAAACATCTGTTCTTTGATTGCAGTGAGTACTCCAAAAGGGACAAATGTGGTCTACGATCACGTTCAACAATCCAAAGAGAAAATGCCAACTGCTCGATCACAGTGAGTACTCCAAGGGGGACAAATGTGATCTTCTAACATGTTCATGAATCCAAAGGGAAACACCTGCTGTTTGATCATAGTGAGTACTCCAAAGAGGGGCAAATGTCGTCTTTGATTTCTATATTACAAGAACAAGAAAATATGAACACATAACTCCAGTTCTTAAAACCTTACACTGTCTCCCGGTTAAGTTTAGGACACATTTCAAAATCCTCCTGTTGTGATGTGAGATTTTGCATATACAGATGACCCTTGACTTACGAACTCAATTCGTTCATGAGGGCTGGTTGTAACTCAAGTTGGTTGTAAGTCAAGACTATTTTTCCCATAAGAAATAATGGAAATACCCATAATGCGTTCCGAACCACCCACAGCAACACTTACTTAACCTTTTCATAATACAAAAGGGTTGTATAATGTGCATAATTTACCAAAACACCAATACTTTTTCTAATGTACTAACCAAAAAGTTATAAAAAGTGCCTAGCCTACCAGAAACAACAATTTCATACTGTACTCACCATTTAATTTGACATCTTTGGGCTGCAGGAAGGGAGAAGGAGGAGAATGAAATGGAAGGTGGTTATTGTTTGGAAGGAGCCTCCTTATACAAATCTTTTCTTTGTAAAATTGTCGAGATGGTGGATTTCGACATGCTGTACATATTAGCGAGATCGTTCACACGAACACCACTCTCATATTTCCGCACAATTTCCTTCTTCGTTTCGATTGTGATCGCTTTCTTTACCTTCGTTACCTTCTCTTCCTTCCTTAGCAATTATCGAAAAAAATTATATAAATCACTGCACTGACTGAAATTACTTCCACAAACACATGTATCTGGGCTCCAGCTGACGCTCACAAACGCTCTCGGCTGTTTGTTTACAATCGCGCAAGCGGATACTCGTGACCGCATTTGGGTCGTAACGCAAGATGTTGGTCGTAAATCAAAACAAAAATTTTGGTCGTAAATCAAGTTGTTCGCATGTCAGGCCGGTCGTATATCAAGGGTCGACTGTAACTTGATAAATATTTTGTATGTCTTCATTTGTAATTTAGGCAAAGCAATGTAATTTAGTGAGAAGCATTCATGTTTACAACCCAAGGAATGGATCTCTTTGAATTTTAAGACAGCGTTGGGGTGGGGGTGTGCCTTAAACCAGTTAGGCGAGTGTTTCTCTGCTAGAGTCTTTCAACGCCCGCAAGAAACCCAAGTTAGGTTAACATATGGTTTGGGGGCAGGTGTTACGATGTTCTGTTTCCCCCATTGGTCTGAAGTATGGCTGTTTAGAATTGGCTTGGATCAGAAGCTTTTAAGTACCATAATGTCCTGTTGGCTCCAGGGGTTGGACAGAACATCTATAAATGAACGTACTTAACCTCACAATCTCTCTCTTGCTAACCTGTGATGATGAAGACAACACAATGAAGAGCTCAGCTCAGCAGCCATATTGACCAGGTTTAAGGCCTGTTCTGAAGAAAGCTGAGCACCAATGATGCCTTAACTAGAGACATTTAAGTAACAACAAGTCTGTGTGCCGCCTGAACTACATATCACCATTTAATCAGGTTGTATGGTTGCCAATATTCAAATGTACTTTGCATATTGTTATTATTTATGAATATTACCAATAATACATTGTTTTATGTGTAACTTAATTCCTGCTTGTTTTTTTACTACACCAAATTGCCTATAGATATATAAGGGAAGGTGGGGATAAGTTATATACTATAATTCCTTATAAACAGTGACTCAGCTGTGGAATGGCCAATAGGGGGAGTCAGCTTGATGGCCGAGGTCTCCAGGACTCTGAACAAATCCAAATCATATTATGGGATATCATCTACTGTTGAATTCTGCCCTGTACTTGTAATGTTTCTATTGTACTATCGTATTATATTGAGGATTACTTGTGTTTTATTCTGTATATTGTATTGAACCCCTTTTTTTTTGACACCCACTGCACGCCCAACCTACCTGGAAAGGGGTCTCTCTTTGAACTGCCTTTCCCAAGGTGTCTTCCATTTTTTTTCCTAAAGGGTTTTTTTCTGGGAGTTTTTCCTTGTCTTCTTAGAGAGTCAAAGCTGGGGGGCTGTCAAAAGGCAGGGCCGGGTAATGCCCATTGTGGCACGTCTTGTGTGATTTTGGACTCTACAAAAAACAAATTGTATCGTATCGTATTTTATTGTGTTCAACAATCCAAAAAGAAAATCACCTCTTTAATCAAAGTGAGCACTCCAAAGGGGGCACATGTGGACTGTGGTTACGTTCAGCTGTCCAAAGTCCTACAAGGGGGACAAATGTGGTTTTCTATTGCATTCTGGATTACAAAGGGAGACACCCAGTCTTAGATCGTAGTGAGTACTGCAAGGGGAACAAATGCAGTCGTTGATTGTTTTCAACAACCCAAAGGGAGAACCCACTCTTCAGTCACAATGAGTACTCCAAGGAGGGCCGAGTGTGGTCTTCGATCATGTCCAACATTCCAAAGGGGAGCCACCCCCACCCCACTCTTTGATTGTGGCAAACATTTCAAGCGACACAAAAGTGGTCTTTGATCGCAGTCAACACGACACTCCAAAGGGGAGCCAACGAGCTTGTTAATCATATTCATTAATCCAAGGGGTATCCAGAAATTATTAACTTAGTGCCTCAACAAGTATACAACTGGCTTTGCTGTTAATTGTATTTATTTTGTTATGTGGATGGATGTAAAACCAAGACAAAGTCCTAAAAACTACGTTGTCTGGCAATAAAGCTGAAGTTCAACCGCTCATACAGTAAGTCTAAAACATGGTCCCTGCTTCCATCCTTACATCGAACCATTCCCTGAGCTCTGGCCCTTCTGATTACTGTGCAGGAAGGAACACCGTCATTATTGCAGCCCTGCACCCATTCACCCATACAAGCAGTCAGCCATTGAACCACTTGCTCTTTCTGTGCACTGCCCACCTATCCAACCTTCTGTCAGGGTTACACAAAAAAACGTGCAGCTTTTGTGTTATTTCTGTTTGTTGCTTTCAACATCATTTTATTGTCATTATATAATTAGAATTCTGTGTCTTCGGTTGTGTGTGTAGTGAAGCACATCAATGGGTGTAGAAGACAGGGAGTTTCTCACACGTAAAACTCAGACCACAAGCATAATGAAGAATTCTTTGGTCTAAAAATAATGAAAGGCCTAGCACACAAAAAGCATTTTAATACAAACCTCAGATGAGATGTGAGGTGGTGGTGACCATTTATACCATCAAGCCGAGACCTCGAACCCAATGTCAGTGACAACTGCACCACAAGCTGTGTGTGCAATTCAGGGCTTAACCCGGCAGCACAGAGTACAATGGCAGGGTGCCAATCCAGAACAGGACCCATTCACGCCAATTTAGGATCACACAGGCAGCAAACCAGGCTGGGAATTGAACTCTGGACGTGGAGATGTGAGAAGGGGGAGCAAGACATTAAAAAGAAAACCACAGCATGAAGATCTCAGTGCTCTCCAGGACATTTAAACAAAATTCTGCACATTTATGCTAAAGTACAGTTCTAAATTCTTAAATTATAGAGCTGGCAAACCTTAACTCTAAAGGAAAGACCCTTCACTTAAATGGCAGCCACCAAAAGATGGATGAGTTCCTGCCGTCAGAGCCAAGAAAGAACGAGATGTGAGAGACGCAGGGCGCCTGGAGGTTTATTTGAGTTTTTAGAAGCCTAAGACTGATAAACAAACAGCCGGGCCGAGAGAGAAGCCCACTTGAGACATGTTTGGACATACAGGTAGCCATTAGGTGAGCAGCTGCAGGCGGCCCGCCTCAGGAATGCGGCTAACATGGCATGCAAGGCTCCAGACGAGATATCCTCCTCACTGGGGTCAGTGTCCATTACACAAGCTGAATGGAGCAGCTGGACGTGACCCCAGTGCTCATCACAGACCACTCCCTGAGTGCCAGAGCCTGACATCCTGCTGGACTAGGAATGCACTTCTCCATGGCGTTCAGACCGAGTGTGTGTACAAGGCGTACGTCCAGTAGGGTCAGGACAAGCCACGGGGTGGCTGCGCTCTGTTTGTCTTTCTTTGGCAGGCCTGCTGCTTGACTTCCTCACAGTGAGATGGGCCAGCCAGCAGTCACTCGGCCAGTTAAAGGACTTAGGGTCCCCCTCACTCACTCTTTGTCGTATCCTTTTTAAATTTCTCTGTTTATCCTTATTCAGTCCTCCACTCATTTCTTCATTTTCTCACTCCCTTCTTCACCCACTCACGTATTCAGGACTATGTTCTGCCTTTTTGGGGGTGTAAGCAGTACATGAGTCTTGGAAACTCAGCCCCTCTTCACCTTTCCTCTCTGTGTGGGTTGAACTCCCCACCCTCACTCGCTATAAGACCCCAAGCTGTCACTTAGCTCCCTTATGCCAGGAAACGGAAACCACTCTATCACTCCTTTACTCCCTCATTCATTCACTCAATCCTTCACTCATTCTCTGATTCACCCACTCACTGCTTCATTCATCCAGTCAAACTTGTACTACCTCTGGGGGCTCTGGGAGGATGGCATACAGATGTTCGGAGGATATTCCTGTCCCCAGGAGGGTTCATGAGGACCCTTGATAGATAGATAGATAGATAGATAGATAGATAGATAGATAGATAGATAGATAGATAGATAGATAGATAGATAGATAGATAGATATGAAAGGACTATATGATAGATAGATAGATAGATAGATAGATAGATAGATAGATAGATAGATAGATAGATAGATAGATAGATAGATAGATAGATAGATGTGAAAGGCACTATATAATAGATAGATAGATAGATAGATAGATAGATAGATAGATAGATAGATAGATAGATAGATAGATATGAAAGGCACTATATAATAGATAGATAGATAGATAGATAGATAGATAGATAGATAGATAGATAGATAGATAGATAGATAGATAGATAGATAATATGAAAGGCACTATATAATAGATAGATAGATAGATAGATAGATAGATAGATAGATAGATAGATAGATAGATAGATAGATAGATAGATAGATAGATAGATAGATATATGAAAGGCACTATATAACAGATAGATAGATAGATAGATAGATAGATAGATAGATAGATAGATAGATAGATAGATAGATAGATATATGAAAGGCACTATATAACAGATAGATAGATAGATAGATAGATAGATAGATAGATAGATAGATAGATAGATAGATAGATAGATAGATAGATAGATAGATAGATAGATGTGAAAGGCACTATAGATAGATAGATAGATAGATAGATAGATAGATAGATAGATAGATAGATAGATAGATAGATACGAAAAGGCACTATATAGCAGAGACCCTGAAGTCAGTGTATTTTTGTGCCTCCATTTTTCTTTGTGCAAACCTGGCCAGCTTCCATTGCCCTTTTCTCAGATCTGTTGGCCAATTCTTTTACAGTTTGTCTTTCAGTAGTCATGGCTGCTTGGTCTCTTTATTATTTTTTTTGCATTTTGACTGTCCAAGTGCCCAGAGATCTCACCGATTACAGTGGTCCTGTGTCTATGTGAAGGGGGCCAGGCCTCTGACTGGTACTGTGGTGCCAGTCTGTATATTAATGCACTCCAAAGCCCCTCACTCTTCTCATTTTTTCCTTTCTTCATGCATTGCTGACCCTTTTCTCATTTCGGTCACTTTTTGAATTCTTTTCAACTATGCTTTCAGCAGAGGCTGTTCAATAGTTGGCTGGCTGACTGCACCCTGTCCAGCTTCTCGGTTCATTTTTGTTTTGTTTAATTTGTGGAAAAAGCTATAAACATTTGTTTGGGATTTATGGAAATATAAACTGTCCTAAAGTTATGCATGTGTGTGTGCACTTGGGGGGTAGAGGACAGCGTGGTGAGGCATCACTATATATAGCCCTTGGTGGGTCGTCAGGAGGTCACAACTTGCGTCACGTAGAGGGGTGAAGAGTTCTCTGCCAGCAGCACATTGTCTCATTTTTTTTGCGGAAAAAAATCAGCACATTCAAGAGCAGACGGAGACGACTTTGACATTAAAAGTCTGTGCCTCTTATTAGTTGAGAGCCAACTGTTTTTTCTCAGCGTTGCAAAGATCTGGTTGGCTTTCTCATTGAACTGAAGAGGAAGTTGGGCTGCTCAGCTCTGATGGCCCCTTTCAAGCAAAATGAACTCCCATTCTCCTCAACTCGGCCACTGATAAACAAGATGCTTCAGCTATCTTTATGTGGCACTACATGTATTTAGATGATGCCTTCATGGTAAACAACTTGCTGGTCAAAATGTTATGGAGAACATAGACAGATGGAGTGAGTAGGGGAAGGCACTATAAATCAGATAGATAGATAGATAGATAGATAGATAGATAGATAGATAGATAGATAGATAGATAGATAGATAGATAGATAGATAGATAGATAGATAGATAGATAGATAGATAGGAAAGTCACTATGTATAATAAGACAGAAAACACATTTAAAATATTATGATGAGAACAGGCCATTAAAACCGACAAAGCTTGCCAGTCCTACCCACTTAATTCCTCCAAAATAACATCAAGTTGACTCTTGAAGGTCCCTAAAGTCCTACTGTCTACTACACTACTTGACTTTTTCCACATATCTGAACATGCAGTCAGCAGATCTTCATACCACCAGTGCCTACAGATAAAGGTGATCTACTTGAATAAAAGCACAAAGACAGTTTGTCCTTTCAATTCCTTATTCAACCAAAATATCAATAGATGTCATGGTCTTCTGGGGAAAAAGTAAGTACAGAATTGGCCTCCAAAGCTGGTCTTGTCCCCTTTAGCAGAAGCGATTTCTTGAAGGCATTTTGTATTTTGTTTAACTGTCCACCAGTCTCTGATGTCAACTCTGTGAAATTTCTGTCAACTCCTCCATGCACAGTTCCTTGGCTTGCAAGATGTTTGTGGGTTTTCTTGCATGTTCTGCCCATTTCGTACCCCACTCCCCCCCCCCCCCCCCCCCCCACCCCCATGACATTTCAAACAGATTCAAATCAAGACTTTGACCAGGTCAGTCCATAACCCTGCATGTCTTCCTTTTGAGTCATTTCTTGGTGTATTAGCTAGTGGGCTTTGGATCATTATCATGTTGAAAGGTCCATTTCTAGTTCAGCTTCAATTGTCAAACAGATAACTTCATGTTCTCCTCAAGCACACTTTGATATGACGCAGAATTCATAGTTGACTCGATGGAAATTGGTTTGGGTTTTCTCCTTAGGCTTGGTGTGACATGGTGGAACAGTCATTAAGTGCTGCTGATTCTCACTGCTAGTCACTTCCTAGGTGGCATTTGTTTGTCCTTCCTGTGCCTGTACATTCCATTTCCTCCCAAATCCTAGAGAAGTCAAGGATAGGCCAATTGATGGGATACTTTTCCATATTTTCTGGTTTATCTCCCACATCCCAAATATATCCAGGATATGTTAATCGGTGTCTGCATGAGTGAGAACTCTGATGAACTGGTATGGTTTTCTCCATATGCTTGAGGTGACATGGGGGAACAGTCATTAGTGGCTCTGATTCCAATAATATCCATCTGCAGAGCTAGAACACCCTATGCCACCACAGGTCTATGCCGGCAGTTCTAGACCAGCAGCTATAGGACGGAAGTTAAGGTTATGGGTTAGTATGATTAGCATGTATGATAAATGGTTAATACTAGGGGTTAGTTTTGTTAAGGTTAGGGTTTGGTGTGCTTAGTGTGTCAATCAATTTGATTTCTGATGACCTATATATGTCTGTTACCAAACTGCTGGTCTAGACATGTGGTGATGTCACTTCCACCCTGAAACTGCTGGTGTAGACGTGTGGTGATATATAGTGCTGTGGCTCTGCAGGCTGATCTGTCTCACTGATTCTCACAGCTAGTCACTCCCTAGGTGGCATTTGTGTGTCCTTTCTGTGCCTGTACATTTCCTCCCAAGTCCCAGAGAGGTCAAGATAGGTCAATTGATGGGGTACTTTTCCATATTTTCTAGTTTATCTCCCACATCCCAAAAATATCCAGGATATGTTGATGGATGTCTGCGTGAATGAGAACTCTGATGAATTGGTTTGGTTTTCTCCATACGCTTGGGGTGACATGGGGGAACAGTCATTAGTGGCACTGACTCCAATAATATCCACCTTCAGAGCCAGTGCACCATACGTCACCGCAGGTCTGTGCCAGAAGTTCTAGACCAGCAGTTATAGGACGGAAGTTAAGGTTACGGGTTACTATGGTTAGCATGTATGATAAATGATTAAGGTTAGGGGTTAGTTTTGTTAGTTTTAACTAGGAAAAGAAAATCTGAGCACATCTCTCCAGTTTTGATGTCACTACATTGGTTACCTGTGTCATTTGGAATTGACTTTAAAATCCTGCTTATGGTCTATAAAGCCTTAAATAATCTCGCTCCATCTTATATATCGGAATGTCTTACACCTTACACTCCAAATCGTAACCTTAGATTCTCAAATGAGTGTGTGCTTAGAATTCCAAGAGCGAAACTTAAAAGATGTGGTGAGGCGGCATTCTGCTGTTATGCACCTAAAATCTGGAATAGCTGACCAATAGGAATTCACCAGGCTGATACGGTGAAGCACTTTAAAAAACTGCTAAAAACACATTACTTTAACATGGATTTCTTATAACTTCATTTTAGCTTAATCCTGATATTCTGTATATGCATTTAATTATCATTATTATTCATGGTGGCTCCAAAATCCATACTAACCCCTATGTTCTCTTCTGTTCTTTTTCTGGTTTTCTGTGGTGGTGATCTGCACCTCCACCACCACCACCACCTAATCAAAGCACCATGGTGTCCCTACACTGATGGATTACACGGTCAGAAGTCCTCATGACCGTCATCATCAAGTTCTTCCATGAGAACTCTGAATACAATGAGGACTGACTGAGGTCATTTATGTGAGGTAGAATGCCTAGAGGGGGCTGGGTGGTCTCGTGGCCTTGGAACCCCTGCAGATTTGATTTTTTTTCTCCAGCCGTCTGGAGTTTTTTTTTTTTTTGTTTTTTTCTGTCGTCCCTGGCCATCGGACCTTATTTTTATTCTATGTTAATTAGTGTTCCCTTATTTTAATTCTTATTTATTTTGTCCTTTTTCTCTTTCTTCATCATGTAAAGCACTTTGAGCTACATCATATGAAAATGTGCTACAGAAATAAATGTTGTTGTTGTTGTTAAGGTTTGGGGTTTGGGGTTTGGTGTGGTTAGCATGTCAATCAATTTGATTTCTGATGACCTGTAAACGTCTGTTACCAAACTGCTGGTCTAGACATGTGGTGATGTCACTTCCATCTTGAAAATGCTGGTGTAGACTTGCGATGATGTATGGTGCTGTGGCTCTGCAGGTCGATACGTCTCACTGATTCTCACAACTAGTCACCTCCTAGGTGTCATTTGTGTGTCCTTCCCGTACCTGTACATTCGATTTCCTCAAAGTTCCCCTGGAAGTCCAGGATAGGTCAATTAATGAGAGAGTGGGCTCTGTGATGAACTCAGTTGGATCCAGAAGAGAGGTGTCCATGGGTTAGTGCCTCTGACTCTCAGTACTGCTCACTTTTCTGTATTAGATCTGCATGTTCTCCTTACATGTGTGTGTATGTGTGGGGGGGGTCTTTTTCCATATATTCTGGGTTTCCTCCCATATTCAAAGACATCCTGGGATAGGTTGACTGGTGACTGGACCCTATGATGAACCGAGTCACGTCTTGTCTTGTGTCCAGAGTTGTGAGGATAGATTCAGGTCCCCATGACTCTTAAAACTGATGAAATGATTGCATGTGTTCCAGTTGCCTTTCACTTTTTTCTCAAGTTAAGAAGAGTCTCAGCGTTCTTCTCAGTTTTCAAATGTTCCAAAATATCTTTTGTTTTTTACGAACAATACACCGCCTCCAAAGCAACGCTTGCCTAAATGTAATTTATGGCTTCAGGTTAACAGATGACTTAAATAGCTCATTTGACCGAGACGAGGAAAGGATCTCATCCCATTTAATCAAACTTTGATTTTTTCTGTGTTGACAAAACAAAGGCAACCTACTACCATTGATGAGGATGTTGCTCAGCTTATGCAGTCATGGAAAAGAAAATCCGGCACGAATTCACAGGAAATTGCAGGCCAGGGGCGATTTGTTAAATGAGCTGGTGAATTCCCTTGACTGCAAAGGGTTGACGGATTTGGTGCACTCTGCTGAAATGTGGGAAAACAATGATGGAGGGCTACCCTGGGTGCCAGTGGGCCTGATTTTGTGTGTCAACAGCAAGAACCAAGGAGCAGAAAAGCTGGTATTCATTACTGAATGTGTTCAATAAGAAATGGCATGATGGCACAGAGATTAGTGCTGTTGCGTCATAGACCAGGAGTTCAGGGTTCAAACCTTGGCCAAGGCACTCTGTAGCGGTCTGGAGCCGCTAAGATTCACACCGTCAAAGATTTATTTATTTTAATAGCAGAGATCCCAGGAACGTCCCCAGCCTTGGATCGACCCACACACACACTCACAACAGAGACAATAAAGCACACTGGGAATGGCAAACAATTACAAATATAATGACCCGAAATAAGTAATGAAATAGTAATATCACCCCTGACCCCTTCGGCGATATTACACATAAACAAAATAAACACAAACACCACACAGCAAAGTCCATATATACCAAACAGGTTGAAAGATGAAAAGTGACCAAGTTAAGTCCAGCGATCTGTATGTTGACATGGAGAAGGAAAAATACAGTCCTACCGGTAGTTACTGATGATGTTGATGGTTGATGGTTGATTCAGGAGCGCTCCACTCTTCCGGAAAACCAAATAATCCAACACAGTTCTCAGTGTACAAGTAGACAGACAATCCAGACTCCCAACAAACGAATACAGTCCAGGACAAAAAGATTAGAAAACCAATAACAGCAGGCAGAAACGACAGATAACCGCAACAAAAACAAAACAAACCTTTCTTCTCTTTGCCCTCTGCCCTCCTTTTAACTGCCTGTGGCTACCTTTGACCCCAGCAGCCCCAGCAGGGACTGCTGGGAGATGCAGTTCTTAAGTAGCACTGCTACAACTCTCTCTCTCTCTAGTTCTCCCTGTATCCTGGTGGTACTGAAGATCCCTCGTTATGACGCATCAGTATCAGATGATCACTCTCCAGGTTCTTACCAGGTATGTGATACCATCCCTGAGCCGAGGGGGGCACTGCCACTACCCGCATCACACTTTTTTTCCTCCACAGAAACTGCCCAGTGAGGATGACTGACTCTGTCCCTTCCCGGTCCCTGGATCTGTTAGGAGGGGTCACTTCTACCCAGAATGTCCAGCGCTTAGGAGCTCTGTGACTTTCCGAAGGCAGACAAGAGAGCCTGATTGATCCCAGCCACTCTATTCCCCTGGTGATTGTTTTGATTCTTTTTACATTATCGTACGTTTGTGTTTGTATGGAGTTAGAAGTACATGGCTGGGTTGGCACCCCAAAAAATTCTTTTTCTTTTGAGCCTGTTATTCCCTCGGACGACCACACTGTCTGTTCCAAAAGCGTGCAGGTTAATGTGTATTGGTTGAACGCAGTGCTGGTGAGATGAAGATTGAAACATATAAGTCCAGAAAATGAATGAATGAATGTGTTATTATAATGAGGGAGGATTAAATAAGGAATAAGAGGGAAATACACATCAGGCTGTCCAGTCTGGGCCCACCTAAGCCAGACCTGAATCTACTAACTGTACTAAAGGTGCAGCTAGCCCACTTGTGATCCACTGTTAGCCCCCCTGTGAGCCAGTGTCTCTCGACTGCTACTCTTTCTTTCTATATCTTGTGGAATATGACCCGGACACAGACAGGCAGACACGTTGTAATCACCCCACACACATTTATTTAGGGCTTCCATATTTACAAATCAGTATTCACAGAACCCCAATACCCCACAGTCCAGGCCAACACAATGCCTTCTCTCTCTCTCTCTTCTTCAGACCGCCTCCTTCTCTCCTCCAGAGACCTTGTCCGTCTTCCACCCGACTCAAGTCCCTCTCTGAAGGGAGGCGGCCCTTTTAAATAAGCACACAGATGTGCTCCAGGTGTGTTCCCCGCAATCTCCCACCAACACGCCCCAGTGTGGCGGAAGTGCCGGCTGTCTCCCCGGAAGCACTCCGGATGTCCCTGTTCCTCTTCCCCCCAGCACTTCCTGGTGTGGCAGAAGTGCTGCGGTCCAGGGTCCTCCAGGTATTGGGGTCCCAAATGGCGGTGACCACGGGCCCCTACAAGGTCGAACTTCCCAGCTCTGTACCCGCGGCCCCCAGGGAGGTCGCCCCTCGAGGTCTGGAGGAGGCACAAGCCCTCCTCCGATCTTCTCAGGCGTCCTGGCTGGATACCATCCCCATCCGGGTACCACAATCTCTTTCCTCCATTTTCCCATTGTCCTTTTTTGCTGATGGAGAGTTCTCATCTTCTTTCTCCCAACTCTAAGCCCAATTAATTCAAGCAAGCAATTAAACTTTGAGTCCAATCTGAGCATCATTTACCCTTTTCTCTTGGAATAGAGGCATTCTGTACTCCAAATGAGCAGATCTATCAGATTAAAGTGCCCTCTAGAGGTCTACAGCTTCTTGCACCCTGCAACCCCCAGGTCTCTAAGCTGCCTTCCTTTGACAAGTAGGTGTCATTGTCCACAGTTTGGTTCTGCATTACTGATATTCACCTATCAGAACTAAGCTCCACCAGCACCAGGCCCACCAGGTCTATCTCCAGGAACTTCCCTTTGAAGCACTCTGACATTCACCTAATACAAGTGTTTCCTTTCTCTTTTCTTAGTTGCACTCTGTACTGCCCATCAGAAGTAGAGAGTGGGCTCAACTATCCTTAATGTTGTAAGAAGACCCCCCACCCCAGCTATACAGTCTGACTGCCCTCTTGAAGATCATCTCAACTGCCTGGTTCTAGGACTCAGCAGAAGGCCATTCAGGCCCAGTAGTGATTATACTGTATGTATTGACAGGACAGATGAAGATGTGTAAGCTTCCTCGGACTTGCATCCCACTTGGGCAAGACTCCTAAAGGTATTGATGTCACTAGGTCCCTATTATAGCACCTTGTCTGCTCCTTCACTTCAGCACAGGCAGTCCCACCAACTTTCCACAAATTATCAGAGGGAAGAGCGCCTTGCCTGGTATATCCAAATGCTACATGAGGCTTAGCAGATTTGACTGGGGGGCTTTTGGCCTGCCTGCCAGACCTAACCAATTATTTAAAATTGGGGCCTTACACACTTTTAAAGCTGAACAGAAGAAAATATGGGTGAGTTCTAGTAGATATGATAGAAGTGTTGGTCTGAGGTGGATCTCATTGGTGGAGGGTGCACCAAATGGATACGCACAACTATGGTCACCCCATCAAGACTCTCAACGTCAAGCCTGTGGTCACGGGGTGGTGATGATAACTCCCTGGAGTCCTCCAGTCCTGTGCATGAAACATACGAGAAAAAGCATAATGTGCAAAGAGAACAGAAAAGCAGCAGTCCTACAAAACGGAGACTGTTGTCCAGTGATAGACATGCTGACATGTCCTACACCAGATGGAGACACTGCAATGATCACATGAACTTTTGGAAAAACACATTGCAGATTATCAGCTTTATTCATTAGCAGCTTGCCCAAATTTATTAACAGATGAGTATGGTGGTCCAAAAATAATGTTAATTATAGCGCTGAGTTTTCAGGTCATTGCTATCATCACAAATATACAAGGTTCACAACCTCAGGGCTGGGTGCCATTTGGTTATGGAAGTAGACTGGTGCGCTGGAACTGAACTGATCCCTCAGATGTCTCCCTTACCTTTGACTCTTACCTTGATGAATGTGCAACAACAACAGCAATGTCAACAATTTATTTCTTGTACAGCCTAAAATCTCAAAAGGAATGCTTCAATGGGTATTAGCAGGCCCTGTTTTTTTTGGCAGCCCACCCAGCCTTGACTCTTTAAGAAGACAAAGAAACAACTCCCAAAAAATAAAATACCTGCTAGGAAAAAAAAATGGATGAAATCTTTGGAAGGACAGTTCAGAGAGAAACAGTCTGACCGTCCAGCTAGGTTGGGGTTTCAAAAATGATGTAAACAAATCAGAACACAACTAATCCTCTTCACAGAGATAGATGGCCTACACAACACAAAAGTACAAAACTACTTTGTTCTTGTATGGCGCTCCTCACTAAGTGCAGACATAGACCTCCACAACAACTGTCAAGGCAAAGTGCAAGAAGATATTATGAAACTCACTAAATGCAAAAGTAGCACATATAAGAATAGCGATTTGTTCAGATACAACGTAGAAACTAATTAACATAAATGAAAAACAACAATAATGTACCATTCAAAATGCACACTGCAATAGAGGAACACATGGGTGCCTGTTTGTATGGCGTCTTCAGCCGGGCTGTGGCTCTGTGGGCATCTTTAGGGGGACTTTACATTGGTCTTCACCCTTGTTTCACTTCTCATTTCAAAATGATTTTCATTCCACCAAAATAAAACTGCCACATCAGTGCAAAGATGAAAATGAGTCAAGGGGTCTGAAACTTAGCGCCTTATGTAAAGATGAGTAAGCTTTTTACACATTTCTTAAGCATACAAATAGTATGTTCTCAATTCAAAAAACATTTATTTATTTAACCTCAAATAATTTACAGTTTCTTTGATTACATGGATATGAATAGAGTGGAGCTCCAAGCAGGGATGATACCTGATTTGCAAACAAATATGTCAGGCGACAATATAAGACAGATAGATAGATAGATAGATAGATAGATAGATAGATAGATAGATAGATAGATAGATAGATAGATAGATAGATAGATAGATAGATAGATATGAAAGGCACTATATAATAGATAGATAGATAGATAGATAGATAGATAGATAGATAGATAGATAGATAGATAGATAGATAGATAGATAGATAGATAGATAGATAGATAGATAGATACTTTATTAATCCCAATGGGAAATTCACATTCTTCAGCAGCAGCATACTGATACAATAAATAATATTAAAGATTGATAATAATGCAGGTGAAAAACAGACAATAACTTTGTATAATGTTAAATGTTAACGTTTACCCCCCCGGATGGAATTAAACAGTCGCATAGTTTGGGGGAGGAACGATCTCCTCAGTCTGTCAGTGGAGCAGGATAGTGACAGCAGTCTGTCGCTGAAGCTGCTCTTCTGTCTGGAGATGATCCTATTAAGTGGATGCAGTGGATTCTCCATAATTGATAGGAGCCTGCTGAGCGCCCTTCGCTCTGCCACAGATGTTAAACTGTCCAGCTCCATGCCAACAATAGAGCCTGCCTTCCTCACCAGTTTGTCCAGACGTGAGGCGTCTTTCCTCTTAATGCTGCCTCCCCAGCACACCACCGCGTAGAAGAGGGCGCTCGCCACAACTGTCTGATAGAATATCTGCAGCATCTTATTGCAGATGTTGAAGGACGCCAGCCTTCTAAGGTAGTATAACCGACTCTGTCCTTTCTTGCACAGCGCATCAGTATTGGCACTCCAGTCTAATTTATCATCCAGCTGCACTCCCTTCCAACAAGAACTGCCTATGGAGAACTTTTTAGCAAGCTAGGAACAAATATGAAGAGTATCATCAGACATAGCAGTGAATGATATCTGCCAAGTTTTAATGTAAAATCATTTAAGAGATGCTTATAATTTAAATTATGTCAACTTTTAGCAATGCATTCAAAGCCCAGTGTTGCCAGCCTGCTGCCTTGGTGTCTCCTTTGCCCTTCTATGTGGAGAATTAGACAGGTAGGTAGAAAGATACCATGTGATAGATAGATAGATAGATAGATAGATAGATAGATAGATAGATAGATAGATAGATAGATAGATAGATAGATAGATAGATAGATAGATAGATAGATAGATTATACTTTATTTGTCTCCAAGGGGAAATTAAATTTTTATCATAAATCATGGCTGGAAAATAATATAATATAATATAATATAATATAATATAATATAATATAATATAATATAATATAATATAATATAGGGCGGCACGGTGGCGCAGTGGGTAGTGCTGCTGCCTCGCAGTTGGGAGATCTGGGGACCTGGGTTCGATTCCCGGGTCCTCCCTGCGTGGAGTTTGCATGTTCTCTCCGTGTCTGCGTGGGTTTCCTCCGGGCGCTCCGGTTTCCTCCCACAGTCCAAAGACATGCAGGTTAGGTGGATTGGCGATTCTAAATTGGCTCTAGTGTGTGCTTGGTGTGTGGGTGTGTTTGTGTGTGTCCTGCGGTGGGTTGGCACCCTGCCCAGGATTGGTTCCCTGCCTTGTGCCCTGTGTTGGCTGGGATTGGCTCCAGCAGACCCCCGTGACCCTGTTCGGATTCAGCGGGTTGGAAAATGGATGGATGGATAATATAATATAATATATGATTGTGGTGTGAATGGGTGAAAAGACTAAGCATGTTAGATAAACAGTTGGGATGCCAACCAGGCAACCCTGATTAATTGTTCAGCAGAAAATTTTAAAAACTGGTGCCCTTGGCACTCAAAGTACAGAGACTTGCAGCAGCCCAAATTTATGACACTTCAGCAGAAGGTCTTGTCACCGTTGAGGTCCTAGTCCAGAATGAATACCTCCTTCCGGAGATCGCCTGATTCAGGGTTTTGAGGATGTGGCTATGTGTCATTCTGAGATGTCTTCCTGGAGTTGCTGTAGAGAGAGAAGTAATAGCTCACACCAGCACCTCCTCTCATTCCCAGGAGGTATCGCTTACCTTCTGAGACCTTGGAAGGTGATCCCCAGGTGCATATTCATGACAGTGGGTTAATTATATGATTTTGCTCTGTCAAGGATTGGGGCCCCTTCCAGAATCAGTTCCTGCTTTACCACCAACTATCACTGAATACATTATATTATATTATATTATATTATATTATATTATATTATATTATATTATATTATATTATATTATATTATATTATATTATATTATATTATATTATCGTAGTGGGTAGCGCAGGGGAAGGATGGCTTGTTCCCCAGTGTATTATTTCTATTATCACTTCACTATTGAGTTCAAGCTACAGGACTGGCACCTCAGTCTTGACCTTTAAATGCCTGGTTGCCCTAAATCCTGCCAGTGCCCTGCAATAGAGCCCATGCTTGTGAAGTGTCTGGGGATGGTGTCCATTATCCAAAGGCACCATGTAAAACTGAGGCAGTTTGTTTGTTTATTTCGACCTTTATCCACGACGCTGTGTAAATTTCTACTCTGTTTAGGGCAGCAGCACTCATCTTTCTCCAACAAGGCAGTGCACGTCCTGCAATGGAATCTGTGTATCCAGCATTTGTCAGTCTGTCTCTAAACTACAGGGTCCTTTTGTTCACTCGGTTGCTCCAGGCGCGATCACCCCACCATTTGTTTGGCCAGAGTTTAGAGACACATACACAGGCACACCTTGAGACAAAACAGCTGTGTCACAGAATCCGGGTGCTCCTTCTTCTCAGGCACTTGACCTTTCTGTTTACTTAAAGCAAAGAAAAATGGACGCCTCAGCGTGTACTTAAAGGGTCGGAGGTCAATGTGAAGGCAGCGACGTGTGTCTCCTTTCTGGGCGTCTGTCCTCAGCTGCCACAGATGGACGTTGACAGGAATGTCAGATTCCGAGCGTAACTCCGGGGCTCTTCACTTGAGGGGCAAGTCGAGAATGTCTTACCTGTCTGCAGAGCAGCAGAAAAGAGGAGGAAGTGTGTGTGTGTGTGTGTGTGTGTGTGTGTGCACAGGACAGAGGCCTGTGCAAGCTCAGGGATATTTGCTGAAAGATGAGATGAAGTCATCCATCCATCTGTCCACCCATTCTTGGTGTTCAGCAGAGTTCAAATTACTTTTATACAGAATCTTTCAAAATAGATTGGCTCTGTGAGTTTCATAAGCAGTACTGAAGAACAACAAAATAATAAAATGAATAAGTGACAGCTTAGTGATAGTATCATGGCTTGGGCCAGGTGGCAGCAAAAGACAGAAATAATATGTTGTGTGATGTCATGTGATATTATATAACCAGTAACGACGCACTGCTATAACGATAACGTGCAGTGGATACACTTGACTTGAGCGTTCCTAGTTTTCCTCCTCTTTCTCTATACGTTTAGCATTCATTTGCTCAGAGGTTGATGCACTTGCTGTTCCTGAGCAGCTCTTGTTTTCTCCACCCTAGCGGCCCGCTTCTTCTCTTCTTTTTTCAGTATCTTTCGCGTTTAAACTGATTAAGTCAGTGTTTGTGTTGCAATTACTTACTAAGTACGTTTTCTTTAATTTTTCACTTAAGCTGGCACTTAAGTCTTCAATCTGCCTCAAGAATTATTTAAGATATGAAGAGGTAGGGGAAGTGACGGCGAAGGTGGTAGGGAATGAGAACGGCGCCCGTACACATGTGTCACACGGCTGCCGTGCTGCCCCCGCAGCCGAGCATTCATTCTATAATAAAAAAAAATAAAAATAAAAAGAAGACTAACCTTGGAGGGCAATAATCACCCCAAAAATGGATAGTAGATGTCACGTAGTATATGTGTACCAAATTTCAGGTCAATAGGTCAAACGGTTTGCGAGCTACAGGTGACTTAAAATCCTGGACAGACAAATGGACAGCCACGGTAGCGTATTATATATAAAGATGTTATTATTATTTCACCTACATGCTTGTCCATTTTCCCGTAGCACAACAACAAAAGTAAAAAAGAGCCTATAAAGGTCTGGAGTAGCCGCCCTGTATATTGTAGGTCGTTCTGTTAAGGCAATGAAACAAGTTTTTTGGAGTTCAAAATGGAACTGATTTTCAGGATTCAAAAATTGTGATTTTTATGGTCAGGCAGAGGAAATGAAGTCATCGGGGGGGCGGAACCAGAAGTTATGTCATTGGCGCCAGAACCGGAGGTGATGTCATGGGGGCCGGATCTAGGAGTGATGTCATCAAGCCCAGAAAATGGCAAGTGATGTCATAGGGGCTGGAACCAAAAGTGATGTCATCGGTGCCAGGCAAAATTTCCTATAACTGGTAAACAGATGAAAGACGAAAAAGGTTAGTGCACACTGCCACCCCCTGGTCTGGTGTGAAGTTACCCTCTTTCAAGCCCTTTAGATGCCTGCCATGGGCACGTGTGTAACACCTGTTAATGATCATTAGAATATTAGCAAAAAAATTGACAAGATTATACGATTCAGTCCAACCAAGCTCAAGAATCCTATCCGCTTAATTCTTCTAAAACAGCGTTTCTCAACATTATTTAATATTTGCGACCCGAGTTTTCATAACAGTTTTAATCGCGCCCCCCCCCCCCAACGTTTATTGAAAGGAGCCCACTAATACCAATTTGTTCTTTTTTAATTAATGATATATCATAGATGCATATTTTATTATACCTACTTAACTTTTATCTAGATTTATCTAACTCTATATTTATTTTTCTAGTATCAGAATGTAGTTTAAGTTCATTTATTTTGGTTTCAATAGATGTATTTTCATATTTTCGATTCTTGTTTTCTTTTTTTCACATCTTCGCGCCCCCCTTTTTTGTTACTTCGCGCCCCACTAGGGGGGCCCACCCCACAGGTTGAGAACCACTGTACTAAAATAATATCAAGCCAAGATTTGTAAGAGGAGCCTCAGGAGGCGGGGCCACCCTGATGTCACTACAGTTGGGTTCTCCCTCCGGCTTCATAAGTCATCTACAGACGATGATCCACTAGTGGTTCACCAGTGTTCTTAGAGTGCATATAATTGTAAGTACAGTAATCCCTCGCTACTTCGCAGTTCACTTTTCGCGGATTTAGGACTTCGCGGATTTTATATGTAAGCATATCTAAATATATAACGCGGATTTTTCCCTACTTCGCGGGTTTCTGCGGACAATGGGTCTTTTTACTTCTGGTATTTGCTTCCTCAGTTGGCTTGCCCAGTTGATTTCATACAAGAGATGCTATTGGCGGATGGCTGAGAAGCTACCCAATCAGAGCACGCAGTTAAGTTCCTGTGTGCTGCTGATTGGCTCAGCGACGGAGTGCTGCATTAACCAGGAAGTCTCATCTCACTCATTCAGCATTAACGTGCTCTTGCTACTGCATTCAGGGGATTATCACCTTCATCGTCATCATTTTTACTGCGCAGCATATTCATCACCATCATCACGTCATATATAGCTACGTGTACTTCGCTATACAGTAAGTGTAAACTTATCTACCGATTTCATATTGCTTAGCAGTTGTCCCTGTTATTAATAGAGTAAAGGGTGGGTTGTAAACAATACAGGGAGGGTTTAAAAACGTCCAAATACACGTTAAATAATTAAATAAATATGGTGTCCCTACTTCGCGGAAATTCAGTTATCGCGGTCGGCCTTGGAACCTATCTCCCACGATAAGTGAGGGATTACTGTACTCATTTATCTGCTCCTGGGGAATTTTGCTACTTGAGTTTTGATTACAAGATTGTCCATTGGGACTTGTTTGCTCTGAGTTGCCTTTCCATGGAAAACCTTTTTATTTCCTTATTTCTGCCCTTTCTTGCCATTTTTGTTCTTTATGAGATTTTATGCCCTTTTTAAGAAGGGTGACTGGAGGATGTGCTCCAACTATAGGGGGATCACACTCCTCAGCCTCGCCGGTAAGGTCTGTTCAGGGGTGCTGGAGAAGAGAGTTCGGTCGATAGTCGAATCTCGGATTCAAGAGGAACAATGCGGATTCCGTCCCGGCTGTGGAACACTGGGCCAGCTCTACACCCTGGCCTGGATTCTGGAGGGGGCATGAGAGTTTGCCCAACCAGTCCACATGTGTTTTGTTGATTTGGAGAAGGCATTCGACCGTGTCCCTCGAAGCATCCTGTGGGGTGTGCTCCAAGAGTACAGGGTACAAGGCTCATTGTTATGAGCCATTCAGTCCCCATGCAGGAAGAGAAGGAGTTTGGTCCGCATAGCCGGTAATAAGTCGGACTCGTTTCCTGTTGATGTTGGACTCCGCCAGGGCTGCCCTTTATCACCGATTCTGTTCATAAGTTTTATGGACAGAATTTCTAGGTGCAGCCAAGGGGCGGAGGGGGTCTTGTTTGGTGACCTCCGAATCCCGTCTCTGCTATTTGCGGATGACGTGGTTCTGTTGGCTTCATCAGACAGTGACCTCCAGCTCTCACTGGAGCGGTTCGCTGCCGAGTGTGAAGCGACGGGGATGAGGGTCAGCACCTCTAAATCCAAGGCCATGGTTCTCTGCTGGAAAAGGGTGAAATGCTCTCTCCGGGTTGGGAACACAGTACTGCCTCAAGTGGAGGAGTTCAAGTATCTCGGGGGTCTTGTTCATGAGTGAGGGAAGAATGGAGCGGGAGGTCGACAGACAGATTGGTGCGGCATCCGCAGTAATGCGGGCTCTGCAACGGTCCATCGTGGTGAAGAGAGAGCTGAGCCAAAAGGCGAGGCTGTCGATTTACCAGTCAATCTACGTTTCTACCCTCATCTATGGCCACAAGCTTTGGGTAGTGACCGAAAGAGGAAGATCGCAGATATAAGTGGCCATAATGAGTTTTCTCCCCAGGGTGGCTGGACTTTCCCTTAGAGATTGGGTGAGGAGCTCACTTATCCAGGAGAGACTCGGAGTAGAGTCGCTGCTCCTCTGCATTGAGAGGAGTCAGTTGAGGTGGTTTGGGCATCTGGTCAGGATGCCCCCTGGACGCATCCCTAGGGGGGTGTTCCGGGCATGTCCCACTGGGAGAAGGCCACGGGGCAGACCCAGGACACGCTGGAGGGATTATATCTCTCGGCTGGCCTGGGAACGCCTCGGGGTCCTCCCAGAGGAGGTGGAGGAGGTGGCCATGGAGAGGGAGGTCTGGGTTTCCCTGCTTAGGCTGCTGCCCCCGTGATCCGACTTCGGATAAGCGGTGGACAATGGATGGATGGATGGATGGATGGATGGAGATTTTATGAATATGTCTGTCATGGCAAGAAAAGTACTTCTTAATGAAATCCGGAAAATGGTTTCCAAAAGCTTTACAAGTACAATACAATACAATACAATTTATTTGTGTAGAGTCCAAAATCATGCAAGGAGTGCTGCAATGGGCTTTAACAGGTCCTGTCTTTAGACAGCCCACCAACCTCGACTCTCAGAGAAGACAAGGAAAAACTCCCAAAAAATATATTGTAGGGAAAAAGAATCCCCAGAATGGCAATTCGAAGAGAGACCCCTTTCCAGGTAGGTTGGGTGAACAGTGGGTGTCAACAAAAGGGGTCAATACAATACAATACACAGAATAGAACAAAACACAAGTAATCCTCAATATAATACGATAGTACAATAGTAATAGTACAAGAACGGAGCAAAATGCAGAAATAGATGATATCACATAATACGATTTAGATTTGTTCAGAGTCCTGGAGACCTCGGCCATCAACCTGCCACCCCCTACAGGCCGTTCCATAGCTGAGACAGTGGTGGGCCAGCCAACATGTTGAAAGGACCCTTCTACACGACGATTCTAATGCTCCTATTTTTAGTCTTGCTATTTAGTGCTATGTTTAGTCTTGACCCTTGTTGAGTGCTGTCTGTCCCCTTTGGACTGTCCTAGAAAGCTCTGGCAACTATGCACCTTCGCCTCTCCTGATTGAATCTCTGACCTTGGTGGATCACAGTCGAAGTCTTTTGTTAGCTGAGGGCATTGGCTCATTTCTCTTAGGCTTAGACATATTGAAGGACCTACATGGCGTGACAATTTAATTCCCGGAATGAGCCCATAGAAAAAATGTGCGTGCATCTGTGTAGTAGTCGCTACTTTTACCTTCAAAGTACTCTCTTTTTGCAATTACGCATTTAGTTAGATGACACTATCATTGCTGAAAACATACCTGCAACTCTGTTTCTGGGATACCCTGGAGTTCCTTTGGCATGTTATGCTAGATTGTCAGAAATGTCTGAAACTCTTCATCCTTTCATGGCAGTTTTTTATTTTTGGGCAGAGGCAGAAATCACAAGGGGCTCTTGAGGTGAATAGGATGGATGATCCAATATGGTAATTGATTTCTTAGGCAGGTAGTAGCAAACACTGAAAACATCATGGTTTGGGGTATTCTCACGATGGATGATCCACTTTTCCAACCACAGTTCAGGTGTTTTCCATATAGCAGAACCCTGTTAACCTTTTCAGCACTTCTAAATAGCATTGTTGGTTGACTGTTTGTCCCTGCTTGATGAATTTGTGATGGGCTGACTATCCCCTTCTGAACAGTCCCCCACAACTGTGTGATACTACACAGCCATTCCAGGAATTAAATGATCACACCTCATATATCTTCAGTTAGCCTCTCCTGATTGGATCTCTGGCCTTGCCGAATCACAGTCTAGGCATTTTGTTGGCTGAGGTCATTGACTCGTTTCCCATAGGCTCAGACATATTGTCGACCCTTCATCTTCTTCCATTGTTCATCTTTCTAGTGTGATGGTTGAAGGTATCTTGTGGTAAATCATGAGGAGAGGCTTCCCAAAGTCTTGCTATTTTTAGTCTTGTTCCTTTATTGAGTGTTGTCTGTCCCCTTTGGACTATACTAGGAAGCTCTGGCAAATACACAACTTAGCTTCTCCTGACTGTATTTCTGGTCATTGGTGGGCCAGACTGCAGGCTTCCTACTGGCTGAGGGCCTTGACTCATTTCCCATAGGTGTAGACATATTGCAGGACCTATATCTTCATTTATTGTTCATCTTTCTAGTGTGATGGTTTGACAGTGTCTCTTAGTAAATCATGAGGAGACGGCTCACAAAGTCTTCTTCTTTGAAGTGTTGTTCCCTGTTGAGTGTTGTCTGTCCCCTTTGGACTATACTAGGAAGTTCTGGCAACTAAACAACTTAGCTTCTACTGACTGTATCTCTGGTCATTGGTGGGCCAGACTGCAGGCTTCCTACTGGCTGAGGGCCTTGACTCATTTCTCATAGGCGTAGACCTATATCTTCATTTATTGTTCATCTTTCTAGTGTGATGGTTGAAGGTATCTTGTGGTAAATCATGAGGAGAGGCTTCCCAAAGTACAATACAATTTATGTTTGTATCATCCAAATTCACACATGAAGTGTGGCATTGCGCTTTAACAGGCCCCTGCCTTTTGAGAGCCACCCAGCTTCAACTCTCTAAGAAAACAAGACAAAACTCCCAAAAAAACCCTTGTAGGGAAAAAATGGAAGAAAGGCAATTTGAAGAGAGACCCCTTTCCAGGTAGGTTGGGTGTGCAGTGGGTGTCAAAAAAAAAGGGGTCAATACAATACAATACAATACAGAGAACAAAACATGAGTAATCCTCAGTACCATACAACAGTACAATAGTAACATACAAGTACAAAGTACTAGAGTGTCGTACCTTGTTAGGCATTATGGATGTAGAGAGAAGTTAAGGAAAATGACACCTTTTATTGGCTAAACAAACGGCTTGAGTTGCCTCAAAAGCTTGCATATTGTAATCTTTCTAGTTAGCCAATTAAAAGCGTTATTTTGCTTAACTTCTCACTACATACAAGTACAGAGCAAAGTGCAAGAGTAGATGATATCACCTAATATGATTCAGATTTGTTCAGAGTCCTGGAGACCTCGGCCATCAACCTGTCCTCCTCGCTACTGGCCGTTCCATAGTTGAGAAAGCCAGCCAGTATGTTGAAAGGACCCTTCTTCCTGACAATTCCAGTACTCTTTTTTTTTACTCTTGATATTTAGTCTTGATTCTTGAGTGTTGAGTGCCATCTGTCCCCTTTGGACTGTCCTAGAAAGCCCTGACAGCTATGCACCTTAGCCTCTCCTGACTGTGTTCCTATTGGCTGAGGGCCTTGACTCATTTCCCATAGGCTTAGACATATTGCAGGACCTAAATCTTCATTTATTGTTCATCTTTCTAGTGTGATGACTTGATGGTGTCTCTTAGTAAATCATGAGGTGACGGCTCCCCAAAGTCTTTTTATTTTTGGTCTTGATCCTTGTTGAGTGCTGGCTGTCCCCTTTCCCCTTTGGACTGTCCTAGAAAGCTCTGGAGATTTGTCAACTGTTATAGTAGGTTTTGTTATTTTTAATGTCACTGTTCTCTGTGCCCACTGTTATGGACTCATTCATACAGGCAGACCAAGTATGGTACACAGGGGCACAGCATCTTCATTTAGAATTGCCGAGCCAAGCACAGGACTAGACAGCCACAGACAACTGGAGAATTGAATAGTCAGCCTAAAGACAGACTCGTATATTTCTGTCCTCTGTCAGCACACTATTCTTGTTGGGAGAATGAGAACTGTATGTAGGCATTGTGCTATTCCTGTATTTTTGAAGGTGGGGGTCGAGTCCTTTCCTGTCCTTGTTTGGATCCAAGAGAAGGAGCCTGCACATGGAGCAACCAGAATATAAGGATGGACCTATGGCCAACACTTTGAAGATGCCGGGTGGAAGATTATGTCTTCCGTCCGGTGAAAATCTTTTCAGCGTGGCAAGCTAAAGATGGTAGACTGCGTAGGTCAAGACGCCCACATGCCTGAGAGTCTGTCATAAGCTTCCCGTTTATAATATCCGTGTGAAACCGTCAGTAAAGAGCTAGATTATCCTTTATGCTTCTCGTGTAATCTTGTAACTGTCATATTGCATGTGGGGTGGGGATAATACCTTTTTTATTTATAATTATTTAAATTCAGGTTAATTAAAACGCCGCAATTCAAAAGAACACATTTCCAGAGAGCTAATGCCTCTTAAGGAAACATCAACTTAGCCTCTCCTAGGGGGATCACAGTCTAGGCATTCTGTTGGATGGGGGTCTTGACTCATTTCATTTCAATTCAATTCAATTCAGTTCAATTCTTTATTGTCATGTGTACAAGTACAAGTACCGTCCATGCATTATCTAACCCACCATATCCTAACTACAGGGTCACGGGGGGTCTGCTGGAGCCAATCCCAGCCAACACAGGGCGCAAGGCAGGAAACAAACCCCGGGCAGGGCACACACGTACACACACTCACACACCAAGCACACACTAGGGGCAATTTAGAATCGCCAATGCACCTGACTATGGGAGGAAACCGGAGCACCTGGAGGAAACCCACGCAGACACGGGAAGAACATGCAAACTCCAGGCAGGGAGGACATGGGAAGCGAACCCGGGTCTCCTTACTGCGAGGAAGCAGCGCTACCACTGTGTCACTGTGCCGCCCTAGGACATAACAAAAAATGAAAATCAGACTTAACATAAGGGCTCCAAGTGAAAATCATTTTTAGCCTTAGGGCCCAGTTAGAACTGACTGTAAAATCAGGGTCAGGGGGTGGGAGTAGGAGATATTTAAATTAAAAAGAAGGGAAGGCCTAACTAAATAAATAATTAAAATTGAAATAAATAATTAAGGCGCCCCATAAGAATTTTTTTTTTCAAAACAAACATCTCTGTGCTATTATATGCAAATGTCCATAAAGTGTTTGAAATTACTATAAAACATCTATAAAATCCCTACCTAAGCTACTGCCAAGCTATCTACAAAGAAAATAACCCAACTAATAACAAGACCCCTAGAAAGGTATACACCTCCCCTCCCCTTATGGTCTTCAACTCGATAAATTGATTGATGGACACACTCTAAAAAGAGAAAAAGGGCTCTTTTTGATTTAAGGTAATTTTAGTAGTTCTAATGAACTATATTAATATGTTTGTTCACCTAACGTAATTTTTTGCTTTACTTCAAATTGAAAAACCTTGCTGTCGCTTAATGTAACTTCTTCTATTTAGTCTAAAGCAAAAAAATCCCTTTGGAGACCTCGCTGGCTCCGCCCCCTGTGATGTCACGTCCGGGCTCGCACCAATGGCAGAAGACCTACATGAGCCCGACCCCTTTGACTTCACTTCCTGTCTCCCCCTTTAAAAGCCTCCACCTTTTCCCTGTTCCCTCAGTTCTGTTTGGTCTCGGTTTTGTGCACATCAGTGCTGTATTATTTTGAAAAGCAACTTACAGTATATTGGGTGGATGCCCCAAACCTTTATATGACTCTGCCTTGAGTTTGTGACTATATATATAGAATTTAAGTTGGCATTACAGTGAATACAATAATGGACAAATTTTTAATTTGAGGTCATCCATCCATTATCCAACCCACTATATCCTAACTACAGGGTGATGGGGGTCTGATGGAGCCAATCCCAGCCAACACAGAGCGCAAGGCAGGAAACAAACCCCGGGCAGGGCGCCAGCCCTCCGCAGTTAATTTGAGTTTTTAAAGAAATTTGGTTTGAGCTAAATACATTTTTTGCTTTTATTCAAGTTTTTGTAAAGGTTAAAACAAACTCAAATGAATTAAGTTTACTCAAATACTTTTTAAAATTTGAAAGAAATCAATTAAATTGCTTGTTACCTTGTGAAGTAATTTATTTAGGTTGATCCAACAAAACATTTTTTACAGTGCAGGACTTAGTTAACTCCCAAGTAGAATTAGGGTTAGGGTAGGGGATATCAGCATTACTGCTGATCTCCCATTTAACAATTAAATAATAATGTACAATGAAATGCTTGCTTGCATGTGCCCCCGCAGACAGTGAACATAGACAAAAAACACACAATAAATAAATGAATAAAAATAAGCAAATAAATAAAACCAGAACCCTAGGAATAAATAGAGACAGTGGCAGAAGTATATGTGCAGGTAGCAGTGGAGGTGACATAAGGTTACCGATTGTTCATGAGTCTGATTGCAGTTGGGTAGAAGCTGTTCCTGAACCTGGAGGTGCGCGTCCGAATGGACTTCAGTCGCTTCCCATATGGGAGGAGGGTGAAAAGTGACAGTGCAGGGTGGCTGGGGTCCCACCAGATACGGTTCACTTTCCTGAGACAGCGTGTAGTATGGATGTCATGGATCACAGGGAGCTGTGTGCCCGTGATCTGCCCTGCTGTATTCACCACACGCTGCAGAGCTCTACAGTCCTGAACTGACCAGTTGCTTTACCAGGATGTGATGCATCCTGTCAGGATGGACTCCACAGTACACCTGTAGAATCTGCACAGGGTTGTGGGGGACATCCGAGCTTTACTCTGTCTCCCGAGGAAGTAGAGGCATTGTTGGGCTTTCTTGACTACTGCCGCAGTGTGACTTGCCCATTTAAGGTCATCAGTGAGGGTGACTCCGAAGAGCCTAAAGCTGCTGACCTGCTCCACAGCCTCACCTCTGATGTAGATGGGGCTGTGCTCTGGTTCCTGTTTGCAGAAATCCACAATCATTTCCTTAGTTTGGCTAACATTGAGGGTGGCATGGTGGTGCAGTGGGTAGTGCTGCTGCCTCGCAGTTGGGAGACCTGGGGACCCTGCGTGGAGTTTGCATGTTTTCTCCGTGTCTGCGTGGGTTTCCTCCGGGCGCTCCGGTTTCCTCCCACAGTCCAAAGACATGCAGGTTAGGTGGATTGGCGATTCTAAATTGGCCCTAGTGTGTGCTTGGTGTGTTTGTGTGTGTCCTGTGGTGGGTTGGCACCCTGTCCGGGACTGGTTCCTGCCTTGTGCCCTGTGTTGGCTGGGATTGGCTCCAGCAGACCCCCGTGACCCTGTGTTCGGATACAGCGGGTTGGATAATGGATGGATGGCTAACGTTGAGGGTGAGGTTGTTGTCCTGACACCATTCTGCCAGGAGTCCTCCCTGTAGGCCGTCTCATCCTCCTCGCTGATCAGACCTATTACAGTGGTATCGTCAGCAAACTTGAGGATGGCTTTAAAGCTGTACTTAGCTACGCAGTCATGGGTCATGATTTGAGATGGCTTTCTGTGTAGACTAATGCCACATTAGCTCTTCCTTGGTGCCCAAATCAACTTTAGATAAGCAGCGTCTAGGAAAAAAACAGCTTTCAGAAACGGGTTTACAAGTTATATCTTTTTCATTCTCATAGCTCCTGGATGCCATTACAAAGCCCAGATATGGGGTGCCAGCTATATGAAGTGGCATTTTCTCCTGTATGTTCCCATGAGTTTCCTCCAGGACGTTGAGGTTCTTCTCTAAAACACATTTTATTACGTAGCACCTTTTGATAAGCTCGTAACAGTTTTATTTCCTGAGCAGTTTTATGTCTTTGGAAGGCAACTCCAAAACAAACATCTTCATTCAGCTGAATGTCATTTTCTTTTTTCTTTAGCTCAGTAAAGTAAACTTAATAGAAAGGATCAGACCAGCTCCGACACAGCTGTCCCCCTGACAGGCCATAAAAATAAGAGCAAAAGAATTTTAACAAGCAAGAAGGGATCATTGAGCTTGTTTGTCTAGTTAATAGCTGCTCTCAGTTTCCGAATGTCTCGTTTTTTAAAAGCATCTCTGGACTTAACTGCCCTTTGTGGGAAGAAGCAGCTCCTGGCCTTGAATGCACATTACCATCATCATCATCTCTATTACTCATCGCCATCTTTATTATTATTAAATTGCACTTACATTGCATTTTCAGACCCATCTATTCAGGGTCGTGGGGGCTGAGGCCCCCAACATTGCTGAGCAACAGGCAGAAAGAAACCCTGGATAAGGCGCCAGCCATTTTCAGGTCCACTCAAAACAAACATCTTCACAACAAATTCAGGAACGACAATCAACCTGACAAGCACATCTTTGTTTGGGGGGAAACTGCAGTACATTGAGAAAAAGCCACACGGGTACAGGGAGAATGTGCATAATCATCCTAGTGATCATTATTATGATCCGTCTGTGATTGATCCCACCCAATTGAATTTGGTTTCTGAAACTTTTTTGAAGGCCCTGTCACACGACATGACTTTCCCAGCTGTGGCAGTCCTATAGTCTGACATACCCGGCAACATACCCATTCTACTCAATTTACAATCTGTTCTAATAGAATCAGACAGGTTTGATTTGGGTTTTAATTGTATGAAGATGTGTGCGAGAGCTGACCACCAATGAGCACTCAACCTGGAAATGCAATGTACTGTACATAATGCAGCTACGAGGGATAAGAAACTCGGGTGTTTTGGACCCTAAAAATAGAAGAGACGTGTGTCTGTCTGTTTTCTCCTGTTTTACGGACCATCACAGAATGGAAAAAAGAACAAAGGGTCAAGATTGTGGTTGAAACTGTCATACCTGGAAAGAATTCAAACAGCACCGGCTCTGTCAAGAATCGCCTTATTGGCTGCCAGAAGAACGGGAAAGCTCTCAATACACATTGAAAAATCTGAAATCAAACAGATCACCAGGACAAGAAAATATTTACCATATTTACTCGCATTTAAGTTCTCCAGCAGATAAGTTGGGGCTTGATTTTATCGTATAATTTCTGGTGCTTTATAATGTCGGTCGTATAAGTCGAATGCGGAAAACTCACGCTAATGGTGAAATAGCTAACAATAATAATCATTATAATTATCATTATCCATCCATCCATCCATTATCCAACCCGCTGAATCCGAACACAGGGTCACGGGGGTCTGCTGGAGCCAATCCCAGCCAACACAGGGCACAAGGCAGGAACCAATCCCAGGCAGGGTGCCAGGCCACCGCAGATTATTAAAATAATACTAAAAGTAAACTTTAAGAAACCAGTAAAACTAGGGTTGTCAAGTGTTTATAAATAATTTAAATAAGGCACTATAGTCATGTCATGTCAGTCAGTCAGTCATCGTCCAACCTGCTATATCCTAACACAGGGTCACGGGGGTCTGCTGGAGTCAATCCCAGCCAACACAGGGCACAAGGCAGGAACCAATCCCGGGCAGGGTGCCAGCCCACCGCAGATTATTAAAATAATACTAAAAGTAAACTTTAAGAAACCAGTAAAACTAGGGTTGTCAAGTGTTTATAAATAATTTAAATAAGGCACTATAGTCATGTCAATCAGTGTCCAACCTGCTATATCCTAACACAGGGTCACAGGGGTCTGCTGGAGTCAATCCCAGCCAACACAGGGTGGCGCAAGGCAGGAAACAAATCCCGGGCAAGGCGCCAGCCCACCACAGGGCACACACACACACACACACACACACTGGGGACAATTTAGGATCACTAATGGACCTAACCTGCATGTCTTTGGACTGTAGGAGGAAATCCACTCAGACACGAGGAGAACATACAAACTCCATGCGGGGAGGACCCGGGAAGTGAACCCAAGTCTCCTTACTGCGAGGCAGCAGCACTACCCACTGCGCCATCATAAGACACTATAAAACAATTTAAAAGTTAACAAATACATGGTTAAAATAAGTGCTTTCAGGGACCTTATCTACTGATGAAGAGTAGGGCTGTACCTTTATAAACTTTAAGATTAAGATAGGGTTGGAGGTAGGACAATAACAGACAAGGGAGGAATCAGTCCCGGGCAGGGTGCTTACCCACCGCAGGACACACACAAACACCAAGTACACATTAGGGACAATTTAGAATCACCAATGCACCTAACCTGCATGTCTTTGGACTGTGGGAAGAAACCCACGCAGACACGGGGAGAACATGCAAACTCCACACAGGGAGGACCCAGAAAGCAAACCCAGGTCTCCTAACTGCGAGGCAGCAGCGCTACCCACTGCGCCACCGTGCCACCCATTATTATTTTTATTATTAATAATAATAATTGGTCCAGTAGCTAATAATGCTAACATCCACCTGAGAGAGCAACCACGGAGCACACTGCCTTTTTGGTCTAGTATTGTAACTACATGACCACACGGTGATACCCAAACTATTCCGAAGCAGCGTTTGCACTGTTTTGTGTTTTTTGTATCTCATTCCCTCACACACCATTACCATAAGAGCATCCCTTATCCTCGATGGAACTTTCGATCAGAAGAAAATATGAAGCTGGTTGTAGATTAAAAGTCAACGTGGCGAAAGAAATTGGTAACTGCGCTGCAGCAACAAAATTCGACGCGTCTGAGAAACTGATGTGAGATTGGAGGAGGCAAGACGATATAAAAAAAAAAAAATCTAAGTGTCGTATTTTTGACCGGGCGTATAAATCGGGGTCTGATTTTATGATCGATTTTTCGGGTTTCAAGACCCGACTTATACGTGAGAATATATGGTACCTTCAAGGTCTTAAGGAGGTTAGCGAGTACAGATAGAAAACCTTGATGCATCACTGGAAATTCCAAAGGGCTGAAAAACGGCAAATATTAGGTGGTAACCCGAGGTGATCGGGTAGATCCTAGCAACTACAGTATAGGCCAGTAAGCTTAATATGCATGACAGGAAAATTAATGGTGGGAATTATTAAGGGAAAGATAGAGCAAAACGTGGCAAGTACAGGAGTTTTACTGAAAGGACAGCATGGATTCAAATGAAGGAAGTCGTGTTTTACTAACTTGCTGGAATTCTATGAGGTAGTAACAGAAGGGTATGATCAAAGTGGAGTATATGATATTATTAATCTGGACTTTCAGAAAGTATACGATAAGGAGCCACATGAGAGGTTGGCATCAAACTAAAAGAAGTGACAGTTCAGGATGTGGGGTGTAGATGGGGGCAGAATTGGCTCAGACACAGGAAGCAGAGGGTGACGATGTGAGGAACCTCATCAGAATTGGCCGATGTTAAGAGTGGTGACCAGCAGGGAGCACTGCTGGGGTTGCTTCTATTTTTAATATCTATAAATGATTTAGATAAGAATATAAGTAACAAGCTGGTTAAGTCTGCAGATGATACCAAGATAGGTGGACAGGCAGATCATCAAGAATCCATTGAATTATTACTGGTGAACTTGGACAGCATACAGGCTTGGGTTTGTGGCAGATGAAATTTAATGTCAGTAAATGTAAAGTATGACATGTAAGAAATATAAATGTGAGATTTGAATACACAATGGGTGGTCTAAAAATGGAAAGTTCACCTTATGAGAAGGACTTAGGAGTGGACTCGTCACTGTCAACTGCCAGATAGTGTCCAGAAGCCATTAAGAAGGCTAACAGAATGTCAGGTTATATAGCGCCTTGATGTGTGGAGTACAAGTCACAGGAGGTTCTGCTCAAGCTTTATAACACACTGGTGAGGCCTCATCTGGAGTCCTGTGGGCAGTTTTGGTCTCCAGGCTACAAAAAGTACATAGCAGCACAAGAGAAGGTCCAGAGAAGAGCGACGAGGCTGATTCAGGGGCTACAGGGGATGAGTTATGAGGAAAGATGAACAGAGTTGAGCCTTTACAGTTTAAGCAAAAGAAGATTAAGAGGTGACCTGACTGAAGTGTTTAAAATATTGAAGGGAATTAGTCCAGTGGATCGAGACGGTGACGTTAAAATGAGTTCATCAAAAACACAGGGACAGAGTTGGAAACTTGTGAAAGGTAAATTTGATGCAAACACTAGGAAGTTCTTTTTTCACACAAAGAATCACAGACATACTGAATAAGTTACCAAGTAATGTGCTGGACAGGAGGACTTTAGGGACTTTCAAAACTGAACTCCACTTGTCTATTGGGTCTTGTTTGCCACTGGATTACCTACTTTTTTTTGTAAAGCTGCTACTTCTGTGCTCCTGAGAGTTTTTGTGCTGCAGAACATTTTTTGAATGAAATCATTTTTTATGTTTTAAACATTCCTTGTTTTGCCATTATGTTTTTACATGTCAAATGTTGATGGATCCTTCCAATTGTGGGACTTTTGGCAACCATTTTTGAGATTTCATTAAGAAGTCCTTTCCTTGTCATGAGAGATTTATTCATAAAATCTCAAAAAGAACAACAGTGGCAAAAATGGCAGAAATAAGGCAAAAGAGAAGATTTGTCTGAAAAGGCAACTCAGAGCAAACTAGTCCAAAGGGACAATCTAATAATCAGATCCCAAGAAGAGAAGTACCAATCCCCAGAAGATAAATCACAATGAAATGCCCACTAAGAACATCATCACAATGAAATGCTGCATAAGAATATCAATGAATGACTACTGGATGGTCCTCTGTAGGTGACTTATGAAGCTGGAGGAAGGACCCAGCAGTTGTGACATCAGGGTGGCCCCACCTCCTCAGGCTCCCCCTACAAATCTTGGCTTGATGTTATTTTAGAGGAATTCAGCAGATAGGATTGGTGAGCTTTGATGAACTGAGTGCTCTGATCCTGTCAATTTTTTTCCCCAGTGTTTTAATGATCAGTAACAGGACGATGGACAAACATCTAGATGAAATAATAATAACATAACATTTCCCAAAATCACACAAGGAATCACTCAATGGGCTTTAACAGATCCAGTTTTTTGACAGCTCCCCAGCCTTGACTCCTTAAGAAGACAAGACATAACTCCCTTATAGAGAAAAAGAAAATGGAAGAAATCTTGGGAAAGGCGATTCAGAGAAAGAAACACCTTCCAGGTAGGATGGGCGTGCAATGGGTGTCAAAAACTGGGGCAAATACAAACATATAAAACAACACACAAGCAATCCTCTTCACAGAGGTAGATGGTCAATCAATTCAATGAATGGATACCTCCTGTCTTCTAAAGAAACAGTACATAATAAATAAGTAACTAACAAAAAAGCAAGAAACAAAAATTCAAATTGACAAAAACAGCAGAAAAACAAAAGAAATATACACTAGGGAATAAACCAACTCTGTTGTAGTGATACGTTCAGATAAGTAAGCAGCTTTAAATGTCAGAAGGAGGATGTGGAAATCTGCCCTAAACTTATCTGGAAGCCAGTGCAGCGACTTAAGGACTGGGGTAATGGTAATGTGGTTGGACTTTCTAGTTCATGTAGTGAGTCTTGCAGCAGCATTTTGAATTAACTGAAAGCTGCATCAAGAATGATTTGAACAGCCACATTAGTCACAGTAGTCAATCCTACTAGAAAAGAGTGCACACCTTAATGGATACCAAAAATGTGTTCTGAAAAAAGAAGTGAGAAATCCCTCCACAAAACAGAATGATGAGTTCAAAATCGGCATAGATAGATAGATAGATAGATAGATAGATAGATAGATAGATAGATAGATAGATAGATAGATAGATAGATAGATAGATAGATAGATAGATAGATAGATAGATACTTTATTAATCCCAATGGGAAATTCACTGTTCTGAAAATAGATGTGTGAGTTACTGGGGCTGCAGAAAATAATTGAAACTGTTTACTGTAGGGGTGGGCCGCAATGGCTGAAGGTTTTCATTCCAACCCAATTGCTTAATTGGAAACCAATTCTTGCCAATCTCAGGTTAGGAGCAGGTGCTGATGCAGCGCATTGCCGCACCCACCACATGACAAACCAACTCAGGATCCCAGATTAGGACCCATTTATGGGATTTGAACCAGCTACCTTCCAATTACCAGTGCATGATCCCTACCTCAGAGCCACCACTCTGCCCTAATCTCAGATCTTATTTAATTTTATGGCTTGTGTGAATTAAACAAAAAGACATCGTCAAAGGTTTGGGGGGTTCCCCCCGTATGCTATAGGTGTGAGGCAAGTGAAATATGTCTTTACAGACTGGAGTCCAAAATAGAACTGAGTTTAACAAAGAGAAGACAGTATATATGGTCGACAGAAGGAAACGATGTCATGAGTATGTGGCATTCTGGAACCGGAAGTGACATCAGGAGGAGGCGGGATCTGGTAGACCAGAACCAGAAGTGATGTTGTCTGAGAACTGGAAGTGATGGTTAGGCTGAGTGTTCTTCTGGTGTTCTGTAGAGAGAAAGAGGAGGAAGGATTAGAGGACAGTGCCAACCTCTGGTCTGGTGGGCAAACGTACTTATTTGAGCCCGTAAACTGTCTCCTACTCAGACGTGTGTGACACTTGTTAGCCTGCAATTTAAGGTTCTTATATCGTAGATTTTTTTCCTTTCCAATGATATCATCCAAATGATTTGAAGCCTAAAATGTTTAAATTTCAGTCTGTCACATTTTTCTATTAAGTGTTTTATTAAATCAAACAGTGTATGATGAACACACAGATTTAAATGGACACAAGCTAGATGGAGAAATGCTGGCTGCTTTAACATTTACATCTTATTGCTAATAAGGGGCCATTAAAACAGTGAATGCAGCAGTTTAAGATTGAAATAAGCAATTAAAGGTGGGGAAACTTGACAAGCGAGACCACTAAAATGAAGCATCAAAATGTCACTTAAGCAATAAGTGCTTCATCAGCAATAATTGACTTCTCATTATAAGAAACTGAGTTGGAACAAAAACCAGCAGCCACTGCAGCTCTCCAGGACCGACGCTGCCCACCCCGGTTTACTGAATAAAGAAACGGATTAATGGATGGATCCAGAAATAGATGGATCTCTTGTGATGAAAGGATGGAAAATGGATAAGTCGCTTTATGAAATGGATGGGTGGAACACAAAATGAAAAGATGGATCGATTGAATGGGGTTGGCTGCACAAAATTTGACAAAATGGCAGAATGAATGCATTCACAAGATGGGTGGGTGGAGAACATGGAGAGAGGAGTTCTGAGGAAAAGCAGGATAGGTGAATGGATTGATCCAGAAAATATACAGCCGGAATGATTGCTACATTATTCCAGAAAGCAGTTAGACGCTCAGACTGGTCTATAAATATAGATTGCCCTAACCCTAAACCTAACCCTAACCATTACAAACATATCACCCTAATGATCTGAATGAGAAATAGTCAAGTCAAGTCAAGTCAAGTTGGGGAGCATGCACTGGTACAGTGCGTTGCCGCACCCACCACACGACGAAACAACTCGGGATCCTGGTTGGCAACCCCCTAGGCAGACACGCGGTCCAGTTCCGGAATATGACCCTCTATCTTATGTGGGTGACCCCTTGGCCAGGTCCCGCCACTCGGGTCCCCAACAATGAGGATCTTATGAGCCAGATCACCCTCAGGGAAATGTGCCACATGGCCGTAGTGCCGTAACTGATGATCCCAAACAGTGCAGGTAATGTGCCTCATTCGGGACGCCATGAGCAACCACTCATTCAACACAAAGTCAAATCAATGTTACCCAAGGATTCTCTGAAGAGACACAGTACCAAAGAAGTTCAGTCTTCGTCTCAGGTTACTGGATAGCGTCCATGTCTGACAACCATATAGTAAGACAGGAAGCACCAGGGGCCTCATGCATAACGCTGTGCGTAGAATTCACACTAAAACATGGCATAAGGACAAAAACGGAAATGTGCATACGCACAAAAAAATCCAGATGCATAAATCTGTGTGAACGCCAACTTCCACGTTCTTCCACTCCATAAATCTCGGTCAGCATGAAAATAACACACGCACCTGCTGCGACTCCCCAAACTCCTCCCAGAATTACACCTCTTTGAATATGCAAATCAATATAAATAGCCCTTAAGTTCAGCGTTCTGTGAAAAGGCAATGGCAAAAGCATGGGGGAAAATAAAAGAATTTCAGCGAATACCAAGTGGAGGCAAACAAAAATGTACTATTTGTTAGTTTTAACAGTGGTATAAAAAACAAAAAGTAGTTGTCAGATATCAAAGTTGCTGTTAAAAGGCGAGTCGTAGCCCACCGTCTGAGTGTCATATGAAAACTTATTAGGGTACAGAGAAAAAAAAAATAGGTACACAGTGGGAAAAAAAGCACAAAATGTCAACTTTAATCTCGAAATTTCCACTTTAATCACTTGGTTTATTTTGTCTTTAAAATAGAACATCATAAACTTCATCTTAAAATCGCTTAATTTACTAGTTTCTCAAATCCCATCGTAACTAAAGTAGCACATTAAATGCTTTGTTTTGTATTTGATCTTCTATGTGCTCTATGTGTGTGAATCACTACATGCTTCTCAAATTGGCTTTCTCTTCTTATGAAAGGACACAGAATCCATTACATTCGTGATATTACAGCTCTCTGAAAAATTAAAATACTGAGATGCATATGTGATATCATTTTCATGATCATAGGAGTTAAAGCATGTTATTAAACATGGGAACACGGTGGCGCATTGATTGTTCGTCTCACGCAAGATGCTTGCCTGCGCCATACGCGACCTTCAATGAAATAATTTATCACAGCAGTACTGTCTCTTTCAAATGTACTAACCCCCAATTCCTGTCCTTACTTTTCTTTCTCCAAATATCCAATCGCCACACAATCAGCTCAGTAATAGACGTTAAGCCATCTGTAAGCTTAGAACGCAGATTCTTCAAAACTTTTAAGGAACATTGAAATATCTTCTTAGTACATGTTTAATTATTCTATCCATCTATCCTTCCAGTGTCGTGCCAGCACAAGCAAGAATATATCGCGAGGCAGGAACAACCCGTGAACGGAGCGCCAGCTCCTCGCTAGCACTGCAACAACGTGTCCTCACATGTTTAATTATTAACAATATAGATTATTTAAATTAAGTTAAAGTTTTATCTGTGTAATAGAATAAACATATTTTGCTACATTTCATCTTAAAAATTATATCGTCATCATACAGTATACTCAGGTTGTGCAATATTATAACTGTATCACAAGTTTACAATGAGGTAATTGTACTTATAAGTACACACAGTTCTACAAGGAGCACTTGATGGACTGATTGAGTGCGTTTAGAGTTCTTGGGATGAAACAGTTTCTGAACCGCGAGGAAAGGCTCTGAAGCGTTTGCCGTATGGAAGCAGTTCAAATAGACAGCATGGCTGAGGCATCGTGTGCTTGATGCTGTATACCGATATTCTTTTTCCAATCATCTGCTGTAGATCTGTGATTTCCCACCCAGATACAGTGATATAAATACTCCGAGTGGTGCAGTGAGAGTAATATGGAAAAAGATGACCTGCTGTGGCAACCCCTAATGGGAGCAGCTGAAAGAAGAAGAAGAAGGTGCAGTGAGAGGAACAACGCTAAAGCAGCTATGGTATTTAGAATAGTTTGACCATTCTGTGGACCATTATATTGTTACTGGTTAATTACAATCAGATGCATTAAACTAATCTCTATATATAATCTTTATTTGGATCTTGATCTTTGTCCGTGAATGAATTAGAAGAAGAAGCACTAAATGGCAGTAGAGAGACAGCTAAAACATAGGCATTGCGTTAAGAATCTCCTCCAGGCTTATAGTACTGAAGACTGTAGTACTCCAGTCACACCTCAAAACACAGATATTCAAACTAAACAAATTGTTGTGCTTTAAATTAACTAATCTTTATATATAATCTTCATTTGGATCTTGATCTTTGTTTGTCCGCGAATTCCATGCATGCGTAGACCACCTTCCAGTTTAGTACGTTGTAGTTACTCACGGATGTCAACAATGTGCCGGAATAACGAAAGGGGTGGTGGACAGTGTTACGCTGGTTAGCTCCTGAGGCCTGGTTAGAGAATGAGATTGCCGAAGATAAAAGGTTACGTGCCTACGTAACATATGAATGAAAGAAAGACAGTGGGTAAAATGAATGACAACGTAACAGCACCTTCCAGAAATTATTATTGTTACGTTGTAGCTGGCGAGTGCTGCGCGTCTCACAGTTGTACCGTGGCTTGCTCACATGTCAGTGAAGTGATCCCTATTTATGCTTTAAAGAGCCTGGATACCTATGTGTCCCCCTTTTATAACCATTGCTCCGTGTATATTGCCTTACTCTTTGGATTGCCACAAAGCAACCTGCGAGATTGGAGAAGAGATCGTGAGAGGAAATGACAGCGTCGTGAAAACGAGACGGACTGTGAACGGAGAGAAGCAGAAATGCTCCTCCACCACCACATAATTACTATTCAGACAGTGATTCCGAGTAGGCCGTTCCTATCGAATCAATGTCCAAGGGTTTTGTTTTGTAATTTTGTTTCCCTTATAAAAAATCATAATGCTGTGCGACGAAGGGCCCAGTTCACGACTGGCAGCCGCGTTTAAACAGGGAGCCCTTCACAGACAACTTTAACACACACAACGTAGTTGGGCACACATGGCTAGTAAACAATATTCGGTTAATTTCAGTGTATTTTTAAAGCCGCGTCAGGGATGTGGATCTAAAAAAGAAAGGTAAACCACACTGGAAAAGTACCACTGCTTTGACGCTGGGTGCCACCAGTTTCACTTGGAGCCCTTAGGTTAAGTCTGATTTTCATTTTTTGTTATGTCCTACTGGCAGGTGCCCCTTCTAATCTTATATCACAGCTCCAGCTTATTCAAAACTCTTCTACAAGAGTCCTTACACGGACCAGCAGCAGCGAGCACATCACACCCATCCAGCTTTGCCTTCACTGGCTCCCTGTGTCTTACAGGATTGAATATAAAATTCTATTAATAACCTATAAAGCTTTAAATGGCCTTGCACTGGACTACATCAGTGACCTTCTACATCACTCTGCTCCTGTTCGCCTACTAAGGTCCTCTGATTCTGGCAATCTTGGTGTGCCCCACACTAATCTACACTCCATGGGTGACAGGTCCTTCAGCTGTATAGTGCCCAGACTGTGGAATGACCTACCGAAATTAATCAGGTCTGCTGACTCCATGAATTCCTTTAAAAAACAACTCAAAACTCCTCTGTTCAGGAAGGCTTTTAGCTCTACCTGACTTTATTACCCTTCTCTCAGTTTACCTCTCTGTCCAGGTGCTCAGAATAATTTGTGTGTCTGTTATATCACAATTGATGTTATTTTTTAGGTTTTTCTTTTAGTATTGAATTTAGTATTTTACTCTGGTTTATTGTCCTTTATTCTATTTAATGCTTTGTTATCTATTTCATTGTTCTATTCAGGAAAACATTTGAATCCAATGTTACATATACAGTATCCTGCTGGTGTTTTGTTTCTTTTCTAAGACTCTGTGAAGCACCTTGAGCATGGGAAAGGCGCTATATAAATAAAATGTTTTATTACTATGATTATTAACGCTGATGCTGTCAGGCTCGTTTAGTGCAGCGGCTGAATCCCAGGGACAGTGAGGCTGCAGTGCTGCAGGGGGCGCCAGTGGTCATGAGCTGGCTGCTCTCCGAATATGCTCGGCTCCGGCATGCTGGCAAATTGCACTGGGAAGCGACTATAGCCGGTTGTGGCGTTCAACGAATGTACGTCTCCGAATATATTTGGCTCCGGCGTGCTTCCAAATTGCACTGGAAACCGAACTCAGCCGGTTGTGGCGTTCAGCGAATGTACTTTGCCGAATATATTTGGCTCCGGCGTGCTGACAAATTTCATTGGGAACTGACTATAGCCAGTTTAAGGGTTAAAATCAGTGAAACTGGGCCCTGAGGTTAAAATTAATCTCCCCTCGGGCCCCTATGTTAAAATACTGATTTGAACCCTTGTCTGTTATTGTCCTACCTCCACCCCTATCTTAATCTTAAAGTTTATAAAGGTACAGCCCTAATCTTCATCAGTAGATAAGGCCCTGAAAGCACTTATTTTAACCATGTATTTATTAATTTTTAAATTGTTTTATAGTGTCTTATGATGGCGCAGTGGGTAGTGCTGCTGCCTCGCAGTAAGGAGACTTGGGTTCACTTCCCGGATCCTCCCCATGTGGAGTTTGTATGTTCTCCTCATGTCTGAGTGGGTTTCCTCCCACAGTCCAAAGACATGCAGGTTAGGTGCATTAGTGATCCTAAATTGTCCCTAGTGTGTGCTGTGTGTGTGTGTGTGCCCTGTGGTGGGCTGGCACCTTGCCCGGGATTTGTTTCCTGCCTTGTGCCACCCTGTGTTGGCTGGGATTGACTCCAGCAGACCCCCGTGACCCTGTGTTAGGATATAGCAGGTTGGACACTGACTGACATGACACGACTATAGTGCCTTATTTAAATTATTTATAAACACTTGACAACCCTAGTTTTACTGGTTTCTTAAAGTTTACTTTTAGTATTATTTTAATAATCTGCGGTGGGCTGGCACCCTGCCCAGGATTGGTTCCTGCCTTATGCCCTGTGTTTGCTGGGATTGGCTCCAGCAGACCCCCGTGACCCTGTGTTTGGATTCAGCGGGTTGGAAAATGGATGGATGGATGGATTAATTTCAATTTTTTTAATGCAGTTTTTAGTTTGACCCATAGGGGGCATTCTTTTTGAACCCTCTATTTTGGTTTTAAATTTTACAGCAAAAGTAATGAAATGTATTAAAAGTAATGAGTTTTATTAATACTTATAGGTAAACAATATTTAAACAATAGGAAATGTTTTTTTTTATGGATTTAGTTGTAGTGGGTGCATATACCTTTAAATAAAAGATTATTTTTGGAATCTGTGTGCCAAGGCTTTCGGCCTCTGGGCTTTCATCCCCTAATCTAATCCTAATTCTTCTTGGGAGTTAACCAAGTCCTGTTCTTCCGTCTCATCACTTATCTGCTCCTTTTATCTCCATTGAAGCAACCAAGAAACTCAGACGACATGTCAGGTGAGTCCATTTGTCATTTTCTTTTCTCTCATTCGTCCATACAGACTGTGCGGGTGCACAGAGCCCCTTCCTGTTGTCTTGTTGTGTCATTTTCGGTGTCACCTTACACGCCATACTTTGCATACCTTCACAAAATACAGTAAGCCGCGGTCAGGAGACATTCCTCTTCTTTATTTCTATGTGGGCTACCCAGTGTGGATGAGAATTCTCCCAACTTTGAATGTGGAATATTATTGTTCAAGAGCATTTCTAAAAATAAAGTTGCTTTTATATTATGAATACTACTAATAATAAGTTTCAGCTGAAATAATTACTAGTGGATCCAGTGTTTTAGCAGGCTTCATCTGGATGCATTGGTTAGTCTTCTATGGTCGTGTTTCTCAAAGTAACCTGAGAGTCAAGGAAATTAACGAAATTGAACCCGAGGAGCAGTTTCAACAGCTGGGCTGTTTGTAATGGAGCCCTTTGTTTTTTTAGGCATTCTTTTTTATTATTATTATTGTTATATCACCTTGTTAAATACAGAAATCTACTCAGTGGATTGGGCAGGAGAATGAAAACAGAAACCAACAAGCAAAGGTCCCTGAGCTCCTCAGGGCCGTGGATTACCAGTGCCAAGTGTGCCAGCTACCGGCCACACCTGGGTATTGCAGTCATCTACCCCACTTTCAGCAAAACACAACTTGACTGGGGTGACGTGCTGCCATGTCAATGACGACCTGCCCTAAAAAGATGACCTGAGAGCTTTGTGAAATGAGCAGAGCCTCGCCGAGCACACTGTGTGATTTCCCCCTCATTGATCCACGGCCTGATAAGCATCAGCACACAGCGAGACACTTCAATGCAAGGTCTCACGAGTTCTTTTCTGGGAAAGTCCTGTGAGTGCCAGGTAGTGTGGCATGGTGATTTGATTGGCCAGAATAGTGGGCAGCATGGCTAAGGTACAAGAGCAGCAAGGGCATGGCTGCTGTTTCGTTATCTCAGCTCACTGGATCACTTTCAGGGAACCTTTGAATCTGCCACTGCTCCTCATTGTGCATGTATAGTGTCCAGAAATGGTACTCACTGTAAAGCTGTGGTATGTAAAAGTACACCTGAATCAGCCAACTGCAATTCAGGGGCAGAGGGCACCGTGCCTAAAAATATGTGCAACATACAAAGGGCCGTTCAGCAACCCTACAGGGGCATCAGCTTCTTAGAGGGCACACTCTGGCAAACACCCAGATAGATAGATAGATAGATAGATAGATAGATAGATAGATAGATAGATAGATAGATAGATAGATAGATAGATAGATAGATAGATAGATAGATAGATAGATATGAAAGGCACTATATAATAGATAGATAGATAGATAGATAGATAGATAGATAGATAGATAGATAGATAGATAGATAGATAGATAGATAGATAGATAGATAGATAGATAGATAGATAGATAGATAGATAGATAGATAGATAGATAGATAGAGATAGGAAAGGTACTATATGATAGATATAAAGATAGATAGATAGATAGATAGATAGATAGATAGATAGATAGATAGATAGATAGATAGATAGATAGATAGATAGATAGATAGATAGATAGATAGATAGATAGGAAAGGTACTATATGATAGATAGATAGATAGATAGATAGATAGATAGATAGATAGATAGATAGATAGATAGATAGATAGATAGATATGAAAGGCACTATATAATAGATAGATAGATAGATAGATAGATAGATAGATAGATAGATAGATAGATAGATAGATAGATAGATAGATAGATATTAAAGGCACTATATAATAGATAGATAGATAGATAGATAGATATGAAAGGCACTATATAATAGATAGATAGATAGATAGATAGATAGATAGATAGATAGATAGATAGATAGATAGATAGATAGATAGATAGTGAAAGGCACTATATAATCTCTTTTATCCCATTTTGTCCCTCTCTCCCATTTTCTTTTGTCCCATTAATCAATGGAGATCAATTAATAATGGATATTTGGCCTTTCCAAAAAATTAATTTGAGTCGATTTCTCAGTCTTAATCATTTTTTCACTTATGTTGTTATGAATTCATATCTTCCTATACCTTGGGTAGGATAGATGAGCCCCTTTTTAAAACTCCACTGTCAAATGAGCATTGCTGTTTTGAGATTACTAAGTCCCTTGGCCTCCCTCCTTGAATGAGTTATTAATCACCTCATGTGCCCCCACTATGCACCCTCATCACGTACCCTACTAGGTCACCCCAGTTGCAAATGTCATGAACCGGACATAACTTGTTGCCCCACATTTTGAAAACTTTGCTTTACAAAACTGAAGCTAATTGTTATTATCAATGCAGGCTCTTCACGGGTAGGTTGGTCTCTCAGTTTCTTCTTCCCCTATAACTGAGATGCTTACCAAAAGGTAAAATTCTTTTCATCTTCCCCAGCAAATAGTTTCTGTATTAAATAAAGGCTTTCTTCACAAAAGGGCATGAACAAGCAGTTTCATAGATGACTGAAGCCTGGCGACTTTTCCTCCAGTTAATTATGGATGGAGCCCATGATGAAGTAAGTAGAACACCTGATACTGACATGTGCAACCGAGAAGCTGCAAACTATTTATTTAGCGCTTACAGATGCATCACTGGTGCCTCCGCCCTACCCGAAACGTGGCCTGTTTTTAACCCTGATGCCTTCCTGTGGGTCAGATTTGCATTCTCTAGCATTACGAAGGCTCTGTCATCGCCATCAGGATTACAAATTTGCCTTCTTAAAACTTTGATAAGCAGGCACCAGTCTAACCCATTAGAGCAGCCTGTTACTCACCCTGACAAAAAAGTCAGAGGCAGCAACCGCTGACCTCAGTGGTCAACTTGTGAATGCTGAAACAGCAGACAGCTTAGCATCACAGCGGAGAGTTCTGGAGGCTGCAGGCAGCAGGGGTGCTTCAGAGTAAAGAGTCATATTAAAATCTGGCGCCACTTGTGACATTTATCGAGCACCCTGAGTGAAGAGCTATTGTGTACTCCAGTTTAGCCTAACAGATCGACTCAACAAGGACACCTAGAGGCGACTCAGTGAAATGGGAGTGAAAACGGCAAAAGAGGACGTTATCAGCATCAGAGGGAATCGAGAAGGGCGGCTCTGCGCTCTCATAACACAGTGACAAGAACTGGAGTGGCACTTAGGAGGATAAGCATCATCCAGAGTCGCTGTTAAAGCGGTGGTGATTAGAGGGGTGCAATTACCTAACTTATGAAATTCTATCTATCTATCTATCTATCTATCTATCTATCTATCTATCTATCTATCTATCTATCTATCTATCTATCTATCTATCTATCTATCTATCTATCTATCTATCTATCTATCTATCTATCTATCTATTATATAGTGCCTTTCACATATCTATCTATCTATCTATCTATCTATCTATCTATCTATCTATCTATCTATCTATCTATCTATCTATCTATCTATCTATCTATCTATCTATCTATCTATCTATCTATCTATCTATCTATCTATCTATCTATTATATAGTGCCTTTCACATATATCTATCTATCTATCTATCTATCTATCTATCTATCTATCTATCTATCTATCTATCTATCTATCTATCTATCTATCTATCTATCTATCTATCTATTATATAGTGCCTTTCACATATCTATCTATCTATCTATCTATCTATCTATCTATCTATCTATCTATCTATCTATCTATCTATCTATCTATCTATCTATCTATCTATCTATCTATCTATCTATCTATCTATCTATCTATCTATCTATCTGTCTATCATAAAGTTACCGTCTCGACCCACTGTGCTAATTCCCTTGAAAATTTTAAACACTTCAGTCAGGTCTCCTCTTGATCTTCTTTTGTTTAAACTGTAAAGGCTCAGCTCTTTTAATCTTTCCTCATAACTCATCCCCTGTTGCCCTGAATCAGCCCAGTCGCTCTTCTCTGGACGTTTTCTAGTGCTGCTATGTCCTTCTTGTAGCCTGTAAACCAAAACTGCACACAGGACTCCAGATGAGGCCTCACCAGTGTGTTATAAAGCTTGAGCAGAACCTCCTGTGACTTGTACTCCACACGTCAAGGCGCTATATAACCTGACATTCTGTTAGCCTTCTTAATGGTTTCTGGACACTGTTGATAGATTCCAGTCCACTACGACTCCTAAATCCTTCTCATGAGGTGTACTCTCAATTTTCAGACCTCCCATGGTGTATTCAAACTTCCTACATGTCATACTTTACATTTATTGACATTTAACTTCATCTGCCACAAATCTGCCCGTCCTGTATGCTGTCCAAGTCCTTCTCTAACAATTTAATGGATTCTAAATTATCTACCAATCCACCTATTTAGGTATCATTTGCAAACTTAACCAGCTTATTATTTATATTCAAATCCAAATCATTTATGTATATTAAAAATAGCAGTGGCCATGGCTCTGACCCCTGCTGGAAGCCCACTCTTAACATCAGATTATGATAAGGTTCCTTAACAATCACTCTCTGCATTCTGTTTTGAAGTCAATTCTGTATCCATCTACAATACCCAACTCTCATGTGGCACCTTATCAAATGCTTTCAAAAAGTCAAGATATATCATACTAGCTGTACCCCACGGCTCCACCTGTGTAGAAGTGAAACAGGATAGCGAGGAGGGTCCTGCCCGTCTCCTCACTCACACTTCCCCCTCCCCATAGCCTGCAGCCTCTGTCTCGGATTAGCGTGAATATATCGCTCCTGCAAGCAAATAATGAATCTTACTGCAATGAAAGAAGTTGCAAAATCATCTGGAATGTTCAAGCAAATTAAAGAAAAAAACCCGATCTAAATCCGTGAAGTAGTTCTCTCGTGAAAAGCAGACAGACAGACAGACAGAGAGACGTTGGATTTCATATACAGTGCATCCAGAAAGTATTCACAGCACATCACTTTTTCCACATTTTGTTATGTCACAGCCTTATTCCAAAATGGATTAAATTTATTTTTTTCCTCAGAATTCTACACACAACACCCCATAATGACAACGTGAAAAAAGTTTACTTGAAGTTTTTGCAAATTTATTAAAAATAAACTGAAATCCCATGTCCATAAGTATTCACAGCCTTTGCTCAATACTTTGTCGATGCACCTTTGGCAGCAATTCCAGCCTCAAGTCTTTTTGAATATGATGCCATAAGCTTGGCACACCTATCCTTGGCCAGTTTCGCCCATTCCTCTTTGCAGCACCTCTCAAGCTCCATCAGGTTGGATGGGAAGCGTCGGTGCACAGCCATTTTAAGATCTCTCCAGAGATGTTCAATCGGATTCAAGTCTGGGCCACTCAAGGACATTCACAGAGTTGTCCTGAGGCCACTCCTTTGATATCTTGGCTGTGTGCTTAGGGTCGTTGTCCTGCTGAAAGATGAACCGTCGCCCCAGTCTGAGGTCAAGAGCGCTCTGAAGCAGGTTTTCATCCAGGATGTCTCTGTACATTGCTGCAGTCATCTTTCCCTTTATCCTGACTAGTCTCCCAGTCCCTGCCACTGAAAAACATCCCCACAGCATGATGCTGCCACCACCATGCTTCACTGTAGGGATGGTATTGGCCTGGTGATGAGCGGTGCCTGGTTTCCTCCAAACATGACGCCTGGCATTCACACCAAAGTTCAATCTTTGTCTCATCAGACCAGAGAATTTTCTTTCTCATGGTCTGAGAGTCCTTCAGGTGTCTTTTGGCAAACTCCAGGTGGGCTGCCATGTGCCTTTTACTAAGGAGTGGCCAGGATTAGAAATGAGGACATTAGAGGGTTAGCTCAGGTTGGACGGTTTGGAGGAAAAGGCAGAATGGTGAGATTGTGTTGGTTTGGACATGTACAGAGGAGAGATGCTGGGTATATTGGGAGAAGGATGCTAAGGATAGAGCTGCCAGGGAAGAGGAAGGCCTAAGAGAAGGTCTATGGATGTGGTGAGAGAGGAATGCGGGCGATGGGTGAAACAGAACAAGATGCAGAGGACAGAAAGATATGGAAGAAGGTGATCTACTGTGGCAACCCCTAATGGGAGCAGCCGAAAGAAGAAGATTATTATTATTATTATAACCCAAGGAGCCTTAAAGTCGTCCCCCGTCCTTCAGCACTCTTCGGTGATCAGGATTTAGCTTCCTCATGCAGGTAGCTCTTTCTCTTTATGTCCAACACTACATTAACCACTCCGAGGGACAGGACAGGTGTCGCCTGCGTCAGTTCATCCAGCCCCAGCGCCATGCAGCTTTGTGGTCAAAGGTTAATGGAAGACTCTCTGGGCTGCTCAATTTATCTTGCACAATGTTTTACAGCTTTGGTAAATACTATGGCTGTCACGCTAGATTAATGGGGAGGACAGTAATTGTGTGATGCCAGAAGTGAGCGCTTTCAGCATTTCTGCACACACACACACACTGCCTGTTCTGCCCCACATCTTGTTAGTTAAGACTGTTATTTGTTGAACTGTGCTCCCCCTTCATCTTGTCATTTATTAACACACCAGTCAGTCATGTCCCACACTCTCAGAGGCACTATAAAAGTCTATGAAACTCACGTAAAGCACATAGGTCCCCTAATAAACCTTTGAATACAATACACCCCATGTCTCTCACGTAGGCAACCCTTTATCTCTTGTTTTGGTCACGTCCAAAATGTATCCTTAGCGTATATAAACCCCTGGGTCTGGTTAGTTGGGCTACACAGCATTTGAACCTCTGTCTACGCGCTTCTCTTTGTCTTGATCCAACCGTGGAAACCACTCGCCTTGTAAGTGTCTTTTAAAACTTTACTGTTTAATGTACACTGTCTGCTATGTACTGCATTGCTTTGTAAATCATTCTTTATCGTCTTTGATTGTACACCTGTAAATGACTGTATGTTTCTTTTGTATATATTTCAGTTTACAACGAGGTACGTCCAGTAAAAGCCTTCAAGAAAGCTCGCTCACCCCTTGTCGTTTTTTATGTGGATGTGCCGAGTTGTTTAAGCTCTCTGCGGCCACGTTGCACGGACAGTGCGGAGTGAGGCAGAAAACTGCCGCTCTTGTGAGGACTCTCTGTTGACAGGCCCCTCCCCCTTTTTTCATTCCATTGGCTCCCTGGTGCCACTTTGAAACAAAGCCCCTCATCAGAGGGATCAAACTAGAAACTTTTATAACTTTAAAGGTTTCTGAGGTGAAGTGAATGACCATGATGGGATATTTTCTCTGCACTCTCCCCTAACACGAATTGGTCACTTATGATTTTTGGTGTTGTGCCATCATTACAAGTTTTTTTTTTTTTAAAAATCCATTTTTACTTTCCCAATATGTACTGCAGGTTCAGTGCCGATAGGAAGTAGTCAGCCCCTTCTTGGAAGTTCTCACATTTTACTGTTGTACCACATTGAATGACAGTGGGTTTAATTTGTTTTTTTTTTCACACTGATCAACAGAATAAGACTGAAAGTGAAAACAGATCTCTGCAAAGTGGTTTAAATTATTTACAATTACAACACAGAGACGTCAAGCAAAACGACCCCTTTTATTGGCTAAGATTACAATATGCAAGCTTTCGACGCAACTCAGGCCCCTTCTTCAGGCAGTTTGTATCCATAATGTCTAACACGGTACAACACTCTACGACTCCATATATAACACAGAAAATAATTGATGTCTTAAGTATTTAATATGGCACAGCTCAGTCATCACCGGTGCAGCCCTTTGGCATTAAAAGTCCCAGAATGAGACCCATGGAGGTCAGCTGTCTGAGGGGTTTCAGTCGATTGTCGTCTAAATGCAGCTCATCTGGAAGGGCCAGCTTGTGGTGATTCATTATAATGGACGTTAACCTCTGCAAGAAAGACAAAGGAACATAACCAGCAACTGCATGAAAATGCACAATCAATGGATGTACAATGGAACCTCGGGTCACGAACATCTCGGACCAAATCAGGTTGCAACCAAAAAGTTCGCCAAACTTTTGCATCTGTTCACGACCACACACTCGGGTGACGAACAAGCCAGTTTCCCTTCTGGTTCGTATGCGCCAATGATTTCCGCACGTGTTCAGTCTCTCCCTGTGCATTCCCTGTGTAGCAAGAGAGAGAGAGAGAGAGAGTGCGAGCGAGTAAGAGAGAGGGAGAGAGCGGGAGAGAGAGTGCGAGCGAGTGAGAGAGAGGGAGAGAGAGAGAGCACGAGAGAGCGAGTGAGAGATAGAGCGAGCGCGAGCGAGAGAGAGAGAGCGCGAGCGAGTGAGAGAGAGAGAGTGAGCACGAGAGCGAGAGAGAGAGAGAGAGAGTGCGAGCGAGTGAGAGAGAGAGAGAGAGCACGAGAGCAAGAGAGAGAGAGCGAGCGCGAGCGAGAGAGAGAGAGAGCGAGCGCGAGAGAGAGAGAAAGAGAGAGAGAGAGAGAGAGTGCGAGCGAGCGAGAGAGAGAGAGCGAGCGCGCGAGAGAGAGAGAGAGAGAGAGCGAGCGAGAGAGAGAGAGAAAGAGAGAGAGCACGAGAGAGCGAGTGAGAGAGAGAGAGAGAGAGAGTGCGAGCGAGTGAGAGAGAGAGAGTGAGCACGAGAGCGAGAGAGAGAGAGAGAGAGAGAGCGCGAGTGAGAGAGAGAGAGAGAGCACGAGAGCAAGAGAGAGAGAGAGCGAGCGTGAGAGAGAGAGAGAGAGAGCACGAGCCAGTGAGAGAGAGAGAGAGAGAGAGAGCACGAGAGCGAGAGAGAGAGAGAGAGAGAGAGAGCCCGAGCAGGGGTGCTTTAGCCGACACTCGGTGGGGGAGAAGGAAGCAGTCGCTCCAGCTGAGCGATCAAAGAGCTGGAGTGACCAGAAGTACAGGGTGGTCCAGATCTAACTATGCAATGCAATGCAATAATTGCATAGTTAGATCTGAACCAACCTATAGTAAGTAAACATTTAGTTTTCTATTATGCTGTGCATTCTATGGTATAATTAACTATTTTTGTACTTAAAAATCTTTAAAAAATATATATTTACATAGAGCTTGTACGGTCTGGAACGGATTAATTGTATTTACATACAATCCTATGGGGGAAATTACTTTTGGTCACGACCAAATTGGGTTGCGACCAGAGTTTTGGAACGAATTACGGTCGTGACCCAAGGTTCCACTGTATATAGGAAAATGTCCAACGGACAAAATATCCAGAGGAATCAGTCATGAAGGCATGGAAAAAGTGTGGCAAAACTGGAAATCTGCTTGATGGAAAGCGAAACACATTTCATAAGGTGAGTAGCTTAGTTAGGGCGGAAACCATTGTCACACACGTATGCATGGGAGACAGCTAGAGGGACCAATCAAAGGTAATTTCATGCTAGGTCAGGGGGCAGTGGGGTGCACTAATCTTTCCTTTGATATATGGAAAATTCTGCCTGAGTCTGATGATGCCATTTCCGGTTCCAGCCATGAAGATGTCACTTCCGGCTCTGGGGGCAGACAATGTCACTTCCGGTTCTGGGGCCGACGGCATCACTTCCGGTTCTGGCCATGAAAGTGTCACTTCCGGTTCCGTCTCCGGAGACATCACTTATAGTTCTGGCCCTGAAGATGTCACTTACTGTTCCGGCCCCGAAGACGTCATTTACTGTTCCGGTCCCAAAGATGTCACTTACTGTTCCAGCCACAAAGACGTCACTTATGGTTCCAGCCCCGAAGATGTCCCTTACAGTTCTGGCCACGAAGACGTCACTTAGGGTTCCGGCCCCGAAGACGTCACTTACTGTTCCGGTCATGAAGATGTCACTCACGGTTTGCAGCCATGAAGATGTCACTTCCGCCGACCTGTCCTAAAATCCCAACAACCTCCCTCAGTAGTCAGTTCTATTTTAGACTCAAACCTATTCACAACTTACATATATTTACCCTTTTGCAGCTAGGGATTAAGTATACGGGTGGCTGGCGCCCCAAACCTTTTTCTGTGTGTCAAAGCTGTTTATGTTCATGGCGTTTACTTGGAGAAGTACACTTCTGGACTTCTCCCATGACATTAAACTGCACAATGAAGAGTTAAACGCCATCATTGGCTGCCATGATTTCAAAGAACAGGCATGAGGCCTACGATAACAGTCTTGATCTAATCATATGCTCTGAAATAAATAACATCCATCATCACATTCTCACCCGATCACACTCTTTTAATGTATCCATAGCCAAACAGCTGGATTTAAACTAAAGTGACACTTTATTAATGTGTTTGTGTCACCGGATTGCACACATTTGAGGCTGTGCCCTGCATAAGTGGCATAAGCCATACGTGTGCTCCTTGCCTTACACCCAGTGAAGCTGGGTAATAATAACACAGCTATTTTTATTTCAATAATATATGTATTGTGTTAGGCTACTCATTACCTGACTATGTAACACACGGGACTTTTAATGCGTTTCCCCACTGCTCTTGAGATTGTGCTGCTCAGCTCAACACTGCACATTCAGATCATCGACTTAAATTAAACAAATTTCTGAAATATTGAGACGGAATATTTCATAGAGGAGGTGGAATAATGAGATCACCCGAACAATTGCCTCAAGTTGTTTATCTTATTTACGCTTGTACCTGGCGCTGCCGAAAAGGTGTGCGAAGATGAGACGTGCAAAAGCAAACAGAGACCAACAGACTAGAGGAACCCTAACTGTAACCTGGTTAAGGGTTTACATGTCCATGTAATTGGGTTCCTCACGGGAGAAATCTACGTCTGTTAATCAGGTTTCTCAGAGGCCAATATTCTTCTAACCATAAGGGTTTCCATGGCCTTGTAGAAACCAGGTTTCCAGGTCATTAAAAGATGTCCAAACTTCTTCATATAGACATCAACTCAAGGTGTTGAAATCGATTCTATTGCGTGCTTCATGAAGTGTTGTAACACCAGCACATTGTTTATATTTTTGAAACTTTCCTCAGTTGTTTCACTAGTTTATTTGACTTTTGCTCTTTAACTTTGAATTAATTTAATTGAATTTGCAGTGAAACTTGGTGTTTCCCTGTTAAAAAATTGCAACATAGATGGCGTTTCACTTCCAGTTTGTGCCATTAATGTAAAGTAAGAAGAAAGGTGCGTAGTTCCTGTCTGGAAGCGTTTTCAAGCATTAGTTCTGCATGTGGCTGCCTGTCATTTAATATTTACACAGATGTTGTGGCCTGCAGAGGGCACTCCAGCTCCCCAAACCCGACACACACAGACGCAAACCCAAGTTCTTTCACGCACACAGCATTTAATTTCTTGTGGGAAACGCTTTCCAAACTCTTTCCCACCTGCAGAGCACAAAGCACAGTCAGATAAACAGTACATAACATTTTCTTCTTCTCTCTTCTTCCTCCTTCCTCTCTGTGTCTCTCATCCACTTCCACTCCTCTCACCAAGAGTTGTCGTCCTCCTAGTGACTCTGGCTCCTGGGGCAGTGGCAGTAGGTTTCTTTCGTCCAGTACCCAAGAGTAGTTCCGATGGCCCGTTAGCATGATCTGGAAGCACTTCCAGGTGAGGCGGCACCCACGGAATCCAATAGGCCTGTGCCAAACTCCAACTCCCATGAAGTCCTGTGGGAATCTGAGGCACCACTGCAACCCAGGTGGGCTGCCATCTAGCATTTCAGGGGGAGGTAATGACCTGTGCCTGTTTTCTTTCACAGTTCTTCCATTATTAAGGTGTCCTAGCTAGGTAAGGGGCCCAGCTGTCCGTCACAATATCTATCCATCCATCCATTATCCAACCCGCTATCTCCTAACTACAGGGTCATGGGGGTCTGCTGGAGCCAATCCCAGCCAACACAGGGCGCAAAGCAGGAAACAAACCCCGGGCAGGGCGCCAGCCCACCGCAGTCAATACAATATCCTCTTTAATAAAACCCCTGTGTGCGTCCAGTGTCCGTGTGTGTGTGTCTTCTGGTGAAGTGCGCATGCGCAGGGCATGGTGCGATGCTTCAAAGGCCGCCTGACGTGTCACATAAGACAGAGAGGGCCGGACTTATAAAATATTGTACGGCCAATCCAATCGGATTTCGGTAAATGAGGTAAGACCTAAAACATAAAACACGAAAAATCCAATCGGGTACTGAGACCCGGAGACCAGCTTCCCCATTGTTGTGCAAGTGTTCACTCTGAGGATGTCAGATTTGCGATTAAGAAGCTTGGCCCAGGAAAGTGTAAAGTGTCAGTCATTGAAGGGGTTTTCCTAAATATACGAATTTTCATGATATTACAATACAATGACTTTAAAAGTAGATTTATTTTCGCGTACATTAAATCAGTTGCTGGGGAGAATCTGCTGATTGGCCACTGTTGTGACAGGAAATTAAACACATATTACGGAGAGCAAAGCCAGTAATACTGTCAGAGAAAATTACAGGCATTTTACGGAAAAAATTTAATGAGGTAAAAGGTCCCTTGCCATTTAATATAGACTGTTCCTACTAATGTTTATGGACTACTGTTCTAGCGCCCGTTATTGTAACGGGCTTAATGTCTAGTATATATATAAAATTTATAGTATTTATCACCTTCTCTTTCTTGGTTTTCTGATGGGAAGTGAAACACAGTGAGGGTTGTGTGCTTGACAGTTTAGCGACCACATTATAAACCTGAAATCCCATTGGAGAAGGTGACATTCGGCTTACGGCAGCTGCCAATGTTTTAATATTCTGTTACCTTTTAACTAAGCAGGTTTACGAAATCAACGCACAACTTAGGCACTATCATTGAGGCCATTTCAAACCTGCATTTTCCAGTTTAATAAAAATCGGGAGTGGTCTCCCCTCGACTTTCTCGTATACTCATATACAGGGATGGATAATTGAGGAGTAAACCTCAAGACAATGATTATATTTTCATATTATGTACATCAGCACCTCCAAATCCGAGACCATGGTCCTCAGCCGGAAAAGGGTGGAGTGCCCTCTCAGGGTTGGTAGCGAGATCCTGCCCCAAGTGGAGGAGTTCAAGTATCTCGGGGTCTTGTTCACGAGTGGGGGAAGAATGGAGCGTGAGATCGACAGGCGGATCGGTGCGGCATCCGCAGTGATGCGGGCTCTGCATCGGTCTGTCGTGGTGAAAAAGGAGCTGAGCCGTAAGGCAAAGCTCTCAATTTACCGGTCGATCTATGTTCCTACCCTTACCTATGGTCATGAGTTATGGGTAGTGACCGAAAGAACGAGATCACGAATACAAGCGGCTGAAATGAGTTTCCTCCGCTGGGTGTCTGGGCTTTCCCTTAAAGATAGGGTGAGAAGCTCAGTCATCTGGGAGGGGTTCAGAGTAGAGCTGCTGCTCCTCCGCATCGAGAGGAGTCAGATGAGGTGGCTCGGGCATCTGATCAGGATGCCTCCTGGACGCCTCTCTGGTGAGGTGTTTCCGGGCACGTCCAACCGAGAGGAGGCCCAGGGGAAGACCCAGGAGACGCTGGAGGGGCTACGTCTCCTGGCTGGCCTGGGAACGCCTCGGGATTCTCCCGGAAGAGCTAGAAGAAGTGGCTGGGGAGAGGGAAGTCTGGGTATCTCTGCTCAAGCTGCTGCCCCCGCGACCCGACCTCGGATAAGCGGAAGAGGATGGATGGATGGATGGATATTATATACATTGAAGAACCATCAACAACAAATCAAATCAAATTAATAATAAGTTGAACAATTATTATAAAAGTAATGTTGAATAAATCAGACTCTGCAGCTGCAAGAATAAAATGTAAAGTACCACTTCCGGTTAGTGGAAATAGCCCAAAAGTTGATAGAAATGTATGTTTTGTACCGAATACTTATATGCAAAATTTGTTTGACCAAAGTGAAAGTGTACTCAGGTTATCATGTTTACACACACACAGACAAACACACAGACATAATTCCAAAAATGGTGTTTTTCGGATTCAAGGAGGTCTAAAACATCGAGATTCATCAAAATCTCAAAAATCGAATTTTTGGACGATCGATTATAATACTTTCCCAATGAGAAAGTAAATCGTACTCGGAAACATCGAGATTCATCAAAAAATCTCAAGGTCGAAATTTTGGATGATAATAATTCTTTCCCTATGCTTTGTATATGAGAAAGTAAAAATGGAAACTTAAGACAGATTCTAAATATTATTGAGATACTGAGGAATTAATTCATGCATTTATTTCTAATAGAATTAATTACTGTAATTATTCACTTGACTGTTCAGCTTGTCTTTCTGCGTGTGGTTTTCATTTGTTCATTCATTCATTTTCAAGTGCTTATCTGAAGTCAGGGCAGCAGTCTTAGCAGTGTGGCCCTGATGTCACTTTGCCCAGCCACACTTGTCAACTCATACTGTGGAATCCCAAGGTGTTCCTATGCCATCTGGGTGATATAATCCTTCCAGCAAGCCCTGGGTCTTTCCCGGGGTCTCCTCCCAGCTGGTCATGCCTGTAAGACCACCACAGGGATTTATGCCTGAACCACCTCAATTGACTTCTCTCGATGATGTTGGTCAGAGATTCTCCTCTGGGCCTCTTCTGGATGTCTGCGCTTCTCACTTTATCTTGAAGGGGGTATGCAGCTTTCAGTTCATTCAAAATGCACCCCCAAGAATCTTTACAAGAACTAACAAGTCTGACCACATCACACCGTTTCTTAACTCATTGCTCTGAATTCTAGCTAAGCTCATGGCTGATTTGAAATTTTCCATCTTACATATAAAATCTTAAATGGTCAAGTAACCTGTGTGAACTCATCATTAATTATAAACCAGAATGCACATTTAGATCTCAAGATTCTGGCGTACTAAAGGTTCCAAGGACTAATGATATAACAGTGGGCCCCAAAGTCGGGGAATGATCTGCATGCTAGTATAAGGAGTGTCCCTCCCGCCTCGGCTTTTAAATCCTGGCTGAAGTCTTATGACTTTAGTATGGCAGACCCTGACTAGAGCTGCTGATTAGCTATGCATACTGCATCTCTGTTTGTTAGTCGTTTGCATAAAAATATAAATATTACTATAATTATGAACCGTCAATAACCCTCTTCTGTTCAGCTTCTCTTCTCGGTGCTCTTCTGTCCCAGTTGGTGTCACTGCTCTAACGCCAGGCTGTTTCCTGCTCGATAAAAGACACCTGCGATACTGGGCACACTGGAATCAATGGATGGAAAGATTCTTTTGTTTTATTAGATGACCTATCACAAACTTGGCTGAGGTCTCCAGGACTGTGATTGTGTCTAACCATGGACTCTCCAGAAATGTACAGTATTTGTCTAAGTTTTGGCTTTCACTTCTCTATTGTCAACTGGCCATAGCTCAACCACAGCTCAATAATAAAATGAATGGACATTATGGGCTCCAGATGCACTCCAGATCCCAAAACACCCAACAGAAACAGGCACAGACACAAGTTTAGAGCCCAAAGAGTCTTTTAATGTGGGGCAACTCTTCTCACAAGTGTTTCCCACCACAACAGCCACAAGTACAACAAGTACTGTATAGCACACAATAATCCTTTGTCTTTCTTTGTCCTTCTCCGTCTTCTAATGCCTTCCACCTGACTCTGGCTTGTCCTTGTGAGACAGACAGCTTCTTTTATCTTCCACCTGGGAGTACTGCCAGTCCTCCATATAAGTGGTCCGAAAGTACTTCCGGGTGAGGTGGAAACTCCATGAAGTAGGGCTCTCCAGTCCCTGCAGCACCCTCTTGTGCCATCCACGGAACCCTAAAGAGTTGAGCTGAAGAGCTCCATGTCCCATGCTGCCCTGTGGGAATCTAAGGCATCGCTGAAACCCCGGTGGGGGGCTTCCATCTAGCGCTCTGGGGTAGGTGATGCCCTGCACATGCTCTCTCTGTTAGTCTTTCCACTCCAAGGGCGTTCCAGCTGGGTGAGGACTTGGGCCATCCCACACAGCTTATATCACTAACGTCCCTATTGCTAAGGTCCAGTTTGGAAATGTGTTGAATTACTGTATGTTTAAATGAATCTTTATATTTATGTGTATGCATTATGTAATTAGTTTTCTATAAAGTTTGTAATTGTATTTTAACTGTTGAATCATTGCATTGCTTTGCATTATACTTAGTGAAGAGTGTTATACAAAGAGTAGGAGTAGGCAGCAGGATGGACCGAGAGAGACTCCTCCAGGGTGGGATGCTCTAGAGGAATTCTGTCGTGGATGGGAACACAGAGGGTCAATAATGCTCACTTAGAGGGATACAAGGTTGTTGTGCTTGAGGAAAGGAGGAAAGATAGGAAATGGGGCAGTGACCTAGAAATCATCTTTGTGCAGTGGGGTGAAATTAAGATGTCATGTGACAGAGCGAAATGTGAATGATCTTAAATGAGTTTGAAGGGGTGAAATGAAAAAATCAGCTAAAACTTGGTGGAATGGAAAGGACTGACTGTGTCTGAGGGGAATGAAAAGGATAGACTGTGATGGGATGAAATGAGAAGGATAGACTTGAATGTTATGAAATGTAGAAGATCTACTAAGATCTTCTGTAAAATAAGGCATCTTGACGTTGACTGGGTGAAATGAGGAAGATCAGCTAAGAAGGAGTGAATTGAAAACAATCAATTAAAACAGGGTAAAGATGAAAGGACAACATGGAAGTGGTCTCCTTTGGCAAATTTAGGAGACGGCTCTGTTGTAGTGTTAATATGAGGGTCAGCTCTGGTGGTCAGAATATATGTAGTTATGGGGTGAAATGAAAAATATTGACCAAGATGGGGTGATGCCTGAAGGGCCTTCTTGGAAATCAGACAGATGGACTGTGATGGATGAAGTAGACTTGACCAGCTAACATAGTGAAACAAGGAGAGATCATGACAGAGTGAAATACGAGTGATCAGATATGATTTGGATGGGTTGAAATGGGCAGGATTGACTACAATGGTGTGAAATGAGACAAATCCATCCATCCATCCATCCTCTTCTGCTTATCCAAGGTCGGGTTGCAGGGGCAGCAGCTTGAGCAGAGATGCCCAGACTTCCCTCTCCCCGGCCACTTCTTCTAGCTCTTCCGGGAGAATCCCAAGGAGTTCCCAGGCCAGCCGAGAGACATAGTCCCTCCAGCGTGTCCTGGGTCTTCCCTGGGGCCTCCTCCCGGTTAGACGTGCCCGGAACACCTCACCAGGGAGGCGTCCAGGATGCATCCTGATCAGATGCCCGAGCCACCTCATCTGACTCCTCTCGATGCGGAGGAGCAGCGGCTCTACTCTGAGCCCCTCCCGGATGACTGAGCTTCTCACCCTATCTTTAAGGGAATGAGACAAATCATCTATGAAATAAGATAGAGTGAGTGAGTGAGGGCAAAATAAGAAGGATCGACTAAGGCAATGTGAAGTAAGAAGGACAGATTTTGATAGGGTGCAATGAAAACAGCCGAAAGAAAACTGACCAAAAGATTGTAATGAAGGGAAATGAGAAGAATCGACTGTGACAGCGTTTAATGAACATCATTGAATAAAATGGAATGAAATGGGAAAGTGAAATTAGACTGAGTGACTCTGATGAGGTGAAATGGGAAGAGTCTGTTCTGGTGAGCTAAATTGGAGCCTTGTTAAGGGTTAAATGGAAGGATATAATAATAGGCATAGACTGCGGACTGAAGAAATGAAAACGATGAGCTCTTATTGTCTATAATTCTATAGTTGAATGATATGAGAAGAATCTAACGGGGTGGAAAAAGTCAAGAGAAGGTCACCTTATGGAAAAAATGAGTAGGACCTTCTTGGAGGTGATGAATTGCTAAGGATCTGCTCTGGTGGGATGAAACTAAAAAATCTCCTGAGGTTGGGTGCAGTTGTAGGGATCTGCTGTAGTGTGATGAAACCAAAAGATCTGCCATGCTGGGTTACAATGCTAAAGATCTACCGTGATGGGTTAGTGTTGTGTGCGGATGGGTCTTCAGGCTTTTGACATTTCCTCTTCCAACTGAAGCGGCATAGGAGTCTGTTGTAGTGAGATGTGTCATGAGACAAGGTTTTTGGTTTTCTGTTGATGCTTGTTACTCCTGCTGGTTTACCTATCTGTCAGTTTTGTTTGGTGTCATAGTCAGAGGAGGACACATGAGCTCAAGGTGGCACTGAGAGATTAGTACAAAGCTGAAATGTCTGTGAGCTTCAATCGATGCTATTATAACATTTGTTGTCAGGCCGGTTTATACTTTTCCTGACTCTTACTGCCTCCTATACAGGGCCGTCTTAATGTATGGGCACAATGGGCACTGGCGGGGGCTCACAGGAGCATAGCGGCCCATGATGTTTCTGTTTTGCTATCAAAACACGGGCCCCAGTGCGCCACTTTACCCGGGGGCCTATGATGCTGGTAAGATGGCCCTGCGGCTTCTGAAGGAGGTTGGTGTCATCACATTAGTCCACTCTGATTTGTCCTTTCTAGTTCCTACGGACACAGTGAAGGAGCAGGACTCCCTTGAGTTTGTCCCACCTGGTGAGTCGCATCTGTAAAGTGACTCCACTGCTTTATTTGAACTCCCTCATCAGCAAATTTTGGGGGGGCATTTGGCCCGGCTGCATCGCTGAACATCTTTAGGGCTGCAGAACAGATCATTGGCTCTGGGGCCAAGGTGTGTAAAAGGCAATGGTCAATGATTGAGAAGACTCTTCTGAGATGTTTTTCCATTTTAGTCAGAGATGCTAGCTAGTAGTCTGCTGCCAGGCACTTCACTGGCTGCACAGACTTGAGGGTCAGAGAGCACCAATGCATCATAGTGGCAGACAAGCGTAAGTGCAGATGGAGAGTGGTCAGAAAAAATACAGTAATAATAATAATAATAATAATAATAATAATAATAATAATAATAATAATAACCTGGAGTATTTTAGAAACTGACACCTTCAGCTCCTTTCTTTATCCATCAAACTTTCTGTCATTTTCAGTTCTTGATGACCTACTCAAGTAGCTCAACAGGCTGTTCTTTTAGCGATGACACTTTTCAATTTCATTCCTTCATTTGTCCATCGGGTTATCGTTTTCTGAATTTGCTGAAGTAGCAGGCAGCAAGGAAAGGTCAATGGCAGAAGAGCCGACGAAGAAGCCTTCGGCGTCCAGAGGTTTACTGTTCTGCTCCATTTTTGTGACACTTTTTGAAGTCTTTGCTCTGTTTTATGGGCCTGTGCAGGCCACAGGCCTTCCTTTTGAATGTGGGGCTATACTGTCTGGCTTGAAGCCTATTCTGGGAATTCAGACTTGTGAAGAATGCAGGTCCGGACATTTTCTGCCTTTTTGGAAGGCTGCACCCATTGTTGATCTTATTGTATGGTAGGAATCACAATGCTGGTGTTAGAGGGGGTCATAAAGCTGCTATGGATCACAGATTTAGAAAGCAAGCTGTGACAAAACCTTGCCAGTGGATAAAAATGAGAGGGAACCAAAATGGACAACTGATAGTTGAACAAAAGAGAGAGCCACCTTAACAAACAGGTCTGACCTCCTTAACCTTATGCTTCCCCCCAGAGAAATGATCCAAAATTGTTACGTTTTTTTCCACAGCAAAACTTGTTATATCGTGTACCAGAAACATGAAAATACCAAAACGTCAAACATAATCAGAATAAGGTGTGTCTATTGTCCACTACTGTACTGATGCAGATTTAGTATACATGGTCTGTGTGACGCGTTTAGAAACAGTCGCTAACTCACATTGGCACTGTTTGAACAGATGTCCAAAGATTATTTTGTAATATTCCAGATGAACGCAGAGCTTGTTTCACACAGTATGCTGAACTTGATACTGAATCATGCCAAAATGAATGCGATGTGCTCAATCCGCAAGAACTTTCCCTTGCACCCCATGAGTCTTTCATCCGTGCTTATGTCATGCTCAGGAACGTCAACCTTCTGTGTTTTTTGATGATCGCCTGAAACACATCCCGCCAGCTTGTACAGATTCGGTGCTGGATGGTTGGCTTCATTATAACCATCGTAATTAGTGAAATGCAGGTATTTCATAATGAGTGATAAAAGACACTTACTCATAACTTTCCCCGAAAACAGGTGTCTGCAACAACCAGTTTGAGGACCAGTACCATCTCTGGACTGATTTCCCCACTATGCCGTGCAGTATCGGGAGACTGACAAACTCCCACATGGCAAGTGTGACAAGCAGATGGTTTACTGTGGCTTTTCCAACGTTGCTCAGCATAGTGTTCGTTTCAACAAATATTTTGACCACTAGACTATCATCGACAAATCCTAAACAATCCAGATGATCATGATCAAGAGACATCTTTAGACAGGAGTTACCCATTAATGGGCAATGAGGAGATGCAGGATTATCGGCAGTAGTATGAAGCAGACACCAAATACAAACATCACTGAAACCTGACAGATTTGAACGTACCGAGCAGGTGTCCATTTCACTGTCCGTGTCAGCATCTGATGACCAATTCACATCACCATCACCATCACTTTTCGAGTAATGGTTCACTTTCACTTTGTTCTAAAACAGGATTTACAGTTTTCCCATTTGCCATTGTGTTTTTGGTTGATGGCTGCACTTCACTTATGAAAACTGATAAGTTGTTACAGAGCTATCGTAAATTGTCACACCACATACAAATATTCCTGATTCTTTGGACTGTGATGTTGTTTCATCCAATAGGTGGCAGCAGAAGACTGTCCCGAGAGTTATTCACGGTTAACACTGTCAAGCAGATCATTACACGTCACCCCGAGTCTGACTCGGGCTTAACAGTATTTACATAGAACTCCGAGCCCAAGGCACACTTGGAGATAACACCAAGGAGGTTTAGGGTAAGCACAATTTTCTTTGAGTAGTTTGTGTTCTCTGTTATTAATTCCTCCAATGAAAATGAAACTTTTTCAGAAATCTTATCCAGTGGCATTACTCAAGTTGGGGCTTGATTCCAGACTTGCTCACTTCTTACTATATTCTGTATTGGGTTCTGGTTTCTCAAAGGATTCCTTTGGGGTGCATATTTATTGAGTTGTCTACTGTTCAATGCACTGACTGATGTTCCAGGCCAGTGGTAGGTTCAATAATTGCTATGGATCGAGATCCTAGAAGGTCTCAACCCACATCTGCCCATCCAACTCCAACCCATCAACTTGTGTGTGTCATTGGTGGCTCATGCTGCATGCTTAAAATTGTAAACCGGGGAATCAGTTTGACCGCTCAGCAAGTTGCCTGTCGTCCCTGGGCAGTGCCAGGCTGATTTGAGGTGCCAGTCAACAGCATAGTGTCGTCTAAGTGCTCATCTTTATTACATTCGGATCCTGTTTATGAGTATGTCTTTGCAAATGTTTATGGTACAATTTATTTATTTTTAAAATTTTGAACTGTGTCTTTTATTTGTATGTGTTTTGTACATTTTTTTGGTGGTTATGAATATTAAAGTGCCTTGAGCATGGGAAAAATGCTATATGAATAAAATGTATTATTATTATTTTATATTTAAGAAGACATTTCATTTTTCACCGTGGCTACCAGTTTGATTATATTGTTCATAGCAATGCTGCCATGTGACTCATGTAGTGTCATTCAATGACATCACACAGAAGATCTTGAAGACGGTGTCCAAGATTTTGGATTTGTGTGCAAAACAGGAACTTTCAAGTGAAACCTTTATCTGGTCTTAGAAATCTGTGCTTCTTTTGATGTTTTAATTTCTAACTATGCTTGTTGTTCACACTTTGAGTTTACCTTTAGCTTTATCTTGTCCAATTCATCCTTTTCTTGCCCTGCCAGCCCATAATGGATGTAACAGACTCATGATCTATGGTCACAGCCGTGTTGTCAGCAACAATGCCTATTGCTAGGCACATTATGAGACAGTAGCAATGTTAGTGGCACCAGCGCTCAGAGCCTATTTAAGATGGGGGCATGTGTTCTCTGTAGTATTTGGATCAATACTGTAATAAGGTGATTTCTGATTTTTTACCTTTAACTGTCCTTTCTTAATGATTTTGGGTTGTAGGTTATGATTCTGATGTTGATTTGTCAATTCTCTACTTATTTTAAATTTTCTCCATTATTTTAGCAACCATTTTGTTTGGGGGCTCCCATTATTAGGGCAGCCGCCCATGTTGTTAGGGGTGTGTCATTAGAGCATGTGACCTTTGAGTAACGACGCAACGGGTTAAAAGGTTGGCCAAGAATTCACTTCCTTATCCGAGCTGCCAATGACAAACCTACTTCAAAGCACTCGCTACGATTTTTTATTAATTTAAAGCGCCCTTCTGATGTGAACTTTTGCACCTGTTATTTTTGGCTTTGAGTTTTGTTTCTCATTTTTAGCTGCGACACAAATATCTTTGACCCTTTTTTCTGTCTTTTTCATCTGTCTCATGGCTGCCTCCCAAAACCTCGCCAGTTTTCTGACACTACAAACAACGGGGATCGGCTCTGAGACATTTCTTATTTGCAATGGTGATGGACAGGCTGACAGACGAGATTAGACAGGAGTCCCCGTGGACTATAATGTTTGCAGATCACATTGTGATCTGTAGTGAGAGTATGGAGCAGGTTGAGGAGACCCTGGAGAGGTGGAGATATACTCTAGAGAAGAGAGGAATGAAGGTCAGTAGGAACAAGACAGAATACATGTGTGTAAATGAGAGGGAGGTCAGTGGAATGGTGAGGATGGAGGGAGTAGAGTTGGTGAAGGTGGATGAGTTTAAATACTTGGGATCAACAGTACAGTAATGGGGATTGTGGAAGAGAAGTGAAAAAGTGAGTGCAGACAGGGTGGAGTGGGTGGACAAGAGTGTCAGGAGTGATTTGTGACCGACGGGTATCAGCAAGAGTGAAAGGGAATGTCTACAGGACGGTAGTGAGACCAGCTATGTTACGTGGGCTGGAGACGGTGACACTGACCAGAAAGCAGGAGACAGAGCTGGAGGTGGCGGAGTTAAAGATGCTAAGATTTGCATTGGGTGTGACGAGGTTGGGCAGGATTAGAAATGAGGACATTAGAGGGTCAGCTTAAGTTGGACAATTGGGAGACAAAGTCAAAGAGACGAGATTGTGTTGATAGAGCTGCCAGGCAAGAGGAAAACCAGAAGGCCTAAAAGGAGGTTTATGGATGTGGTGAGAGAGGACATGTAGGTGATGGGTGTAATGGAGCAAGATGGGACGGACAGGAAGATATGGAAAAAGATGATCTACTGTGGCGACCCCTAGAAGAAGGAGAAGGTAACTTCTAAGTGCCCCAGTGTGAATGGGCATGGGTGTATGCATGACCTGGCACACTCTCCAAGGTTGGTTGTTGCCTTTAAAACACTACTGGCAGCACAGACTCCTCCTGACTACTTCATCCATCCATCCAATATTGGTTTGATCAAATTAAATTCTGTCCCAGTGGCACTCTGTGTAAGGAAATAGCCATCCCTGGGCAGGGCATCAGCATATCATGTGTAATACGTGTAATCATCATCTAATGTGTAAGTCTTTAGGATGATGGAAACAGATGATCTGCTATGGTGACCCCTAACAGGAGCAGCCAAAAGACAAAGAAGAAGACAAACAAAAAAAAGTGTGATAAGTGATATCTTCTTTGTTATGGAGTTTGAATCCCTTGTAACGGTTTAAGAACTACTGGTTTTAAAGATGGTTGACCATGATCTCATTACAGTTTTGACACAGACATACTAGATAGATAGATAGATAGATAGATAGATAGATAGATAGATAGATAGATAGATAGATAGATAGATAGATAGATAGATAGATAGATAGATAGATAGATAGATAGATAGATAGATAGATAGATAGATAGATAGATAGATAGATAGATAGATAGATACTTTATTAATCCCAAGGGGAAATTCTCATTCACAACAAACTACATTCTCTGTAGGTCCTGACATTTTTCACCAGTGCGGCCAGTTCATCGATCTTATTTGGTAGTGACTTCACATTTCCCAGGATCACAGAAGGTTTGTAACGCCACTTTCTCGCAAGCTGCCTCGCCTTTAGCTTAGCGCCGGCTCTGCTGCCACGATACGGCCTTCTTACCTCGTCAGGTAAATAGGGAACCACAGCGGCGCGGGCATTTGTTCTCAGCGCTTGAAGTCGACTACCTGAATAGATGATGAGTCTCGGCGTGTAAAAATCCATGTCCAAGTAGTAAAAAGTGTCCAGGGAACGAGTCCACATAAAAGAAACTGGTAGGAGTGATCAATTAAATAGATAATCCTGGCATAATCCTAGACTTCCTGGCTTCTGGTCCCTTTACTACATTTCCTCAACTAATCCTTTGTATGTCCCTTATGTGATGAATGCTGTAACTGAAAGAGCCACTGGGCCCCAAAACCTCAGACACAATAAAGGCCCAGCACAGTCCCGGGTTCAAATAAAAGATTTTTACTACACTTATTACGCAATACCAAGTATGCAAAATCAACCAAACTGCAATTATAAAGCAAACATCACTGCTTTCTCTCTTTCCGCTCCTCCTTTTAAAGCACACAAGAAAATGATAAAAAAAATTTACAACCAATACCTATCAGACAAATAAATGATCAGAAAAAATTATTTTGGAGCATTTTAGGTAGTAAATTGTCGAGCGATGAAAAGTATAAGGTGTACCTAGGGAAGGGCGTCCACACACACCGTCTGACTCTACAGCAACTGTCAATAATATTTTTTGCAAGAAAATGGCCACATTTTGCACATTTTGAGTTACGTGAGAATGTTTTTTTTTTCACATTGTTTGGCCACGTTGAGCTGGAATATTCACTATTTAATTTCTCCACGAAAAAGATGGCATTAAAATTTTTATCTTGGCCACCACTACTAACATCATGGGGTAAGTAATATTATAAAAAATAAATATTGTTTTTGGGTGGAGTATTCCTTTAACCAGACTGTAGGCAAGCGACACCTAGTGGCATACTTGATAACTACACCCAGCTGTGTATATGAAATTTTTGGGTCTCCTCCTCATATATCATTCTCTAAAGTCTTCATTAAAAAGCATGTGGATGAAAGGTGAAAACAGAGACTGACGACAACGTGAAAGTGTGAATGTAGCCACCGTCACCCGCGTGCCTCTGGTGATTGTAATTGCCCGCCGCTCCGTGGGTTGGCACTGCGTGCTGATGCCTTTTCTCTTCCTCTCTCTACAGACTGGGCGATTGACAGCTGTAACACCTCTGATGTCCCGTCCGGAGTCCGTCCATTTGGACCCGCCACTCCCTCACTAGACGTTCGGCCATTTTGAAAATAGTTTGTTCCGGAAAGACGTTGTTTTTTGCAATTACTGCTCGTTTTTTTTAACTTTCCAGTTATACTGGGTCACCAGGTGGTGCCCCAACTCTTTATCGCGGCCTGTCTTATTTCTTACACCACAACCTTTGAGTTTTGTTTCTCAAGTATCCTCTTTGGATTTGTCACACAAGAGTAAAGGTGCTGCAAATCCTTCAAGTGGAAAATTCGTAAGCAACCTTACAGTGGTGCAAAAGTAAGGTGAGGGAACGCTAAAAACTAACATTTTACAAGTAGTGGGACGACATTCCTGCCCACTTCAAACTCTTTCTGTGGGGAACCAGAGAAAACGCAGCTCCAATACATGTAGAACATCCAAATGTCACACGAGCAGCGACCTGCCGGCCATATCAGTCCGGGACTGTGGAGCCTGGGAAGTATGAAAGTAATAGGAGATGGTAATCCGTATGAGGGGCACTACATGAAATTCGACTTAGCAGATGCCCCTTGCGCGGGTTTTCAAAGATTAACGGATTCTTTTGAACCCCTCAACTGGCCTGAACTTCATTAGCTTTAATGAGGTTGTCAGCGGGAGGCGCCCAGCAGGTCACAGAGCCGAGGCATCCGTGCGTCTTGCTTGAAGATGGCAGTGTGATCCCCACATTGTGTGCCCGTCCAAATTCCTTCATTTGTCCAATTAGCGAGCAAGGCCCTGTCGAGCTGTCAGCGGGCTGGCGTTTTAGGGGGTTGGCGAGTGTGACGGGATGGGTGGGGTGGTGGTGGTGGTGGTGGTGAGGGGGCGGTGGGGGTCTATTAAGATTACTAGAGAAAGCCACACTTGGCACAGAGCTATTGTGTTGCCTTCACAATGGAGTAGGCCTTTTGATCTGTCAGGCGTGAGGGGAACGAGAGTGAATGATGGCGAGTGGGCCCGTTCTAAAGTGTCCCTTTTTTTTTTTTTTTTCCTCTCTTTCTGTTTCGTTCCCTTTTGTGTTTGCCAAATCGCCCCATGACCTTCACCTTAGCGGCGTCCCCCACCCACCTTCCCCCCTTAACAAAATAGTCCTAAAAATAAAGGAATGAAAGGAAAGCAGCTCGGACAGATCGAATGAGGGGTTGGTGATGGTTGGGGGGGGGGTTGAGGTAAGGGGGGTGGTGTAATCCTGAAAGGCGAGCCCTGGGGTCCTATTTTGATTTTGATTTTTTTTTTTTGTGGCAGCTTTGTTACCTTCACGCTGCGGAATGCGCCCCGTACACCCCCGTGCCCCAGCGGTAAGTGGCGAAAAGACAGGAACAGGTGCTTGGTGTTTGTGTCCGGTGGCCGGGTGACAAATTCGTAGCTTGGCAGACGGTGGGGGGGGGGGGGGGGAGGGGGGGCGGTCACGGGTATGAAAAGGCGCTGCATGGTTCTGGTTGAACTTTTCTCTCTCTTGTACCCTTCCATTGTCGGGTTCTGCTCGTCACCCTTTCCCGAAATCCAACGTTTTAAGATTTCCAGCTGCACGACCCCTAAACACTCCCCAGCCTGCCCCCTCACTCTTACGATGCTCGGCTGCACAGTAAAAGCCCACAGAGTGTTATTGTGTCTACCATGGCCGAATGCCAGCTTTCAGCTTTAGTGGCCCGCACAACGACTCGCATTCCTGTTTTGTCTCCCTTTCCATTAAAACACAGCCGAGGTTCTAAAGGACGGTTTTTTTCCTTTATTTTACTGTTTGGCTGCGGGAATTTCTTCATCTTATTTAGTTGTTTTGTGTGTTTTAACTAAAGCCTCACTTTTAATCTCCTGCAGGTATTCTTAAATTAGGTTTAGGGGTGGGCTGGTGGGCTGAAAAGCTTCACTGAGATTTCTGCCCTAGGGGGTTCAAATGTAAAAAACAAATCTTCTTCTTCTTTCTGCTGCTCCTATTAGGGGTTGCCACAGCGGATCATCTTCTTCCATATCTTCCTGTCCTCGTCATCTTGTTCTGTTACACCCGTCACCTGCATGTCCTCTCTCACCACATCCATAAACCTTTTCTTAGGCCTTCCTCTTTTCCTCTTCCCTGGCAGCTCCATCCTTAGCATCCTTCTCCCAATATACCCAGCATCTCTCCTCTGCACATGTCCAAACCAACGCAATCTCGCCTCTCTGATCTTTGTCTCCCAACCGTCCAACTTGAGCTGACCCTCTAATGTCCTCATTTCTAATCCTGTCCATCCTCGTCACACCCAATGCAAATCTTAGTATCTTTAACTCTGTGCCACCTCCAGCTCTGTCTCCTGCTTTCTGGTCAGTGCCACCGTCTCCAGCCCATATAACATAGCTGGTCTCACTACTGTCCTGTAGACCTTCCCTTTCACTCTTCCTGATATCCGTCTGTCACAAATCACTCCTGACACTCTTCTCCACTCATTCCACCCTGCCTGCACTCTATTTTTCACTTCTCTTCCGCAATCCCCGTTACTCTGTACTGTTGATCCCAAGTATTTAAACTCATCCACCTTCACCAACTCTACTCCCCTCATCCTCACCATTCCACTGACCTCCCTCTCATTCACACACATGTATTCTGCCTTGGTTGGTCCTACTGACCTTCATTCCTTGCATATCTCCACCTCTCCAGGGTCTCCTCAACCTTCTCCCTACTATCGCTACAGATCACAATGCCATCAGCAAACATCATAGTCTACGGGGACTCCTGTCTAATCTCGTCTGTCAACATGTCCATCACCATTGCAAATAAGAAAGGGGCTCAGAGCCAATCCCTAATGTAATCCCATCTCCGTCACTCCTACCGCAGACCTCACCACGGTCACACTTCCCTCGTACATAACCTGTACAACTGTTACGTACTTCTCTGCCACTCCCGACTTCCTCATACAATACCACAGCTCCTCTCGAGGCACCCTGCCATTTGCTTTCTCCAGGTCCACAAAGACGCAATGCAACTCCTTCTGGCCTTCTCTAAAAAAATAAAAGAAGTCATGCTTAATATGGAGGTGTCTTTATGGCCTGCACATACTGTTCTGGTGGGGCAAAATGAATGTCATTGCTACACTCTGCGCTGCGAGTGCAAGTCAAGTCAAATTTATTTAGAAAAACACATTTAAAAACAACAGCAATTGTACTAAGGTGCTGTACAAAAAGAACATATAAGACCACCGTAAAGCGATTTGTTAATACTATTTCATTTCCATCTTCCTCTCCCACCGCCCCGATGACCTTACCGACAGTGAAAGGCAGAAGAAAAAAAGTGAGTCTTAATAACCTCAATAGACGGAGAAGATCTGAGGTGGAACGGCGAATCATTCCAAAGCGTAGCCCTGGCACCCCCAGACTTCAGCCGCGATCTTGGAACTGCTAGGAGGAGGTGAGCACGTAAAGTCCCCGAGAGGAGATGAAGGAAACTGCAGATGTATTTAGGGGCGAAACCATGCAAATTTCAAATCCATCTGAAATCTCCCCGGTAGCCAGTGTTGAGATGCCAGTACAGGAGACAAAAAGGAGAATTAAATGTTAGGTTATATCATAAAAACTGTTGAATATAAATCAAGGAACGTTATGTTCAGACTATTTAAGGCACTAGTGAGACCACATCTGGAGTGCTGTGTGTGGTTCTGGTCACCAGAGTACATGAGAGACATAGCAGCACTTGAAGCTGTGCAGAGAACAGCAACCAGGTGAGGCCAGTGACTGAAGGACATGTCTGACTGTGACCGACTCGGAGAGTTAAACCTGCTCAATCTGATCAGAGAAGGCTGAGAGTGGACCTCATCCAGGTGTTTAAAATCCTCAGCGGCTTTCATAAAGTAGATCTAGCAGAATTCTTTCAAGTTAACGGTAAATCACATACTTTAGGACACCATTGGAAATTAAGGGGATGTGTCTTAAGCTAGAAAGCTCTTCTTTATGAAAACAGTTGTGGGAATCTGGAACAAACTACCAAGTCATGGAGTTGAAAAGAAACCTTGAGGAACTTTAAGAGGAATCTGGAGGAGATAGCAGAACAGATGAGCTACTAGCTAAACAAAAAAGCTTCATGGACTAAATGGTCTCTTCTTGTTTGACAAACTGCTTGTGTTCTTCTGTGATCCTGACTTGGTCTAACCAAGTCTGCGAATGTCATGCTATTCTGTCATAATGGTGAAGTTTGCAGTTTGCTCCAAACTGACAGGTTTTTACTGCACAACTCTTAGGGGCTTTCTGACCACCACTGAGCTGAACTGAACAACCGGGTGAGAGAGTTTTGAGAACTTCAGGATGTGGGGTCTGAGCCCCAGCCCAGTCAATGTCCAGCTACTACATTCACCATCATGGCTGTGTCTGCATTTAAGTTTTTGTTTTTCCAGTATTCCAAAAATGTACATTTTATGTTGAGTCGCAACTTTAGATTGGCGTGGTATGAGTGACTGAGTGTGGCTGTGTAGATCTGCATGTCTGTCTATTGTAAGAGAAACAAGAAGAGTCAGACCAAAGAGATGGAGCATCAACATGGACGCCTGGAAGGACCGGGAGAGGGACAATACCTACTATCTATCTATCTATCTATCTATCTATCTATCTATCTATCTATCTATCTATCTATCTATCTATCTATCTATCTATCTATCTATCTATCTATCTATCTATCTATCTATCTAAAAGGGGCATCACAATGAGGCCAAAAAAAAGACCCAGAATGCACAGCATTTGCTCAGCATATGTTATGTGAATTTCCCCTTGGGATTAATAAAGTATCTATCTATCTATCTATCTATCTATCTATCTATCTATCTATCTATCTATCTATCTATCTATCTATCTATCTATCTATCTATCTATCTATCTATCTATCTATCTATCTACCTAATCCTGCCTACTACACTAAATTTAATTATCTATCTATCTATCTATCTATCTATCTATCTATCTATCTATCTATCTATCTATCTATCTATCTATCTATCTATCTATCTATCTATCTATCTATCTATCTATCTATCTATCTATCTATCTATCTATCTATCTCCTTCCTGTTTCGCTGTCGCTGTGCATGCTGGGTGGTTGTTTCGAGTGTTTGCGAGTGTGACTCGTGGTGGACGCGGTGCGGTGAGTGTGGGTTTTCTTTTTTCTTCTGATATTCTACTTTCTTATTTCTATCTTTCTTTGGTGTAAACAGCTAAAACTTGTTTTGTACTGAGTGGCTTAAGCCACGGCAGCCGCAATGGCTGCGAATCTTGAGCGTCTGAGCCGCCGCCATGGGATTAAACTTATATCGGAGGAGTTTGTCCCTTTGGAGGCGGGGGTGTTGGCGATAGGCGAAGTGGTAGGCTGTGAGAATATCAAGTCGGCTTCACGAATGAGCGGGTCTATCGTTGCTTTCCTCAGCTCTGAGGATTTAGTTCCTATGATGGTTGAGAAAGGGGTTGTTATAAATGGCTCCTTTGTACAGGTTTCCCCTTTAGCCGTCCCGTCCCGCAGAGTGACGATTTCGAATGCGCCGCCTTTTCTCAAGAATGAAACCATAACAAAAGAGTTGGAGCGGCATGGACGTTTGGTGTCTAAAATTCGTTATATCCCTTTAGGATGTAAATCGCCGGATTTAAAACATGTCTTGTCTTTTAGGAGACAAGTTTATATGGTTTTAAATAGAATGGACGATGATTTAAACGTGGCAATGAAGTTCAGAGTGGACGGGTTTGATTATGTAATTTTTGTCACTTCGAATGAAATGAAATGTTTTGGGTGTGGGAGTGAAGCCCATTTAATTAAACAGTGTCCTGAGAGACAACATGGGAACAAGAAAACTGACCATGCAGTTACAGAAACAGAAGGGCAGGAAGTGAAAGATCGTCCTGTAGTGGCTGATGGCGCAGAGGCGCTTGTAGAGGCGCGGGGTGTTAAGAATGGAAATGCCTCAAGATCTGAGGGGCTAGAGGATCAGGTGCCTCCCAGGGATGAGCTGAATGAAGGCGGTAGTGAGACTGTAGGTCAGACAGCAGCAGCAGCAGAAAGTGTGTGGGGTGACATAGATATGGACGAGGGAGGCAGCAATCAGCCTGAAGAAAAAGGTGAATTTAAACGTCCTGCTCAAAAGAGGCAAGGTGAAAGAGAAGAGCAGGCACGTAAAAAACTTGTTTTAAGTCAGGGCTCGGGGGTGATTGGAGAGGATCCCGCCTATGGTCCTTGTCAGGAGGATGTTCCCGTCTTCGCGGAGACGGCCGATGACGGTTCAATTGCGGGGAATGTCGGGGAAGAGACCGATGACGGTAATATCTCTGATGTGTCTGCTGCCTCGGAGCCCCCAGAGTTAAAAGCCAGGGGGGGTTACAGTGCTCAGAGTGTGAAAGAGTTTTTGGTGAACACCGCCGGTAAAAAGGGGGTGGACGTGGCTGAGTTTTTCCCAGACATTGAGCTCTTTATATCGTCAGTCCGCGGGTTGCGGCGGGACAAAGCAGCCTCCGCGATGTTTGACGTTAAAGAGCTCGTGAGGCTCAAGAATTTAACCAGTGTGGACGATTTTTGTGACTGAAGACAGAGAAGAAAATTAAAATTAGTCAAAACCTTTTATTAATACATACCAAGCAAGGGTAAAATGTCAGAGAAACACAGTCCTAGGACACCGCACTTCATCTGCCTCGAGCGCAGATGTCCTTGTTCTTTTATACCTTTCTAATCTCCTGATCGTTGACCATGTAAGCAAAAAATAGCATCCTGACTCATTGTACTTTTCCAGTTTTTGTAAAGTCATTACCCTAAAGGTATATTTTCTTGTCACACACATCATCAAAAGAAACTTCCAGAAAGTATACATGCTTTTTGTCACGCACGCCAAACACAAACAAGTTTCATCACTCTGTCCTATTTTCTATACACACATACATTTTGTTCAATTACATCTTTTTTTGTTTCCACACTCCTCCCTTTTTGAACAAAAATGATGTGGGCCTATAAATTCTATTTTGAAATGGTTGATGAAAGGGAAAGGGGAGAGAAAATGGAAGAAGCTATACGAGACATGCGCTCATCATGTAGCACATATGCCCTTTCCATAGAGGCGGTAAAGTACTTAGATATTATATAGCGAAACAAAGGGATAATACAACAACCAACCAGGAGGAGGAGACAAAATGTCACAACCAAAGAAATGAAAACAGATCTTATCTATTGTCCCCAGGATCCGAAGGAGGATGTAAACCACTGATCCCAGGGATTTGTAATGCCAGAATTAGTGGAAAGTTCTTTAGAGAGAGCAGTGAGGCCTGCCAATGCACGAGTTATTGATCCATCTGGCGCGGTATTATTTGGAATATATGTACAACAAGCATCACCAAACATAGCACAGACACCTCCCTTTTCGGCAAGTAACATTTCCAAGGCTAGACGATTTTGCCAAGTCATCAGAGAAGTACGATCAAGCTGTTCATGTATGCCTTCAATAGCGTCTTTGGTGAAGTTAAGGAAACGTTGCTGGTTATAATAAAGATAATTAATCCAGTCTACATTCTTATTAATAGTAATTTGGGGTATGATAGATTCAAAACCGGCTGCGACTTGATTCCTAGCTTTAAATCTGTCTGGGACATCCCTAGGGACTCCAATAGCATCTATGTATACTCCAGGGCCATGTAAGGAGAGGGAGGTAAGGATAGAAGTCTAAAAGGCATAGAAGTCTAAAAGGCATAGAAGTCTAAAAGGCATAACTAATTGGATTGGAGCACAGGTACCAGACCAATTAGGGGGAAAGGTGGCAAATAATTTGGACCTACGACACATCCACCAAATATCTGATCTAGGAGTGGTTTGGGAGAGAAGAAAGGAAGACAGAACGGTGTTCAGAGAAAAGGTAACCTGAAAAGTTTGAGAACAGAAAGAAAATGGTAAATCTCCTACCCATGTCGCTCCATTAGATTTGAAACATGTATAATTTCCTTCGTGAGTTAGAAACATAGGGGTATCCATGTGACGGGTGGGGGAGAAAAGAATAGATAGATTAGAACACTTTGAACTAGAGAGGGGTTTCTTGGAAGTAGTGAATAAATACAGAAGGCAGGGCAACCCCACGGGGTCAGAAATGTTAGATAATGGGAAAGGGACTGTAGCTAAATGAGGACGGGCTGCAGCGCACGCATAACAATGAGAACGATTAACTTGCTTAGCTGAATAGAGAACCCACTGTAACCATCTATTCTGATCCCCATAACCAGTTTCTACTGAAAAAGTGGATGAAAGGGTGGAAATATTCATAATCTTAACAGGAGAAAAATCTGAACCAAAAGTTGGGGAGATGGGTGTGTGTGCCAGAGAATGAGGGGTGTTAGTAACAGGATTGTCAATCTTAATTAGAAATCTCCCTAAAGGGTCTGTTCCAGATACATATACCCCTAATACATAAATACCTGAGTTACAATGGTTGTCAGCACATACAATGAGAGGCATGTCCTTTTATGATAGCAAACCGATTTTTCAAACCGTATTTTTGGGCCTCAAAAGGTTGATAACCCCAGTCCTCAGTTCCAGTGTTGGCAAAAACCCATTGCCAGTTGTCGCAGTCACTTCCCCTCATACACACGTATTTTGTCAGATCCGGTCCACTGGGCTTGTCGACCAGTCCCACAGTTGATAATAGAGTAGAAATCAAACTGCACTGATGTGGTGATTCCCAACGGGAAAGTCAAGGTGACCAGGGCAGTAGACAAGGGAAAAGAAAAACATAGTAGCACAGCAATCAAGGGTGCCATCTCTTGCAATGTGAGGCGTGAATCCAGGCAGGCAGTCCTTCAACTTTCACGGCGTGTGGTGTGGATAGAAGAATTTGGAATGATCCTCTCCACCTAGGCTGATGCCAGTGTTTCCTCCGAGTATCTCGAACCAGGATCCAGGTGCCCAAAGGAATTGGTAAATCCTTGGAAAGGGGGCTGGTCCTCCAGGCTTGATCAACCTGCTGGTGGATTTCCTTCAACGAGGTTCGCAAACCTGCAAGACTAGAGAGAAAATCATTGGGAGAAAAGGTTTGTTAGTGTGTTTATGAGTCCAGACTCCATCAGAGAGGGACCCTTCTTTGGACCATTTTCTCCTTTCGATATCCGTGGCTGCATTCTGTAAAGAAATAATTTGATTATCAGGGTCCTGGTCATTTCTCTGTTGGAATAAAGAAATTGGTGTGTTATTATATGCAGCCTCTTTAGCAAAGTGGTCAGCTAATTCATTCCCTTTGCTAGCAGGATCCTGTTTTCCTGTGTGAGCTTGACATTTAACAATCGCTAGCTCCGATGGTTTGGTTATAACTTCTAAAAGGGATTCGATCAATTTCTGATGTTGGATGGGTTTGCCAGTACTGGTCTTAAGTTGTGCTTAAAGGTTATTTATGCAACATACTTAAACGCGTCTTTTCCTTCATGCTTATTATTAACAAGGAAAACATACGTGCTTGAACCTTTATTCGTATCAAGTGTGCTGACCACTGCGTCACCATGCTCTTCCTTTACAGTACCTAAAATACATAACTTCCATTCATATCACAATTAGACACACACATTCATATCACAATTAGACACACACATTCATATCACAATTAGACACATTCCGCTTATCGCCAAAAAACTTGTCTCCCTTCTCATGTAATATTATTAAAAGAGCATTTTCCCTTCAAACTTGATCAGGGTTTAAAAGGAAAAATACTTTTGTATATTTACAAGCCTTAAACAAAAGTGGAGACAATTCATTTGCGCTAAACCAATTACACAAATCGATAATTATCTTTTTCAGTTTTTTAGTTAGAGCTCTCCAGGACTGGTCTTAAATTCCCTTAGTTTCCATAATGTTCCATGATCATGGCAGACTCCAAAAGCATACCTAGAATCTGTATAAATTGTTACGATCTTCCCTTCGGACAGCTGACATGCTTGAGTGAGTGCTACGAGTTCAGCTGTTTTGTGCACTTAGCTTTATGAAATTTGATTTGCTTCCAGCAGGCGGTCCCCTTGGACCACTGCGTAACTGGTTAAGGGCGCTCCATTTTTCAATTGTAGCATTTGACAAAGTACAGAGTACATTCTGATACTCATAGGGATCCCTTTAATACACTCTATAACACACAAAATCACCCAAAGCATTTTCAACACACTTCACCCCAGTATTATTCTATATTTACACTATATTTGGAAACAATGCAGCAAAGGAAACAGAAACAAATGGACTCTTAACTCAATACACACGTCACAAGAAAAAAGAAAAGGACAGAAGAAATTTCATGAGAACTACATCCGTGCTTGCTAATACAGCTTCTGTTGTTGCAGCCACAGCACGAAGACACGGAGGAAATGCTGCGGCCACTGGATCCAGTTTTGTTTTAGAAAAAATAAGTCACCGGTCTTCGTTTATCTCCATGTTGTTGCATCAGTACTGAATTCATAAATCCCTGCTTTTCGTCCACGAACAAAGTGAATGGACGAGAATGATCAGGCAAACCTAGCGCGGGCGCAGATAAAAGAGTAGCTTTGAGGTTACAGAGCCTTCTCAGCCAGTTGTTGCAACGGCTGTGCTCTTTCAATAAAATTTAGAACCCACTGTCTGTAGTAGCCCAGAATACCTAAAACAGACATAACCTGTTGTTTTGTTTAGCTGCAGCTTAACCTTAGAAACTTTATGGCCATTTTCCCACAGAAACAGCAACAATTTCTGGGTGTCTATTGTACAATTTTCTTCCGTCGCGATTTCCATCTACATACTGTTTTCCGGCCAAACGCCGTTTAAATTTACTACTTCCGGCCAGACGCCGTCCAAATTTTTGGGCAAGAGCTTAACCAGAAACACAAAGGGCTTCTCTGCATCCCTGAGGCATGACGGTCCATGTCCATCGGCGGTACCGCGTTTGACGAGATCGGGATGTACGGCGGAGATGCCAGCCTCTGCTTCGGGAGACAAAGGATATTGGGCACGGTGCGGGCGGAAGGAGGATTTCGGGTGGATCACCAGAGGCTCACAGTGGGCTATCCTTTGAAACACTACTTTAGTTATTAAATGGTCAGGAGTATCAAAAATACCTGGAGTAACTTGTAACCAGTCTGTTCTTTCAAGGCATTTTTCCACCCATGGCCCTATTTTCTCCCATTAACAGTGTGTGATTTAGCTAAGGAAACATGAGGCACTATGCCGCCAAGATAATATATGTGCTGTGAGCATGTAAGATGAACAGAAGCAGCAGCCTTTGTGGATGAAATAAAAACACAGTAGATATGAAGGGTTTCGGGGCAAGTACCAGAAGTAAGGAAAGATTTTAGCCAGGTGGTGTCTACTTCTATAGGGAAGTATTGGGCAGTACAGTGTAAAATGTCAGGGGCCTGTAAATTGGGAAAAAGACAAGGGGAAAAAGAGTGTAGGGCTTTGAGGAGAATGATGTGTGGGGAAATATCTAAAGTCCATGCTGCAAAAGAGGGTTTGGGATAAGGGGTAATTTGACACAACAACTTGGGGGTTGAACAGAAAAAATAAAGCTGATTCAAAAGAAAACGATGCAGTAAGGTATGTCCGCCAGGACGTGACTGGACTTGAAGAGGTTTTGATACTTGAAGAAGATGAGGTTGTCCAGAAGCAGTAAGCACAGTAACAGTTTTGTTCGAGGTAGGGACCTTTGCCAGCAAGCGAGTGGCACCAGTGTCGATTAAGAAAACAGTCTTAGTGCCATCAACGAACAATGTCAGTAAAGGATCAGTCTCTGAATTATGAGTGAGCAAAGGTAGTTGAAAAGAGTGGCTGGAGGTCCCAGCGTTTTCCTATGGCCAGTATTGTTAGTCAGGGGTGTCAGGTGGAATAAGGGGAGGTGGGGGCTGTTGCTGTCTGTGAGGGCACTCCCGACGAAAATGTCCAGTTTCACCACAGGCGTAACAAGAGTAGGAATTAACATTGGGATTAAAGGGAGAGGGAATAAAAGGATTCTTAGTGTGGTCAACAGGAGGAGCTCTAAAACCACCTCGTCCTCTTCCTCGTCCTCGTCCCCTTCCTCTAAAGCCATATCCTCGACCTTGGTCAGGAGCATTCCTGGTATAATAGTTCATCTGTGCTACCAATAATTTGGCATGAGAGTCCGATTCGGCCTGTTCAGCATGTCGTTTGACTTCATCAAACGTGGCACTTTCCCACTCAATACAGGAAGTGCGGACTTTGTTTTGTATATCAAGGCGCAAGCCGGAAACAAAAGGTGGAACTGCAGCTCGGGTGCGGTCATCAGCATTTCCCAAGCCCGAGTGATTAGCCATCAGGTCTTGAATCCTATGTGCCCATTCATCAACCGTCTCGTCTCTCTTTTGTTTTGCAGCAGAAATAAGGGACCAGTCCGTTCCTTTTTTATATGTTTCTGCAATATTTTGTCTCAACGCCTCCCATTGTGGGTTAAATTCGCCTTCTCCACCTATCCCCTGTCCTCGAGTTATAGCTGGGTTCCATACCCATGGAATGTCATTGCGGACACCCCTGCTAACAGTGGCCCATGTGGTCCCAAACTTTCGACGAAGTACCTGGGTCCATTCAGCAGCATTAGGCTTATACATGCTATCTAACTGATCAAGTTGTTCAACAAATTTTAGTCCTCCTACTTCCTTGGGATCTGGAAGTGCATTCACGACATCTTTTTGTTCTTGGATGTCCCAATTCCGATTTATCATAACTGTTGTGGGATTTTGGGGTCCAGCTGGATGGGCAGGGTTATAATGGGGATTGGGAACTTCTATTAAAGGGCAAGTAAGTGAATGTGGAAGATCAGAAGAGAAAAAAAAATTGGAGCTGGTTTGTGACTGGAGGTTTGACTTCGAGTGCATTTGGAGACGGGGGTTTGTCTAGTACAGGGTGAGTCTGTGCCTGGGGAATCATCAGGGGAAACTTCTGCTAGTTGTAGTGCAGGGGGGGACAGTCGGAATGGGGAATAGAGGAGGGGATAATAGAGGTGTCTGAGGTCGGTTCTGAGGAGGGGAAAAAAATAATAGGATAAATCTAAACCTGTCTTCTTTTCTATAAATTTTCTAGGAGACCCATTTTTTACGGGGCGTCTGTTGATCCTCCGAAAATAATCCCTCCAGCACTAATGATTTTGATCCCCCTGTGCGGCGATTAACAGGCTTACTGTTATAAGTTCCCATTTTGTTCCCCTGCCCTCCCGGGTTCTGTATTTAATTTTCCAACTATATACTGATTCGCCTAATCCCTTGTACGTATGAATCAGCAAGGCATTAAGTGTGCCACTCACTAAACCTAAACTGTTCCCTTCTTAGTTCCAAGGGGAGACACCTAACTATCAACTGATCCAGTTCCCAGGAGAACACGGTTTTGTTGCTTCTTCCGTATGTAGATTTATTTATTCCTTCCTAACAGCAATCCTGCAATCTGTGCTCTTTTCGGTTTATATTTCCATACCACCCCGTTACTCGTCCCGTTAGCCTGTCCGCTCACATCCCCGGGTTCCAGCTCAGGTGACTTCGTGTCCGATTCGGTTCAGCAGAATACTACATCAATACGTCCAGCCGAGTCTAGGATATGGGTGAGGCCAGTATCCTTTCGTCAGACCTTTCGTATGCGTCAAACTGCTTGGGTCAAGTCTCCATCACCTTAAGCAACCCGTTGAGATATGAGTATGACTAGACGGTCAACAGGAAACTCGCCCTCCCGTTATTTAGAAAATAAAAAATATTCGGAAATCCCCCGGTGCTTACCCCAGCCTGGAAATGTGCAAGCTCTGTCTGGAAATCCGTTCAGTCACCGTGGATGTAGCAAAGAGGAGACCAGGGGCTCCTCACGCAAGAACTGTTTCAGGACAGGGCAGTCCTAACTTTTGCCGGAGCTGCATGCTCTGCTGCCGGATATCTCAAGTTAACGGCAGTCCGCTGGTAAGACGGATCACTGAAATGGTCTCGCTGGAGGAGTCGACCGGCCGTCTCTGGCCCCACGTTTGGGCGCCAAAACTGTGGACGATTTTTGTGACTGAAGACAGAGAAGAAAATTAAAATTAGTCAAAACCTTTTATTAATACATACCAAGCAAGGGTAAAATGTCAGAGAAACACAGTCCTAGGACACCGCACTTCATCTACCTCGAGCGCAGATGTCCTTGTTCTTTTATACCTTTCTAATCTCCTGATCGTTGACCATGTAAGCAAAAAATAGCATCCTGACTCATTGTACTTTTCCAGTTTTTGTAAAGTCATTACCCTAAAGGTATATTTTCTTGTCACACACATCATCAAAAGAAACTTCCAGAAAGTATACATGCTTTTTGTCACGCACGCCAAACACAAACAAGTTTCATCACTCTGTCCTATTTTCTATACACACATACATTTTGTTCAATTACATCTTTTTTTGTTTCCACACCAGCAAACTGAGGAAACAGTCTAATTTAAACACCACCTAATGGCTAAGCCCCCTGTTAAATCCACTCCACAGTATTTGTGGTGGTCCCTGTGTTTCATTGTGTGTTCATCCATATATTCAGATATCATGACAAGTGTACAAGTGGGAACCCTAAATATTAACGGGGGGAGAAGTCCTGATAAGAGGGTCGCACTTTTTGATTTTATAAGACAAAAAGGTTTGAATGTCACCTTTCTACAAGAAACCCACATTGATGAGCAAAATCAGTGGGAGTGGAGCAGGGATTGGAAAGGGGACATTTTCTTTAGCAATGGGACAAATGTTAGTGCTGGAGTGGCCATTTTATTTCTTGGTGGGCTGCAAGTAGAAGTCTGCAGGACTGATGAGTTGGTGAAAGGGAGACTCTTGAAAGTGACAGTAAAACTTCAAGGCAGTGTTGTCACTTTCATTAACGTGTACGCCCCGAATGAGGGTGAGGAAAGGCTCCAGTTCTTTAACAAATTAAGAGATCTGTTATCTAAGTGTGACCCTGAGGAAGTGGTGGTGTTAGGAGGGGATTTTAATTGTACACTTGACTCAAGGATGGATAGAAACAATGGACTGGAACCGCACCCTCGCTCAGCACGAGTTTTGGGAAAAATAATTAAGGAATTAAGGACTTTGGGCTGGAAGATGTATGGAGGTCTAAAAATGGGGCCTGTCGGCAATACACATGGGGGAGGACGAGTGGAAACACGATCTCAATGGCGAGACTCGATCATTTTTACAGTTTTAAGCACCTGTTAGGGTTATTTAAGGTGTGCTCTATTGTGCCTACTGGCTTCTCCGATCACAGTCTGGTGTGTTGTTCACTTCTTTTTAACATGTACAGACTCCGTAGTCCATACTGGCATTGTAACACACTCCTCCTCAAAGATCAGAACTTTAAAGAGTTATTTGTTCATTTCTGGGGAGGCTGGAAGGCTATGAAGAAGGAGTTCACCAGCTTACAACAGTGGTGGGAGGTTGGGAAGAGTCACATCCGGGCTTTGTGTCAGGAGTATACCAGAAATGTCACCCAAGTATTGCGGTCAGGAATGGCAGCTTTGGAAAATCAAATAGCTGAGCTTCAACAACAACTAGAGAAGGGTCCAAATGAGCAGCTGCAGGTGAGCCTGACTACTGCTAAACTGGGGTTGGCCCACCTGCTTGAGACCAGGGCTCAGGGGGCTTTAGTGAGGGCCCGCTTTCAGCGGTACTTTTTTGGTTTAGAGAAAAAAAACTCACAGAGTAAACTCTTACATTGTATAAGAACACCTGATGGCAGAGAGACACAAGAGCCCAGTGAGATAAGGCAGGTGGTCCGCGAATTTTATGAACTTTTGTTTGCTGCAGATGGAGATGGTGGCAGTGAAGACCAACAGGCCTTTTTGCAGGACTTACCACAACTTCCCAATGCAGACGTGGCAGATCTAAATAGTGAGGTGACCTTCGCAGAACTCACCAAAGCCCTGGGACAGCTGAACACAGGGAAGGTCCCGGGAATCGATGGCATTCCAGTGGAATTTTACAAAGAGTTCTGGGATGTCATTGGTCTGGACTTGTTAGAAGTGTTTCGGTGGAGTTTCATAAATGGTTTATTACCTCAAAGCTGCCGTAGAGCTATGATCACGCTGCTGCCGAAGAAGGGAGACCTGTGTCTCATTTAGAACTGGCGGCCAGTGTCTCTCTTATGCGCAGACTATAAAGTTCTCTCCAAAGCCTTAGCCAACAGGATGGTCCAGGTTTTAGGGAGACTGGTGCATCCTGATCAGAATTACTGCGTGGCTGGCAGGTCCATTTTTAATAACATTTTTTTAATTCGGGACATTTTATCTGCTGCAAAACTGTTCGGTTTTCGGACTGGTCTTATATTTCTCGACCAGGAAAAAGCTTTTGATAGGGTCAGTCACTCTTTTTTATGGAATGCCATGAAGGCTTTTGGGTTTGGGGAGTCTTTTATTAATTATATTTGATTGCTTTATAGTGACATTTCTGGTATAATTAAGGTCAATGGTGGTTTGTGCGCACCTTTCAGTGTCAGAAGAGGAGTCAGACAGGGCTGCTCTTTGTCCGGTATGTTGTATGCTCTGGCGTTGGAGCCTTTCCTGGTGCACCTGAGGAAGGTGCTGACTGGTCTCACCATCCCCAACTGCAACATGGACCCTGTGAAAGTCACTGCTTATGCTGATGATCTTGCAGTTGTCATCAAAGACCAGAAGGATTTGGACAAACTAACTGACTGTCTGCGGAATTACAGTAAAGCATCATCGGCTAAAATCAACTGGAATAAAAGCAGTGCAGTGCTGGTTGGGAACTGGACAGGATGTAGTCCTCCTCGACTGGAAGGGGGTCTGCAGTGGACCACTGGGGGTTTCCTGTACTTGGGAGTCCATCTCGGAGATGACCACTACATCCAAAAGAACTGGGAGGGTCTGTTGGACAAGGTTACAGCTCGGCTCGCTAAGTGGAAGTGGATACTCCCTCAGTTATCTTATAGAGGACGGATGCTGGTAATTAATAACCTGGTGACCTCCAGCCTGTGGCACAAATGTATTTGTCTGCAACCTCCACCTTTGCTTATTCAGCAGATACAAGAAGCGATCATGGATTTCTTTTGGAATGGTACCCATTGGATACGGAAGGGCGTTCTTTTCTTGCCGTTGGATGAAGGCGGACAAGGACTTGTTGACATTACCAGCAGGATTGCTGCTTTCCGCCTTCAGACCATTCAGAAACTGCTGTACCCTGTTGAGCAGAGCCAGTGGATGAACTTGGCCGTACTTTTATTTAAACAGACCAGGCATATGGGACTTGGTAAAAGTTTACTGCTCTGCCATTTTGATAAGATCGGGACTTTACATGTGCCAGAGTTTTATAAAAGCCTTCTAGCAGCGTGGCAACTGCTGTCGATCAAAAAGGACTGTGATGACCTTTCCTTTTTTTGGGTCCTTGATGAACCGCTGCTCTACAATCCTGCTGTTGGCACTGCTACTGGACTTTCTGAAAACTTTATTCATCATTTTATAATACATAGAATAACCACAATAAAAGACATAATTGACTGGGAAAATTACACTTGGAAAAGTGCACAGGTGGTAGCAGAGGAGACAGGAGTGCATTCAGTGCGCCTCATGGAGAAGTTTCTGTGTAAGATACGATCATCACTGGACGGGGAATCCATGACACTCCTGCACAGAATGTTCACCTCACGACTGAAACCAACTGACGAAACGCCTTTTCCTACACTTACAGTATCTCCAGCTGTTGAATTGAGGGACGGTGAGACCGATGTTTTAACATTACGTTCTCTTGAGGCGTTATCTCTGCCTACGGTGCCGGGGAAGCAGCTCTACAGAATGTGCGTGAAGGTGAACAACATGGAACAGCTGAGAACACGTAGACACGACACACTGTGGAGAGACAAACTCGGAGCCCCTCAAGGACTGAACCCCGCCTGGAGGTCGTTGTATAAGCCACCATTGGCCAGTAGGGTGGGAGACCTGCAGTGGAGGTTGGTGCATGGGATACTAGCGGTGAACTCCTTCTTATCGATTATATGTCCGGGGGTTTCTGATTGCTGTCCTTTTTGTGGTCTGCGGGAAACTGTGTTTCATGCTTTTATGTATTGTGAGAGACTCAAGAGTTTCTTTAGTGTTATAGAAATAATAGTAGAAGGGCTGGGGGTCCCGTATAATGGCATGGTGTTTGTGTTTGGGGTAAGAATTACAAAGCACACCAGAGAAAATATGAACTTAATTAATTTTATTATCGGGCAAGCTAAACTGTCAATATGGAAGACACGTAAAAACAAAATTACTGGGAGTGGGATTGAAGATGTTGTTGTCTTTTTTAGAAAAGTATGTGAAAGTAGGATATTAGTGGATTTTAATTTTTATAAGTCTACAAATAATTTAGCACAGTTTAAGGAATTGTGGTGCGTAAATAATGTACTTTGTAAATGTGATGAAGATTATTATTTACAATTTGTGCTCTGAGTTTGGTGTTTTACTTATTTGTAGATTTAAGATAATAAAGAATACTAAGGATAAGTGGGATTGGAGGGTGGAAACAATGGGAGGGATTAGATAAATATATAAATAGATTTTATTCTAAAGAACAATTTGAGTATGTAATGTTTTTGATACTGAATATTCATCAATAGGAATGTGTAGATATGTTTTCTGTTAGACTTAAGATTGCGTTTGGTTTACTGTTATGTTTAATTTTCTGTGTTTATTCAATAAAGTTTGGTTTTAAAAAATAAAAAATCTATCTATCTATCTATCTATCTAACTATCTATCTATCTATCTATCTATCTATCTATCTATCTATCTATCTATCTATCTATCTATCTATCTATCTATCTAATCCTGCCTACTACACTATCTATCTATTTAATTATCTATCTATCTATCTATCTATCTATCTATCTATCTATCTATCTATCTATCTATCTATCTATCTATCTATCTATCTATCTATCTATCTATCTATCTATCTATCTATCTATCTAATCCTGCCTACTACACTATTTATTTATCTATCTATCTATCTATCTATCTATCTATCTATCTATCTATCTATCTATCTATCTATCTATCTATCTATCTATCTATCTATCTATCTATCTATCTATCTAATCCTGCCTACTACACTAAATTTAATTATCTATCTATCTATCTATCTATCTATCTATCTATCTATCTATCTATCTATCTATCTATCTATCTATCTATCTATCTATCTATCTATCTATCTATCTATCTAATCCTGCCTACTACACTATATTTAATTATCTATCTATCTATCTATCTATCTATCTATCTATCTATCTATCTATCTATCTATCTATCTATCTATCTATCTATCTATCTATCTATCTATCTATCTATCTATCTATCTATCTATCTATTATATAGTGTTTTCTAGTGCCTTTCCTATCTATTCCTGTTTATTTATTTAGGTTTGTCTGTCTTTCTATTAAAACACGAGTAGCCATTTTTAAAGCAGGTCCTACAGACCCCTCTCTCCCCAGGATTGTGAGTGGCCCTGTGAAAGTTAAACGTTCTTCTTTTTCAGTTTCCATGTACTTTTGTCAAGCTTCCCTGACGCTGTAAGGTTGCATTTCATGGTGTCGGCTGTGACTCAATCAGGACAAACCTCCCATATAAACATAAGGTATATTTTAAAAAGGGCAGGCGTCTGGAGTGATTCCCAGCTGATTTCTCGCATGTTCCCAAAACCACCATGATTCTTACGCACTTGGAATTCTTGTTTTCATTTACTGAATAATTTGCTAACAAAGGTACACAAAAAAAATGTATGCTTGTGGCCCCCGAGGCAGTGGCTGAGCAGTTGACATTTCACCCTTACTTCAAAATAGTTTTATGGATGTAAAACGCCACACCTCTCTGTTGTGAAATATGGCTGACTAAGTATCCTCTGATGTCTTGTTTGTTCTCATTCACCTTGGATCAGATGTGTAAGAATAACAAGTAAGAGAGTTTTGTTTCCTTTGTAAACACGGCGTGCAGTTTATATTTTACGAGTGTGGTCAGGATCCAGCATTGATTTGAGGAGCTCTTTTCATGGTTGCCGCTTTGTTTCTTCTGTGATTTTATCCATGCATTTGTTTTCCAAACCCGATGATTAACGGCCTGCTTTACTGGCAGAGTGGGCTACAGCAGTGCGCAAGCCGAGGTGGGATGCCAGTCTGTCCGTAACATTAAGGGCAATGTCAGACCACACATCTGTAAAATCAACACTAGCTTAACTGCATAACCAGTTTGTGAAGAATTCATTCATCCATTTATTTTAAATGCAATTTTTCCAGCAGCGTCAGGTTCACAACAGAAAAAAAAACAAACTTTGGGATGGCAAGCCTTTGCCACCCACTTTTTAAATTAGGGATAAAGGCACATGTCTAAGGTACACATACATGCCCACCCTGCACAAACCAGCTCCAAATGAGCCAGGTCTACCATATAATAAATGTTTTCAAACAATCTACCTATAAATTTTTTTTATTAGTCTTGCTTTTAAAACAGCACTTGGCACAAGGCAGAAACAAAAGCTGAGTGGGGTGCCAATCCCACACAGGGCTTAGCTGGCCAGTTTATTGTCCATTGTCCTGCACAATCGATCTGATTTCACTAGAGGGCGTTGTATACAATTTTTTTTCCAACTTGTAAACTTAGAGAATGTTCGGTTGATGGTGGCCAAACCACCACATACATACATACATACATACATACATACATACATACATACATACATACATACATACATACATACATACATACATACATACATACATACATACATAAATAAAAGTCAGAGATGTTGGTCTTATTAAATCTGTCTAATCCAGTTCAGGGTCTCCAGAGTTGAAGCCTTCCCAGTTATTATCAGGCTCTAGACAGGAAATGCCCCCAGATGGGATGCCAGTATGATTATTTCTCATCAAGTAAGTCTAATGCAAATGAGGGTGCTGGAGGGTCCGATGCAGCAGACGTTAGGCAGGAATCGACCAGTCCATCAACTGAACCACCTTACATTCATCATCAAGCTTAACCTGCACATCTTCGGTGATTTGGTAGGCCAGTAAAGCACTCAGAGAATCCCCACATGGGCACAGCGGGCATAAGCAAACTTGGTACAGAGTCAGACAGGGCAAGGAGGTGAGCCCCGCTTACTGGGACTACCAAGTGACAGAAAGAAGTTCTGTCACCCCCTCCAATGTAATAAAGTAATAATGTAATAAAGTTTTTCTACCAAGAAACCCATCAGTCTGAAACTTTGATTCTCAAAGACAGCCCAGCAGTGAAGATAAGGAGAGCCTGGTAGTTTCTTCCATAAAGCATCCCACCAAAAAATGAAATTGGGCTCCAGACACTCTCAGACAGCAGTGTTACCCATTGTGCCAATGTGCCACCCTTACTTTAACCCCTATAATGTCTACATAGATAGATAGATAGATAGATAGATAGATAGATAGATAGATAGATAGATAGATAGATAGATAGATAGATAGATAGATAGATAGATAGATACTTTATTAATCCCAAGGGGAAATTCACATAACATATGCTGAGCTAATGCTGTGCATTCTGGGTCTTTTTTTTTTGGCCTCATTGTGATGTGATGCCCATTTTAGGTGACCCTACTTTTCACCCCAATGTGGTGGTGATGATCATAACTTTCAGAGCAGATGAAATTTGAGTTTATGGATTGTGACAAACAAACCATTGTAAATAGAAAGTAAAACCCACTAATGCATGTAGTGGGTCAAAACTGACCCATAGGACTTGGCAGCGCTCAAAATGTGTAGCAGAAATGTGATATATGGAAACTTTAGATCTCTTTATTCAAAGCCTTCACATTTCTGAGCTGAAAGCAGGACTTTTAGAACATCTTCATAGGTTGTGAACAAACAAATTACCATAAGTGCAGCCGAAAATTCATTAAAGCCAATGGTGGGCCAAAACTGACATGGCAAGGTCAAAGGTTTTTAGAAGCTGTATAAAGTATATTATTTTTACATTTTTTTTTTTTGTTCAGTGGGGCACATGTTGGAACAGTCACAAACTATCATCCCGAGCAGAGAACATTTAGAGTGCTTTTACTGATTTAAAATGCAAAGACGGGTCAAATTTGACCCAAAGACATTGTGAGCGTTCTATATCTCCTCATGATTGTAGGGTGCCAGAGCCTTTTCTGGTATCGTCAGGTAAGAGCTGCCTGTGGACGAGACTCATGCATGTTACCAAGTCACAGTAGCCAAAGTCTGCTCAACTTTGGGATGAGACAGGAAAGCAAAGTGTTCCCGGAAAACTGACATGTGCCAATGGAGAACATGCAAATGCCACCAAGTCCCTAACTAGGCCGGGTTGGCATGCTGGAGTCTATCAAGTTCACGTTCAACTTTCATGCTAATTGTGACAGGTATAGGGTGCAGTGAAATTCCTTCTTGAATTTCTGACCGAGGAGCAACCTGGCACCCACAGCAGCATCAAGGGTGAAGCAGGAATTAACTCTGGGCAGGTTGCCAGTAAAGCACAGGGCACACTCTATCATTCTGGGTCAGTTTAGAGTCAAGTAATGAGCCTGGGACGTGGAAGAGAAACTCCTGTAGGTGTATGGAGAATATGCAACGTCCTCAGGTTGTGACCTGGCTGGGTTTCAAAACGAATTGAAATGGGTCAGTGTGTCTTTCACTAACAAAGGGCACAATAGTCCATCATAGGGCCTTCTCACACAACCACCCTCACTCACCAATAAAACTAATAAGCACGCCTTTGTTGTTTGGAAGAGAGACCAGAGAAAAGCTCACAAAGACCTGATAATATCATGCAGACTCCGCATGGACCACTACAGGCCAGAATTCAATGTCAAAATCTGCCCCACAATGCCATAGCCATCTCAAAGATGTATTCATCTTAACTCAGTAACGGACCATAGGGACTGGCTGACCCCGCACTAGCATGGGATGAGTTGCCAGTCTACTCACAGACACATGCCGATAATCCCCCACTACTTGCCAATTTAGTGTTACCAACAGTGACATTTTTGCATTAAGGGCCCCGCCATAATGTGCAAAATAAGAAAGAAGCATCCTGCATTAACTGAACGTGCTATTTATTTTGAAGTGAGGTCTCCAAAAGGCTTCCATTGCTTGCCTGGAAAAGGCCTCACCCCAGTCGGCTTAATCCCAATTCCATTGATCTGCCTCAGGCTTCACATGCCCAAAAAATAAAAAATGAACTAAGCCTCAAAAATAAATCTAAATCTTCTGAACTACATAATTAAAGGCCCACAAGAGGAGGGATGACCATAAACCCTTGGCTTGAAACAACGATTTATTAATAAATAATAGAAAATCAGGCTAAGATATTAAATGGAACAAGATAAGGACGGGTCCAGGCAGGCGGACGACGCGTCAAGGGTGTTAGAGCCGTCAATCTTCTGGTCTGCAGAGGGAGGAAGAGATGAGGTGTTAGACAATAGGAAATGACCATTATCTGAGCCTTTAAGCAGCCCCCCAATGCGCATGCGTGTGACAGCGACTCGGGGACAGCTTAAAGGCTCTGGTGGTGGTAATTCCTCGCTGGTCCACAGGGCGGCACTCTTCTCTTCCTCCTGGTACAGACAGGATGATTGACAGCTGATGTCACTTCCGGTGTTCTCCCACCTGGACCCGCCTCTTCCTGCCTGGAAGTGTTGCCATCCTGGAGAGTCGCGTCTTCAGACATATTATTATTATTATTATTATAAAATTATTAATTATTTTTGGGTAGGGGGGAGTATGGGGGGGGGTTCACGGTATCGTCTTTACCTTGTCTCTGTCCTCTTTCACACCCCACATTCTGTGCCTGTTTAGCGTCTCCACTTAAAACAAACCTGCATGTCTGTGAGATGTGGCAGAAAGTCAAAGAATCTCCTTGAAACCCGTTTGTTAAAATCTGTTTATCATCTTTCGTGGAGCGGAGCCCAGCAAAATGCCCCAGAGTGACATGTAATCACCGTCAATAATGGTGTGCTGTTTAATGAAAATGGAGGCCGTTTATTAGAGAAGTAAACAAACTTGTGGAACCAAGAGGTAAATGGGAAGAAGGGCAACGGGCCAGAAAAAAAAAAAAATCTCAATAATCTTTTAATTGCCGGGTTCCTACTGTCATTTACTATAAGAATAAAAATACGAGGAAATCCTCGTGTTTCACTTAATTACAATAAGCAGTTTGCAGGCTGTCTTCCTTATAAAACTTTCCATTCACTAACTCATTATATAACTAATGAGTCCATCAATCCATTTTTATTTGATATTGCGCCTTTAAAGAAAACACCATTACTGTATAGAATAACATAGCCTCATTACTGACATGTTCTGAGTCCTACTGTGCCCGAGTTCAAGTGACAGTTTACGAAACTTAAACACTTCCTGATGACGTTTCACAGGCTGCAATCCAGAAATTCCAAAGTTTAGACTGATGTCACATGCATGGACACCTGAGGATCCCCTCACCGGACTCTGCTGAAGCCTGCAATACCATTCCTGGACAAGAGAGGGCGCTCAAGCTAACTGTATTACCTCTTTCTTCCTCTGCAGTACTGAGAAGCCGCCAAGTGATGGCCACTAAACCCCATCCAGAGGCTCCGCCCCTTCAGGTCTCACACTATAAATGTCAGAACAGGAGCAGTGACCCCCTTATGTCTGATCCGTTCAACCGAATAGGCTAGTAAGCCAGTGTGCACCCCATTTCCCTGTTGTCGCGTCAATGAGTGCTATTATTAATGCTCTTTTCTGGACTAGTTGGTCCCCCAATGTTTTTTTAAGGATTCCTCCGCTCATGTGCTACACCGGCTAGCCAATCATCATCATCATCACTGGTCACTCAAAACGAGACATTCAAGGAGGGGCCAATCCTCAAACCCATCTTTGGAAAATGGAGGCAAAGGTGCAATTGGAGAACTTCCATAAATATGGGTTTCTCTTCACTCTCCTTCTGTAATCATCCCGTCTCCACCTCCTTATAGAATTGTTTGGTCCAAACTTCCAGCTGGCAGTGGAGGAAGAACATTATTGGGGTCCTGACACTTTAACTGTTAAGTTTGCAACTAGAAATGAAGTCTGGGTAACCACTGCTGTCTCCTTCATTGGGCCGTGACAGCAATTTTCAAATTTTTTATTTTAATTTTACCACTGCATCTCAGTTTGGTTAAAATTCCTATACTAAGTTACACTTGTATACCAGTAGGGGCCGCCAAAGAACGCCAAACCCCAAACTCCAGACACAATCACACCTAAATCAGCCCCGGGTTTAAATATACTCTCTTTTTTTATTACCAACAGTGACATTTTTGCATTAAGAGCCCCACCATAATATGCAAAATAAGAAAGAGACATCCCTCTGTAAATAATCTTGTTATTTATTATGAAGTGGTAAAATGGACATGAGGTCTCTGAAAGGCTTCCATTGCTTGCCAGGAAAAGGCCTCACCCCAGTCGGCTTAATCCTAATTCCAAGGATCTGCCTCAAGCTTCACATGTCCAAAATAAAACAAAGGACTAAGCCTCAAAAATAAACTTAAATCGTTCAAAATATATAATAAAAGGCCCACAAGAGGAGGGATGACCATAAACCCTTGGCTTTCATAAAAACGCTTGAAACAAAGAATCTTTATGAATAACAGATTTATGAATACATAACAGAAGATCAGGCCAAGGTATTAAACAGATCAAGAACAAGGCGGGTCCATGCAGGGGGACGACACGTCAAGGGTGTTAGTGGGTGTCGTCTTCCAGTCTGCAGAGGGCAGAAGAGATGAAGTGTTAGACAACAGCGCCCTCTTGTGATGCGGCAGGAAATTACCATTATCTGAGCCTTTAAGCAGCCCCCCAGTGCCCACGTGTGTGACAGCGATTTGGGAACAGCATAAAGGCTCTGGTGGTGGTAATTCCTCCCTGGTCCGCTGGGTAGCACTGTATTCTCCAAACTCTGACTCCTCAAGGTAAGGCAGAGGGCTCTTTTTATGTTGGACCTGGACCTGCTTCTTGTGACCTGGTTTGATTTGTGGGCAGTCCAACTGGTTTGTCTGGAGACTAGGGTAGTCCTCCCCTGACAGCACCCCCTTCTGGCAGTTAGGGACCCCCAACAGGGTTGCACTTCCAGACTCCAGTTCCCATGAACTCCTGCGGGTGTACAAGCTGATGGCCCACTGCCATCTAACAGACGGGGGAATGAAACTGCTCCTGGCTTCTGCTTGTTCATCCACTGGTACCTTCCATTTTGTCCTGAGGTGATGCCATCAATGCTTGTCTGTCCTCCATAGCACTCACACATTATATTATTAATATTGTAGCATCCCAGCGAGGGACTGTTGAGTCTTGCAGGGTGGGTTGGAAACGTTAGATTGACGTTAGAAGAAAGAAAAGGGGGGTGGCACACTGAATGGAGGAAATTGGAAGGTAAGGGTGGGTTTCTGGATGGTTTGGGGGACGACAAGAAGGTCTGATATATAAGGGTGAGGTGCTGGATGACACGATTCAATGTAGGGAACTGAAATATTTAGGGCGTCTCTCATGGCCAAGACAATGACAGGTTTCAAGTGTTTAATTTCCTTCTTAGTTGTTCTTGCAACCACTTCTTGGTCCTGCTGTGCCTTCTTACCAAAACTGTTACGGGGTGGTCATGATTACATTTCTATTTTTGGAATAACTGAACGATTTAAACAATGTGGACTACGGTCGCTTCTGGGGACCCCCCTGGATAGGGGGCACTGAGGCTTAAGCTTCCATAGTCTGACAGTAGCTGGCCGGTGGTTGCCACCTGAATGGCATTGACTTTCTGGCCGTCATTTATTAGGCCTTTACGCTTTCACACACAGTGTCCTCCATAATGTTTGGGACAGAGATGCATTAATTTTCCTTGATTTTAACCCCCCTGCTCCACAGTTTAAAATGACAAATGAATCCATTCTGACATGATGATTAAAGTGCACACTGCAGACTTTCATTTAGGTCACACTGTGCAGAAACAACACTTTTTATACGTGGTACCCCCCATTACAGGCCACCATAATGTTTGAACACATTTATTTTTACTTATTTGGCCAACGCCTTTTAGCCAAAGCAACTTACAACATTAGAGATTCGATTGGCTACGTTTCTTTTCTTTTTCCAATTGGAGTGGAGTGACTTGCTCACGGTCACACAGTGTCAGTGGTGGGATTTGAACCCACAACCTCCAGAAGTCCAAAACTTTAACCATTATGCCACAGTAATGGCAGGAATGTTAAAGGTGTCATGTTTATAGGACTTTGTGTGCAATGACAGCTTGATATTTGTGACTCATTGACATCATCAGGTGCTGAGGGTCTTCTCTGGTGCTGCTCTGCCAAGCCTCCTGCTTGTTTTGGGGGGCTTGTCCTCCCTTAAGTTTTCTCTTCAGTGTATGGATGGCCTGCTCAATTGGATTTAAATCAGGGGACTGGCTTGGCTATTTGAGAATTTTCCATTTTTTAGCTTTGATAAACTCCTATGTCGCCTTAGCAGTGTGTTTGGATCATCATGTTGTAGAATGAAGTGTAGTGAGTTTGGAGGCATTTACTGGAATGTGAGCTGATCAGATGTTTCCACACACCTCAGAATTCACAGTGCCATCAGCAGTGCCATCATCAATGAAGAGAAGTGTGTCGGGACCTGTGGCAGCCATACATACCCAAGCCATAACACCCCCAGCACCTCCATGTTTAACAGATGAGGTGGTCTGCTTTGGATCGTGGGGCAGCTCCTTTTAGTCTCCACACTTTGCTCTCGCCATCCCTCTGATGAGGTTCATCTTTGTCTTCTCTGTCCACAATTCCTTTTCCCAGAACTCTGCAGGCTCTTTGAAGTCCTTTGTCACAAACGGTAATCTGGCCCTCCTGTTTTAGTGGTCTGCATCTTGCAGTGTGTCCTCTGTGTTTCTGTTCATGAAGTCTTCTGATGATACTCGTCTCTGACACGTCCACATCGGCCCCCCCGAAGACTGTGTATGATCTGTCAGACAGGAGTTTGGGGTCTTTTTCTTGACCAGAGTGAAGATTCTCCTGTCATCAGAAGTGGAGGTCTTCCTTGGCCTACCAGTCTCTTTGTGATTACTGAGCTCACCAGTGTGTTCTTCTTTCTTCTTCATGATATTCCAAACAGTTGATATAAGTCATCCTGATGTCTCTAAGGGTTTTATTCTTGTTCTTCAGCCTCATGATGGCTTCTTTGACTTTCATTAGCACGGCTCTTGTCCTCATGTTGAACAATGGCGACTACAGACACCAAAAGGTAGAAGCAAACCGAGGTAACTTATGGAGCCATGAAACCCACCTAAGGAATCACAAACACCTGTGACGCCAAACATTATGGTGCTCTAAAATGGAGAGGCCATGTAGAAGAAGTTTTGTCATTACAACACGGTGTCGCACATATGTCCATGGGAGGCAGGTAAAGGGCTTAACTGAGGGAAATTTCATGCCAGACCAGAGGGGGAGCAGAGTGCATTAACCCTTCCTCTTCTTCTCCTGCAGATCATTCACAGGAAATTCCGCCTGGCCATACACAATGACTTCACTTCCAGTTCTGACCCCGATGACATCACTTCTGGTTCTGACCCCGGTGATGTCACTTCTGTTTCTGACCCTGATGATGTCACTTCCGGTTCCAACCTTGATGATATCACTTCTGGTTCCCGCCCAGAAGACATCACTTCCACTTCCGACTCCGATGACGTCACTTCCTCTGCCTCTCCTTATACACCGCCATGTCCCACCTATGCATCAGTTCCATTTTGAACTCCGTGAAATTGGTTGCTTTACTGTGTTGCAACCAATTACAATATACAGGGGTGGCTACGCCAAACCTTTTTGTGGCTCCTTCGTGTTCTTGTTGTGCCAACGGTGCGACCGAAGTGCATGCAAATCCCCTTAAATGTGCACTTTAATCACAATGTCTGAATTGTCTGTGGGGCAGAGGAGTAAACGAATGAAAAAACAATGTGTCCCGGATGTACTCCTTGGTCTGGCATAGGAGGGTCCCACCTCCACCCACTCGGGAGTCGGGAGAGGAGCTGTGAGGGTAAAGACTTGTAAGGTGCTGGTCAAATTAAAGCCATTTGTGTGCGCTGAAATGGTGTCCGTGAAGTCGTCTCATGGTTTAGGAGTCCTTGAAGCCCCCCCTACAGGCTACACAATCTTGTATGAAATAAAACATGAAAACTTCCAAGGGGGGTGAATACTTTTTATCTTCTGCTAAGTTATTTTTACAGCCCCAGGAACCCTTTCAAAGAAATTAGAAACGCGAGTCCAATCATGACACAAGGATCCACTTCACAGCCCCCTGAAGTCCGTGTTTTTCATTTGGGCTCGATTCTATGGCACCCAGCTTCACGCAGCATTGTGGTTTCATTAGATTCCAAAGTTGGTTTGAATTACGTGGCTTAGCACCACAAGAACAACAGTGCCATGCTTGTATCCTGCTGTTGGCCGTCCAAGGGGTTTTTGTACCACCTGGAGCTGGTTAAGCCTTAATGCTCTTTAACCGTCCCGCCAGATGCTGTCTGTTATGGAAGTTCTTTCTGCTTCTTTGTGAGCCAATCAAGAGTGGCAGGGCATGTAAAGCCAGTTAACTGGCCCTGACATCTTAGCCTGCTGAGCTTTCTCAGGAAACGTAAAATAAAAACAACAAAACAAATCCGGGTGTTGATCTGCTGAGTTGTGTGCCTTCCCTGGAGCCAAAGCTCATCATCACTTCCGTCCTTGAAGAAAGACAGTGGAACACAAGACAAACCTTTTTCCAACAGTTTTCTTCAATTCATGTTTTTTATTTGTTTGCTTCACCTTCTTCATGTTCTTTGCAGTTTTGATTTCTTATTTTTTTTAGGAATCCATGGCACCCTGGGAGTTTCTCCAAAACAGCAGCAGCCTTCAGTAAAGTGGTAAAGGGAATTTTATGGGCGTGTGACACTACAGGTAAAGCCACCACCTGCAAGATCAGCTTGTCCTCCATCTGCAGATCACAAGCTCACCGGGAGCCAAAAACCATCTCAGCAGCATCTGGTGCAAGTCAAGAAGCAACCTGGGATGGTGGAGGTTGGGGTTTGGTTAGCTTATTACAGCACTGAGTATTCTCTCAGTCAGTACTGGCCAGGACAATGTGGAAAGGAACTGGACCTGCTAGACCCAGGGGTCCTTCCCTGGTGTTACTTTTGCTGAAGTTCTTACTGAGGAGAACACAAAATTACGTCTCACCAGTGTGATTCAATGTCTCGTCTTTGCTGAAGTTTTTATTGACCAGGACACAAAATACTACTCACCATTGGTCATTTCTGGAATTGCTTTTGTTCAGGTTCTCATTGAGCAGAACATAACATTACTTCTCATTCAGTGGTAATTCATTGTGTTGTCTTTGTTCAAGTTCCTATTAACCAGAATAGAAAATTACTTCTCACCAGTGGACATTCCTGGTGTTGCTTTTGCTGAAGTTCTTACTGAGGAGAACACAAAATTACGTCTCACCAGTGTGATTCAATGTCTCGTCTTTGCTGAAGTTTTTATTGACCAGGACACAAAATACTACTCACCATTGGTCATTTCTGGAATTGCTTTTGCTCAGGTTCTCATTGACCAGAACATAACATTACTTCTCATTCAGTGGTAATTCATTGTGTTGTCTTTATTCAAGTTCCTATTAACCAGAACAAAAAATTACTGCTCACCAGTGGACATTCAACGTTTTGTCTTTGTTCAAGTTTTTCTTGACCAGGACACTAAATTGCTTCTAACCAGTGGTCATTCCTGGAATTGCTTTTGCTCAGGTTCTCATTGACCAGAACAGAAAATTACTTCTCACCGGTGGTCATTCCTGGTGTTGCTTTTGCTGAAGTTCTTACTGAGGAGAACACAAAATTATGTCTCACCAGTGGTCATTCCTGGTGTTGCTTTTGCTGAAGTTCTTACTGAGGAGAACACAAAATTACGTCTCACCAATGGTGATTCCTGGTGTTGCTTTTCTTCAAGTTCTCATTGACAAGAACAAAAAATTACTTCTCACTAGTGGCCATTCATTGTGTGCAATGGGGTGGGTGGGGGGGGGGGACAGCTTATTACAGCACTGAGTATTCGCTCAGTCAATACTGGCCAGGAGAATGTGGAAAGGAACTGCACCTGCTAGACCCAGGGGACCTTCATGGTGTTGCTTTTGTTCAAGTTCTTACAGAGGAGAACACAAAATTACATCTCACCAGTGGTGATTCAATGTCTTGTCTTTGCTGAAGTTTTTATTGACCAGGACACAAAATACTTCTCAGCAGTGGTCATTCCTGGTGTTTCTTTTGCTGAAGTTCTTACTGAGGACAACACAAAATTACATCTCACCAGTGGTCATTCCTGGTGTTGCTTTTCTTCAAGTTCTCATTGACAAGAACAAAAAATGACTTCTCACTAGTGGTCAATCATTGTGTGCAACCCGGGATGACGGGGTGGCAGCTTATTACAGCACTGAGTATTCGCTCAGTCAGTACTGGCCAGGAGAATATGGAAAGGAAATGGACCTGCTAGACCCAGGGGTCCTTCATGGTGTTGCTTTTGCTCAAGTTCTTACTTTGGAGAACACAAAATTACATCTCACCAGTGGTGATTCAATACCTTGTCTTTGCTGAAGTTTTTATTGATCAGGACACAAAATACTTCTCACCAGTGGTCATTCCTGGTGTTGCTTTTGCTGAAGTTCTTATTGAGGACAACACAAAATTGCATCTCACCAGTGGTCATTCCTGGTGTTGCTTTTCTTCAAGTTCTCATTGATGAGACCAAAAAAAGACTTCTCACTAGTAGTCAATCATTGTGTGCAACCCTGAATGGGGCATGGGGCTGGTGGGGATGGCAGCTTATTACAGTACTGAGTATTCCCTTAGTCAGTACTGTCCAGAAAAATGTGGAAAGGAACTGGACCTGCTAGATGTTCACCTTCATGGTGTTGCTTTTGCTCAAGTTCTTACTGAGGAGAACACAACATTACGTCTGACCAGTGGTCATTTAATGTGTTGTCTTTGTTCAAGTTCTTATTAACCAGAAGAGAAAATTACTTCTGACCAGTGATCATTCAATGTGTCATATTTGTTCAATTTCTTAGTGAGGAGAACACAAAATTACATTTCACCAGTGGTCAATCATTTTGCTGCTTTTGCTCTTCATCTCAGTGATGCCTGCCTTTTGAGTTTGGGGCTAGGCTGCCTGGGGTTGAGTTCATTTTGGATTCCAGACCAGAGGATATGTTGCTACCTACACCCTTTTTCACTTTTGGTTTCATTGACTGATTCATTGACTGAAAACGAGTCACTTCATCGTCACTGCTGATGAGGGGCGCTTTTGACAAGACGCCGTTATGAGGCTACGACACTACACTATTGCCTGGGTAATGCTCGGGCCTGGCGTTTACAGCAGACACACCTACACCGTTTCCCGAAAAGTGTTTGGCAGTAACGCTGTTAGAACTATATCGTTGCCCGAGTGATACTCGGGACAAACTGTCGTTACAGCCCGGTGACACTGGGGTCTAATACTAAGGAGGTTAACTCTTTGAAGGCTGAATATTTTTTCCAAAAATCTTATTTTTCTGAAAAGCACACAAAGCGATGGTTTCACACATGAATCAACATAAAACATCTGTTGCAATGTGCTGTGGCTGCTGTTGGCACATGTTCAGTATGTCTGGTGGCAATGGTTGTGTGGGGGCACCTAGATGGTCAGCAGGAATGCATGGTGGGCTGGCTGCCTGGCCATCTTCGCACAGCAGGTGGGTTAGCGGTGGCGATCGCAGTCTGACACAATATGGTTTGTACCTTTTGTTATCATAAGTGGTGGTCCTCCCAGGCGAACTCTGCTGTAGGTGCATCAGTTACACGAAAGTGTTCAGCAAGGCGATCAGCTGGGGACCGATCAGATGATGCTGGTACCACACTTTCATTTTCGATATCCATCTCCAGATCACTTGCATCAAACTTGGAGTCGGACAAGTCAAAGTCCTATTCAACGAAATTACGTAAAATGTCCATGGAGTATTTCGGCTTCGCACATTTGCTTTGGTCTCTCGCCAGATGTCGATGCCATTTTAGAGGATGTTTGCTCTTCACTACTCATGCACATGTAGGGAATTGCGAATAAATCAACAGCGCTATGTAACTTTCCTTCTAGCAAAGAGAGCCGAACTAAAAGATAAGGGTGAGTTTTGTTGCAGTTCACAACTAATTACTGTCCTCTACCCCTGAATTTTGACAAAAGATGACATCAGCCCTGAAAGAGTTAAGGAGAAAGTGAGTTCCCAGGTTGAAGGCGTTGAGTTTGAGGAAATCTTGGATGGTATGGGATGGAGAAGGAGAGATGGGGGTACAAAGAAGCAGCACTTTCATTGTCGACAATATGCAAGCATTTCAGCAACCGAATGAATAACTGGGGAGATGGGTTCCTGCACCAAAGTCCTACTCAGGTGAAATGACAGAAGCGGTAGAAGAAGAAGCCCTCATGATCAAAGAACATAACTGAACCAGCCATGTTGTGGGGTGTATTCCATGGTCTTAGCCCTTAGGGGGCAGCATAGTGGGTGAAATTCAGTATTTAGGTGAAGCCCCATGTTCTGGTGTACAGCTCCGGTCAAGTCGAGTGGGTTTATTCGAATGCCATCCATACACCGTATTGCAGCATACATACAGCGGCAGCTATGCGTGAATATGGGACAAGTGCAAAACAAGAAGAGATCTGCTTCTGTCCAGCTTTCTGTGGCCCTCTATTGAATTAAGGAAAGGATGGATGGACTGCACGGAAGAACAAACCGGACTGTTACTGTTCATGTTCCCTGTACATAAACCACAGACTTGAACGTGAAGAAGGAACATCACCGGAGCGAAGTAAGACAAAGAGACCCCGGCACTCGTCTCGTCGGCTGTAAAAATGTTAGCAGCCGTGACAGCCTGAAAAAGGTGGGCAGGTGCTTTGGTTACTATTTCCCCCACAAAGTGGTGTGATGGCAGATGACAGGCAGCAGCTTTGGCGGGCTTCAAGCGAGCGAGCCCATGACAGTCGTTCCAAGCTGCACTCTGCTGCGTGGATGGCTGGCTGTCCCCGTTTCACCTCCCCATATCCTGACTCTGCTCTGGTAATTGGACTTTATTCACTGGAATTCTCTCGTGCTGGGTGGTGGAGGAGGGAGGGTGGGGGGCTCATTTGTGAGGGGAGTGGGGGGGGGGGTCTTATCTGTTACTGTCGGCTTTAATCAGAGGAGCCAACCCTCCTCGGCCACAGGATGAGTGATGGTCTCCGCCTTTCTGGCAAATTGCTGGGGATTCAGTTGTTATGAGTATTTCTGTTAAACGTTTGCGTTACCTAAGAGGCCTGTCAGCATCCGGCAGCTGCCTGAAGAAGCACTCTGTTTATTCCAAAGACGACATGGAGGAGTTCCAGTGGTTAAATTAGGAAGGAGTTAGTGGTAAATGGAGACAAGGCCTGCGCCAGGAGGTGCAAACATACAAACCCTTCTCATTTAATGAGGTTGTTTGGCCCATTCTAGAGAAGAAGGACCCACGTCAATCATCAAGAGAGGGGAGCTAAGGACTCTATAGCGCCTTGAAAAAGATTCCCTCACTTTGTTTTCGATATCCATCTCCAGATCACTTGCATCAAACTTGGAGTCGGACAAGTCAGAGTCCTATTCAACGAAATTATGTAAAATGTCCATGGAGTATTGCGTTTCTCACATTCGCTTTGGTCTCTCGCCAGATGTCGATGCCATTTTAGAGGTTGTTTGCTCTTCACTACTCATGCACACGTAGGGAATCGAGGTTAAATCAACAGTGCTATGTAACTTTCCTTCTAGCAACTTTCCTTCTTTCCTTCGTGCCTGTTAAAGGTTTCACCCATCTAAGAAGTCTTCATTGTATAGAGAACGAGAGAGAGGCTGGAAGCCTGCGCTGATGATTGTCGCACCCACCACACGACGAACCACCTGGATTGGGATCCAAGTGCAGCCGTGCAGCGGGTGACACCTCAGCACCACACTGGAACAGTGGGAGGTTTTATACTACGCTGGCTGGAGTGCCAATCCTGTCACCAAACCGCCAAGTTTTACCTATAAGATGGAGGGTCTGCTTGCAAACCCGCCAAGAAAGTATAGGAATCGTGAAAAAATTCAACCTCGAGATTTTGATGAATCTTGATGTTTTAAATCTTCCTGTGTCCAGAAATACCAGTTGTGAGCCCGGGTCCGAACACTATCAGACAAACACCACTTCTTTACAAAACACACGTTTATTTCTTATAATAAAGTCCTCACAGCACACAGTGCTCCCAGCACCAATCAACCTCCACACGGGCCTTTCTCTTAATGTCCGTGGGCCGCCTTTCCTCTCCTCACGGGAGATTTGTCCTGCTCTCGCTCCTGACTCTAGCTCTCCGACTGTAGGAAGGCGGCCCCTTTTATTTTCACCCGGATGTGCTCCAGATGCTCATTGACGTTCTTCCGGCAGCACTTCCTGGTGTGGCGGAAGTGCTGCCCTTGCACCTGGAAGCACTCCGGGCGTCCCTGGAAGGTCCTTCCTCCACCTTCCCAGGTGTGAGGAAAGGTGTCGATCTCCCGGGCTCCATGATGCTCAGGGCACCCCCTGGCAGTGACCACGGGCCCCAGTGGGTTTGAGCCTCCTTGCTCCGTCCCTGTGGTCCCCTCATAATCCAGGATGTTTGCCCCCTCGTGGCCAGTCCTCCCGGTCCTTCCAGGTGTCCTGGCTAGGTCTGACCCCCAGCCTCCTGTGACACATTTTTGAAATGATGTGTGTCTGTGTGTAAGTCGAAAATGCTTCAGGCTCGGTCAGTGAGATTTTGTACACCTACTTTATATCAAAAATAAAGAATCCTATCAACTTTTGGGCCACAACCGCAATCGATGATTCAGATTTTGTATCGATATTCATAAAGATAAAAGGCAAACAGATAGGAAATTTGAGAAAAATTACTCAACCAGAAGTTGTATTTTATTTAAACAACCATCCTAATTTTTTGTATCATGGAAATACCGTTTTTACTTGTGTGCCATGTGCCCTCGTGTAAGACGCGCACACTAATTTTTACAAAGAAAATCGCGTAATCGTAATCGCTACTATCCATGCTGAATGACGACGTCAAACTGATTCAAACACAAGAGCGAGAGAGAGAGCCCAAGCAGAAGAAGTAAGTAAACATTATTTACATTTCCTCGTGTATGATGCGCACCTGGTTTTCTAATGCTAATTTTCGGGAAAAAATGTGCGCGTGGTATACGCGTAAATACGGTATAAATGTCTACACGATATTGAAAACTGTATTCTATCTATCTATCTATCTATCTATCTATCTATTCGATATAACACATATTCTTTCAATAAATATTACTAATTTTAATTTAATTTACACATCATCAGTTTAACAATAACGTGTAAACACTGACCATGCCATGTAAATATAAAGTTGTAATTGGAACAATAAGCTGCTGCATCCCTGTCGTGTTCCTGCTAATACATTTAATTTTATGATTATTTTTTTTTTCATTTCTGCCATCATTATCATAATTAAATATAGCTAAATGCAATTTTACTTATACGAATTTATTGCAACACATATTATATATCACTAACACTTTTACAATGTTTTAGGTGACTATAGCTCTTTACTTTGCATGTAATCTACAGTCGTAGCCAAACGTTTTGAGAATGACCCAAGTGTTGGTTTCCACCAAGTTTGCTGCTTCAGTGTTTTTAGATCTTTTTGTCAGATGTTTCTATGGTACACTGAAGTAGAATTACAAGCATTTCAGAAGTTTCAAAGGCTCTTATTGACAATTCCATGAAGTTTATGCACAGATTCCATGTTTGCAGTGTTGGCTCTTCTTTCTTTTTCAAGACCTCTGCAATTCACCCTGGCATGCTGTCCATCAACTTCTGGGCCAAATCCTGACTGATGGCAGCCCATTCTTGCATAATCAGTGCTTGGAATTTGTCAGAATGGGTGGGATTTTGTTTGTTCACCCACCTCTTGACCACAAATTCTCAATGGAATTAAAGTCTGGGGAGTTTCCTGGCCATGGACCCAAAATGTTGATGTTTTGTCCCCGAACCACTTAGCTCTCACTTTTGCTTTATGGCCTGGTGCTCCATCACGCTGGATTGTTCATTGTGGGTTACCAAACTGTTCTTGGATGGTTGGGAGAAGTTGCTCTCAGAGGATGTTTTGGTGCCATTCTTTATTCATGGCTGTGTTCTTAGGCCAAATTGTGAGTGAGCCCTGCACTGCCTTGGCTGACATGAATGGTCTCAGGATGCTTTACTGTTGGCATGACACAGGACTGATGGTAGTGCCGTTCACATTTTCTTTTTTCCAGATGCCCAAAACAATCAGAAAGGGGATTCATCAGAGAAAATGACTTGACCCCAGCAGTCCTCAGAAGTCCAATCCCCTTACCTTCTGCAGAATATCAGTCTGTCCCTAATGGTTTTCTTGGCTTCTTTGCTGCCCTTCTTGACACCCACCAGGCCATCCTCACCCACTGTGTGTGCAGATGCACTCCCACCTGCCTGCTGCCATTCCTGAACAAGCTCTGCACTGGTGGTGCTTTTTGCCCAGTCAATAGCTTTAGCTATTAGGCCACAGAAATGTGGGAAATATTGAAATTATTTTTAAAAAAAAAAAGTCATATTCAGGAGAGAATTTGTGACCCTGCAGAAAGAGGGCAGCAGTGAGATGCCCTGTTGGCAGTTTTGCTTGGTCCTTTTTTGGCCTGACTGAGGAGTTCTCTTAACCCAGTAGATCCACAGGATGAGTGCAGTTTGTGTGTGTGGATGTGCACAGGGATGGACTGAAATTCCATTCGAGTTTCTTTTCTGGCTTCAATACATCTTTAGGATGGCGATGACCAAGACCTGTCATCGTAATTTGTAGTATGTCACAAGACACAGCTCAATGACAGCCCGGCTGAGGAACACCTACATTTAAACCCGTAAATCACCTCATGTGTGACAGGGTGAAGACTGTGTACTAGAGACATAAAATTAGTTTATTCAGCGCACATACTGTGTGCTGGAAGAAGAAGAAGAGAAAACAAAGATATTCTTATCGCCATGCGTGAAACTGAGTTTGGTTTGGCCGGAGAGAAGCAGTCCAGCTGCGCAGAGGGGACCGCTGCCCTGTATTGTGAGGGGAAGCATCAGAGTTACAGCTGTGTCAACGTCTCTGCAGACCAAGACAAGCCCAAAAAGCAACAAAGTACCTGCAGGTTCTGGTGGAAAAATACAATGGATTCCCTGGCTCAATAGGACAGAGGAATATAAACCATTGGTGTAGCCAAGGGGGAGTTTTACAGGTTTAGACCCCTTGAAATATATTTTAGGAGAAGCCCCACTGATTGATTATAGATAGACTTATGATTCAAGTACTTTCTCTCACATACAGAAATTAATTCCTGGCTACGCCCCGGACAGACCTATTGAGCGACGTCACCTTGGACACAGCGACTCTTTTGTGAAGCAATAGACTCACTGAGCCAGAAAGGGGGCATTGTGCCTATCATCATGGACGAGCGCGGAGCTTTCTAGAAAATGCCCAGAGCATTCACCTATGAAGTCCAGCTTTCAGTTTCATTTGATATCGCCTGGAATCAACCTTTCTGTGTGGAGTCTACACTTCCTCCTCAACTCTGCATGGACCATCATCCCAAAGACACGCGTCTCAGAATAAGGACCCCATGTGAGTCTTAGTGTGAGTTAAAGCCTGGTGTCCTGTCCAAGGGTGGCTACTGCCTTGAAGATGGCGCTCCTGGACAGGCCCGGTCTTAGGTATTATGGGGCCCTAGGCGAAAGGGGGGTCCAGGGGCCCCCTGAGGGGGGCAGAGCCCCCCTGGAAGCTCTGTGAAATGCGTGAAAATTAGACCAAGGAGTCGATCCGGGGCCCCCCGGACAGCGGGGCCCTAGGCGGTCGCCTACTTCGCCTATGCCTAAGGCCGGGCCTGATTGGGACAAATAATGTAAGTATATATGACAATTGCTCACTCGGACAATTTGTTTTGGGGGCCCTCAAGAAGGCGGGGGCCCTAAGCTATAGCTTGTGTAGCTTATACGTAAATCCTGCACTGCTCCTGGAATGGCCTTTCGAGCTTCCAGATTAAAGGCGCTTGAGTGCCCCGTGTTAGCTTTATACAGATAAGGACACATTTGTTGGTAGCCCTCCACAAAACCCATAATTGTCTCTGAAATAACTTGAAACTGACGAAAGTAATTGGCACCCATCATTGTTTATTCTGTATTTAACAAAAGTCAGACTTTGCTTTAGAAGTTTGATTCAACAGAATATTTCAAATAAGAACACAAATGAAAATGGCCTGGATGAAAATGATGGGACCCTTCACTTGATATTGTGTTGCCCAACCTTTAGAGGCCATCACTGCAAACAAGCGATTCCTGAGGTTCTCCCTGAGTCTTCTGCACCCCTCTACAGGTTGTTTGGCCCACTCGTCCTGAGGAGACTGTTCCAGCGGTGTCAGGTGTGAAGGGGGTCTTCTTCAGACTGCGTGATTCAGTTCTTTCCATAGATGATCGATTGATTCAAATGAGGGCTCACAGAAGGCCCCTTCAGAACAGTCCAATGTTTGGTTCTTCGCCATTCTTGGGTGCTTGTAGTTGATAGGTTTGGCTCTTTATCCTGTTGGAGGGTCCATGACCTGTGACTGAGACGGAGCTTCCTGACATTTCTTTCCAGAAGGTCTTGATAGTCTTGAGATTTCATTGTTACCTTGACAGACTCAAGGCGACCCACTCCCGACACAGCCAAGCAGCCCCAGAACACAAGCGAGCCTCCTCCATGTTTGACAGTAACTATGGTGTTCTGTTCTTTGAAAACTTCATTGTTTCATCTGTGGACACAGAACTGACGTGACTTGCCAAAAAGCTCCAGTTTGGTCTCCTCTGTCCAAAGGACATTCTCCCAGAAGCCTTGTGGCTTTTTCAATATGAATTGTAGCAAAGTCCAGGCTGGCTTTTTAATGTTTTTCTTTCAACAGTGGAGTCCTCCTGGGTCTTCTTGCATTGAGCCCACTGTCACTCAGAAAGCGACAGACGGTGTGATCAGACACTGATGGACCTTGAGCTTGGAGTTCAGCTAGTATCTCTTTGGAAGTTCTCCTTGGCTGTTTGTCTGGCATTGTCATTCTCCTTCTGCCCATTCTGAGATTGATTCTCCTCTCGCAGGCGAGTCCAAGGAGGTTGGCTTCAGTCCCATGGACCTTAAACTTCTTCATAATGTTTGCAGCTGTTGTGACAGGAACATCAAGCTGCTTGGAGGTGGTCTTATAATGGTGGTCTATAATGGTGGTCATCTACACATTTTCTTTCTGACCTCCTCAGGCAAGTCTCTCCTATGGCTTTCTCTGGACCATGTTCAGTGTGGGACACACGATGACTCCAAACAGCAGAGTGACGGCCATTTAAATTGGTGGAATGACGGATCGCACGACTCGAGAGGTGTGGAAAAAAAAATGAAAACAAAAGTTAGAAAAAAATCCCTCAAATTCAATTATTTGGGATCTTTTCTCAGGTTTTAAACAAATGTGTCCAGGCCATTTTAGAATATCTTTGTCGAATAAGCAACCCTTGATCTCTTGTCACACTTGTTGTCCAAAACATGTTTCTTCCATCTTAAAAATGTTAGGAAATTAAGGCGCTTTCTAAATAAACAGGATTCTGAGAAATTAATTCATGCATTTATTTCGAGTAGGATTGACTAATGTGGTGTTCACTGGATGTTCAAACTGTTCTCTATACAGCCTCCAGTTAATCCAAAATGCGGCTGCACAAAGAGGAACAAGAAAATACGAACACATAACTCCAGTTCTTAAATCCTTACACTGGCTCCCGGTTAAGTTTAGGGCAGATTTAAAAAACCTCCTTTTAACATATAAAGTATTAAATGGCCAAGGTCCGGCTTACTTGTCTGAACTTATCATGACTTACAAACCAGAGCACACACTAAGATCTCAGGATGCCAGTCTGCTTATGATTCCAAGGATAAATAAAATAACAGTGGGAGGTTGAGCTTTTAGTTACAGGGCCCCTAAACTGTGGAGTGGTCTGCCTGTTGCTATAAGAGATGCCCCTTCTGTCTCAGCTTTTAAATCCCGGCTGAAGACTCACTACTTCAGTTTAGCACACCCTGACTAGAGCTGCTGATTAACTGTACAGACTGCATCTGTTGTTAGGCATTAGCACTAAAACATAAGTAACATGATAGTTAGAATTTGATACTAACCCTCACCTATTCTGTTCCTCTTCTCGGTACTCAAATGTGGCATTTGGTGCCACTGCCCACCTGCCAAGTTGTTCTACCTACCTAAGGTAAAATCATCAGGTAGAACGGCCCTTTCATCAGATTGGCTGGCCCAGCACTGGCTCAGCTGTGGAATGGCCAATAGGGGGAGTCAGCTTGATGGCCGAGGTCTCCAGGACTCTGAACAAATCCAAATCGTATTCAGTGATATCATCTACTGTTGAATTCTGCCCTGTACTTGTAATATTTCTATTGAACTATCGTATTATATTTAGGATTACTTGTGTATTGTTCTGTGTATTGTATTGAACCCCCTTTTTTTGACACCCACTGCACTCCCAACCTACCTGGAAAGGGGTCTCTCTTTGAATTGCCTTTCCAAAGGTTTGTTCCGTTTTTTTTCTAAAGGGTTTTTTCTGGGAGTTTTTCCTTGTCTTCTTAGAGAGTCATGGCTGGGGGGGGGGGCGTCAAAAGACACCTGCCAAGTTGTTTTGCCTGCCTAAGGTAAAGTCATCCCTGATGGAGGATCGCAGGAATCGTGGGAAAGAGGGGTCCTTTCATCGGATTGGCTGGCTCAGCCGTGGAATGGCCAAATGGGTGAGGCAGCTTGATGGATGAGGTCTCCAGTACTCTGAGCAAATCCAAGTCATATTATGTGACTAGCAAAATACCCGCGCTTCGCAGCGCCAAAGTACTGCCTTAAAATTTTTATTAAGAAGAAAAGTAAACCTTTTTAAACTGAGGGAAAATATACCAATAATTATTTGTTAAGGATCTGTTTGTATACCACGTTGTCAGTTCGGCCCTCCGGTTGTAATATGACCAAGCTGTGTGCTGAGCTTACTCTTGAGCATGCAACGTACAGTTGGCCATGTGAAAAGCAATCTTACCTCAAATCAATGCCAACCTTTTGTAGGGTCTGTCCCTGAGACTTATTAATTGTCATTGCGAAGGAAGTCCTTACTGGAAACTGGAGACGCTTGAATTGAAATGGGAGATCAGAGGGTATAATGGGGATGCGAGGAATAAAAACTCTCTCCCCTGAGCCACTGCCAGTAAAAACAGTTGCCTCAATTAGGTTCTTTTACAGACACGTGACCTGAAGTCTCGTGTCGTTACAAAGTTTCGGTGGCTGTAAGTTTCTCAGTAACATTATTGGTGCCCTAACCTTCAAAATTAGATTATGCTCAGGAGTGCCTGGAGGATTCAGAGTGTGGAGAAACTCTACCAGATAGTGCACCGCGTCTTCCACTTCTACAACTGAATCCACAGACTGATATGTTTTCGGTTGTGAAGGTAGTTCTTGAAGTAAAATGTGGTTTAAAGTCGTAGTTATGTCATTTCTTGATGTCAGGATAGCTCTCTCCCTCAACCATGACACGTCGTTTTCGTGGAGATTTCGTAGATTGGGGTAAACATTTTGAAGAAGGCTTTGTAAGAGGCATTGGCGGTTGTCCAAAGGTGTAAAATATTTGGCCATTTCGGTACACTTGAAAGCGACAACCGAACAATTCTAGCGGCAGTCATCAACTCACATGCAGAACCATAGGTGAAGGGCTTAAGCATTTCACTCTTGTAGTGCTCCTGTGTAGTATAATTATCATCAGTCCACACCTTGAACCTGTCCCAGTCATTCAATACATAAGACACCATGTTCGTCCGAATATCAAGAGTGAGCCTGATATGGCCGTGCAATATGTAACACAGAAAATGGAAAAGGCAGTCGCCATCTCCGGGAATGGAAACCACTCGGTAAGTGACAGTTGTTTGATCGATGGTGATCACCTCGATAGACATGTTAATGGGGGTACGGTTGGAACGATAAAGGAAATGGGTACCTGAACAATGTAAACGAAGTCTGAAATACCTACACAATAACTATAATCACAATAAACGAACAATAAAACAGCGGAGAAGCCGTGGATTAAATAAAAAGGCTGCAGTTATCAGCAGGGAGACGTGAATACCGTGACGAAGCAAGGAAGGGAATGAAGAGACTGGAGCAACGGACGGCTGTATATATGCAGGCAGCCAACTACGTGGGAGGCATGGGGATAGGGGGACCCAATGCCACCTCACACGGTGACCGAGCTGCAGGCTATGGACGTATATATGTACGTAAGTAGGATTCAGTTAGCGTTGTGAACCCTAGTACAAAATTTCTTGAAGATGGGCCCATAAGTAACAAAGACCATTGGAAAGTTCAATATGGCGGCCGACAGTGGCGTCATACCACCGAAATAAGTACGTACATCGGTTTTGGTTAGCGCAGGGAAGCCGCCTACCAAATTTCGTGAAGATGGGGCCATAAATAAGAAAGTTTAACATGGCGGACGTTGTCGACTGTTATGACCGTTATGCGTAGAATTTCGAAATGAAACCTGCTTAACTTTTGTAAGTAAGCTGTAAGGAATGAGCCTTCTACCGACACAGGAAGTTGGAGAATTAGTGATGAGTGAGTCAGTGTGTCAGTGAGGGCTTTTATTAGTATAGATATCATCTACTGTAAAATTCTGCTCTGTACTTCTAAATTTTTTATTTTTATACTCTATTGAGGATTTGTTCTGTTCTGTGTATTGTATTGTATTGTATTGACCCCTTTCTTTTTGACACCCACTGCACGCCCAACCTGGTAAGGGGTCTCTCTTTGAACTGCCTTTCCCAATATTTCTTCCATTTTTCCCTACAAGGTTTTTTTGGGAGTTTCTCCTTGTCTTCTTAGAGAGTCGAGGCTAGGGGGGCTGTCAAACGGCAGAGGCCTGTTAAAGCCCATGGGGACAATTCTCGTGTGATTTTTCCATCCCATCTATTATCCAACTCGCTATATCCTAACTAAAGGGTCACGGGGGTCTGCTGGAGCCAATCCCAGCCAACACAGGGCGCAAGGCAGGAAACAAACCCCGAGCAGGGCGCCAGCCCACCGCAGTGTGTGATTTTGGGCTATACAAAAATAAATTGTATTGTATTGTAATTACATTGTACTGTGTCACATGGCCAATGCATAAATGAGGGACTTATTTATTAAAAATTTCATAAACAAATGACCTCACTTTTCTGCATACATAGTCACCTTCCTTTGCGATGCAATTTTGTGCTTCTCAAATATTTGGAAAGCTTCAATAGCAATAGAGAGACAAAATAATCAAAGTGGGTTATGTATGGCAGGTCACTGCCTCAGTCACTAGGGGGCGATACTGCAACAATGGTGGGCTGACATCCCGTTTATGGCGTAAACAAGTTCTGTACCTACTGGAAAGAACTGGGATAGAGAAGACAGACATATTGCACTGCAGCATCTAATAAAGAGATGAGGGTGGAGTGGGCACAACGCACTGCTGGAAGAGGTTGAAGAAACACTTTGGCTCCAGTTATAGGGCTTAGTGCCACACGTAAGGCTCCTCTTTACAACGCAGTTACAGCAACACTCCAGTTTACTGAGCCTCTTTGGTGCCAGAGCACTAAAAACTTTACATAGCTAGTGCAGTGGTCTCGTTTTTTTCATAAAATTTTAATAGTCTTTCTCTGCTCTTTAAAATCAAAGACAAAGTAAAATAAATCTAATGAATAATAAGGTTAAAAAAAGAAAACAAGCTGTGCTCAAGCCAGCCTTGGCTAAATGAAGGCCTTTTACAGTAAGTTATAAAACATAAACAGGAGATGAGACAGCTGCTTGAAATTCGCTCGCTGGTCTCGGCTCCAGCTGGGTTGAATTCACGTCTTGGGCATCTAACCAAATGAAACGCCATTCAGGAGACACAGCGTCCCAGCAGAAAACAGCTTCCATTTGTCTGAAATACCTGTCATGTATATCCCTCGAGATGGTGACCAATGAAATGTGGCGAAAGATAAAGATGACGGGAAAGGAGTCCAATTGACTGGATTGTCGAGTAAAAGAAAAGGACATTTCTGTCTAAGGCAGGGGTGTCGAACTCCGGGCCTGGAGGGCCACAGAGGCTACAGGTTTTCATTCTAACCCTTTTCTTAATTGGTGACCCGTTTTTGCTGCTAATTAACTTCTTTTCCTCTCATTTTAATGGACTTGTTTTTTAAGATTTGCTCCCCTGAGTTGCTTCATTTCTTTCCTTAAATGGCACCCAAACAGAAATGAAATGTGAAGTGAGTGAGCCAACAGAAGAGCAGCTAAGTCAGGGTTACAAACTCCCACCAATTTCACTCCAACCAGTCGCTTAATTAGGCACCAAGTCTTGTCGTTCATTAAACTCGTTCTTTAATTCCCTGGCTTGTTGCTTGGCTCGTTGTCCAACAGCAGTCATTTCCGAAATTGTTGCTCTTTTCTAAGACCACCGTTCAAATGTTTAGGGGACCTGAGCAGCTCAACATTCCTGAGACCTTCACCTTTCTTTATTTTCAGATATTGTATGATGGACACAGTTTTCTGGTCCTGTTTTGACTCATTTTGTATCTCATTAAGGAAAAAGAAACAATGAAGGGGTCTGAGTCTTCAGGAGCAAGTTAAATAAAATGAATTCTAAACAAGTTAATTAGCAGGAAAAGCGGGTCACTAATTAAGAAAAGGGTTAGAATGAAAACCTGCAGCCACTGCGGCCCTCCAGGACTGGAGTTGGAGACCCCTGGTATAAGGACTTCCTTGATGATATCTAAAGCACCTTCATTTAACTACCATTATCTATTATATAGTGTGCTTTAAATCTATCTATCTATTATATAGCGACTTTCATATCTATCTATCTATCTATCTATCTATCTATCTATCTATCTATCTATCTATCTATCTATCTATCTATCTATCTATCTATCTATCTATCTATCTATCTATCTATTATATAGTGCCTTTCTCTTCTATCTATCTATCTATCTATCTATCTATCTATCTATCTATCTATCTATCTATCTATCTATCTATCTATCTATCTATCTATCTATCTATCTATCTATCTATCTATCTATTATATAGTGCCTATCTATCTATCTATCTATCTATCTATCTATCTATCTATCTATCTATCTATCTATCTATCTATCTATCTATCTATCTATCTATCTATCTATCTATCTATTATATAGTGCCTATCTATCTATCCTATCTATCTATCTATCTATCTATCTATCTATCTATCTATCTATCTATCTATCTATCTATCTATCTATCTATCTATTATATAGTGCCTTTCATATCTATCTATCTATCTATCTTTCTATCTATCTATCTATCTATCTATCTATCTATCTATCTATCTATCTATCTATCTATCTATCTATCTATCTGTCTGTCTATCTGTCTGTCTTTCTATCTATCTATCTTTATATAGTGCTTTTCATATCTATCTATCTATCTATCTATCTATCTATCTATCTATCTATCTATCTATCTATCTATCTATCTATCTATCTATCTATCTATCTATCTATCTATCTAGTATATAGTGCTTTTCATATCTATCTATCTATTATATAGTGCTTTTCATATCTATCTATCTATCTATCTATCTATCTATCTATCTATCTATCTATCTATCTATCTATCTATCTATCTATCTATCTATCTATCTATCTATCTATCTATCTATCTATCTATCTATCTATCTATCTATCTATCTAACACTACAGTTTACATATTATAAGACACTGTGTAATACTGAAGAATTTGAAAAAGTGTGGGGGTGAAGGGGGTGCTGTGCTCCATTGAATAGGGACAATTACAAAATCAATTCATAATAACACTACATGGGCACATTTTTGTAGATTTTCCCTCATTTTATACACCATAATTGAATCAGATCTATTCTAATTTGTAATAATCTTATATTTTTGTTATAATAAAGATATTTTCGAAATGTCTCTATTATATAGTGCCTTTCACATCTATCTAATCAGATCATTTTATCTGTGATTTGGCCGATGATTTTATTTAATATTTTTTGAGATACGACTGGTTACATTTCTTTTGCCTTTCCAATTGGAGCCCAGGCAGGTAAAGTGACCTGCTCAGGGTCACACAGTGTCCGTGGTGGTCTGAAGGCCAAAGCCTAAACCACTCTGCCACATATTTAATACTTTTTTTTAAACATGCTTAAGTTCTAATAGAATAAGACAATCAATATAAATAACAGTTTAAGTTATAAACTTTGCTGCTGGCCTTTGCTAAGGCAGCACTGTGGTTTGTACTGCCACCATTCAGATCCATCACCTCCTGTTTAGACTCCACATGCTTTTGCTCCCTGCACTTTATTTGTGCGTTCTTCACGTTTCTATGTGGGTTTTTATTTCCATATTTTGGCTTTCCTACCCCATCTGAAAGGCGTGCAGGTTAGGTTTAGTTAATTGGGGATTCAACATGGACCCCACAATGGTGACAGACCCAAGGATGGATTGGCACCCTGGGTTGGCTATACCGTGTGCCCAGTTCTTCCAGGTTTCAGCCCACCTTTCCCCTGAAACAGTTTACGCTGGTGTAAGAACTTTGTGTTCTGTTACTGCTCAGGAGTTACCTTCTTTAATGCAGCTCTTCAGATGTCCTCGTAAAGATGGAGAGTACAGAGTGAGGAAACGGTTAACCCAAAAAAATGGATGACAGCCAAGAGGCAGATATGGAGGGCAGCATTGTATAATCAGGCACAGTCTATCCTTTGTATGTATATATAAAGCAATGCAAATCAAAATATTAAGTGTCAGCACTAATCTGTTGGATTCAGGAAAACAGTTCAAAGAGCAAAGAAAGGCAACAAACAAAAACGATCCGGGATACTTCAAAATAGACAGAGCAAAAGGCCGACATCTGAGAATAACGGCAACGGGAGAGGAGACGTGACTACGTGGGCCAGCGAGGGGCCGCAAAGTAGACGACGCTCTCTCTGAGAATACTGGAGAGGCTTGGAAAGAAAGAAAGAAAGAAAGAAAGAAAGAAAGAAAGAAAGAAAGAAAGAAAGAAAGAAAGAAAGAAAGAAAGAAAGAAAGAAAGAAAGAAAGAAAAATTGAATCTCATTGGATTTAATTTGTTTTTTTTAAACTGATCAAAAGAAAAAAACATTTTATTGTTAATATGAAAACAGATCTGTTTACAGAGGTCTAAATTAGTTATAAAACACAAGATGACTGATCATGTAAATATTTGCCCCCATTAATTAGATAACCCTAAATACTCACTGGAGTAGTCAGTTGGCTTCAGAAGTCCCAGAATGAGTTCAATGGAGGTCCCCAGTCTGGGGTTTCAGTTGATCGTCGTCTAACTGCTCTTTACCTGGGAGGTCCAGCTTGTGGTGAGTCAGTATGGTGGACTAACCTACACAATGAAGATACAAGAACACAACAAGCAGCTCCATGAGAAGGGGATTGAGAAGAACATGTTAGGGGATGGAGACAAGAAAACATCCAAGTGACTGACTATCCAGTGAAATCAAAGAGTATGGCAGAGGTGGAAATCTGCTAGAGCAGACCATTCACAAAAGCCGAGTGAGTGGGCAGAAACAGCCAAGAGACCTCTGGGAACTCTGAAGGAGTTACAAGCTACAGTGGCTGAGATTGGAGAGACTTTGCAAACAACAACTGTGCCTGGGTGCTTCACCAGTCACAGCTTGACGGGACAGGAGCGAATAGAAAAAGCCTACAGGACGTCTGGGCAGAAGGCACATGGGAGGCTCTGATATCAGCTGAAAGGAGGTCGTATGGTCTGATGAGACCAAAACACTGCATATTATCAAAAACACAACATCTCCACCAGAAAGCATGGTGCTTTCTCTGCAGCAGACCCGGAAAGACATGTGAGGGTAAAATGAATGTAGCAAAATATGACAAAATCCTGGAGGAAAACCTGATGCAGTTTTCAGGAAACCTGCACTTTGGGAGAAGATTTGATTACACAGGAATGGCTTCAAGACAACAATGTGAATGTCCTGCAGTGGCCGAGTCAGAGTCCAGATCGCAATCCAGTTAAAAATTTGTGGCTGGATTTGACCAAATACAGTGTGACAGAGCTGGAGTGGTTTAGCAAAGAAGAATGGCGAACCACAGCAGAGTCCAGATGTGCAAAGCAGATGGAGAGAGACCTGAGCAAACAGACTCAAAGCTGTCATGGCTGCCAAAGGTGCATCTTCTAAGTACAGACTTGTAGGGGGTGAATACACATGCCATCAACTGTTCTATGTTTAATATTTGCAACTCGCTCTGCTCTCTGTATAGATGAGTTGAAATCTAAATAATCAATATGGACCTCACCGTTAACATTTGCAGTGCACCATTGATTGGAATGTATTTTGTAATACATGTAGTAATAAAGAGAATTACATTTGTCATTCCAACAGATGGCACATCAAAAACATTTGTAGTAGTAAAATGCATTAAAATGCAAATGGAATGCATTTGTCTCTGTTGTATACCATTTGGTATGGGAATCGTAAAAGTAGTGCTAAAGTTTGTGATGCATCATCAGCTGGAATGAGAAATGCAATGAATATGTCTCAGTTATATGTCATTTAGTATGGGATTCATAAAAGCAGCATTTATGTTTGTGATGCGCCCTCTGTTGGAATGGCAAATGCAATGCATCTGTCTGTGTTATATGCCATTTGTATGGGATTCGTAAAAGCAATGTTAAAGTTTGTGATGCACCCTCATTTGGACCAATAAATGGAATGTATTTGTCTGTGCAGTATGCTATTTGTTAAGGGATTTGTAAAAGCAGTGTTAAAGTTTGTGACGCACCATCTGTTGGAGTGACAAAAGCAATTCATTTTATTAATGCAAATATCTGTGATGTGCCATCTGTTGGAATGACAAATGCAATGTATATGTCTCTGTTATATGTCATTTGGGATGGGATCCATAAAAGCAGCATTTATGTTTGTGAAGTGCCCTCAATAAGCAATGGCAAATGTAATGCATTTCTCTGTGTTATATGCTATTTGGTATGGGATTCGTAAAAGCAATGTTAAACTTTGTGATGCACCATCTGTTGGAATGACAAAAACAATGCATTTTATTTCTATAAATGTATGTGATGTGCCAACTGTTAGAATGACAAATGCAATTCATATGTCTCTGTTGTATGTTATTTGGGATGGGATTCATAAAAGCAGCATTTATGTTTGTGAACTGCCCTCTGTTGGAATGGCAAATGTAATGCATCTCTCTGTGTTATATGCCATTTGGTATGGAATTCGTAAAAGCAATGTTAAACTTTGTGATGCATCAACTGTTGAAATGACAAATGCAATGCATATGTCTCTGTTGTATGTCATTTGGTATGGGATTTGTAAAAGCAGCATTTATGTTTGTGATGTCTCCCCCGGCTCTTACAGTTGCGCATGATTCACCAAGAGGATAACTCTGATGATCAAGTGCAATTTGACACAAAAATAGGGTCTAATAGAGTCTAATAATCACACAGGATTTGCTAGTGGGACCCCCCATACACATACTTGATGAGTTGCAAAGGCAATTATATGTGAAAAAGTGGGTCACAACACCAAAAAGTTGGAGAAACACTTCCCTAGAGGAAGGAGCCTGTGGCCAAGATATGGGTAGTCACAGAGTGAGTGAGTGAGTGAGTGAGTGAGTGAGTGAGTGAGTGAGTGAGTGAGTGAGTGAGTGAGTGAGTGAGTGAGTGAGTGAGTGAGTGAGTGAGTAAATAGCAAAGCACATGAGTGAATAAGTGTAAGTGTGTCCATGGGTCTATGAACAGGTGAATGGTCATGTGATTCCGAGTGCACAGATGAGTGTGGCAGTCAACCAGTGAATAAGCAAGTGAATAAGTGAAGCTGCTGTGACCAATGAGCCAAGGGTAAGGGGGAGTGACAATATAACTAACAATGACAACAAGTGACCCTCTACGTGTGAGGGAGTGAGCGAGGGGGTCAGGGGGTGTTTACTAGCCTTCCATCTTTATTTTGGGTTGGATTGATTTACACAGAATTCCCCTGTCTAATTTAATTCCTGAAGTTGCCACTTGTGCTGCACGTCGAGGATCCTCAGGGTAAACAGCTGCTCAAAACCGATGCGTTTGTTTCTCAAGTCTGTCAGAGGCAAGAATAATGAATCGGATTCAAAGGCTAAGCAAAGAGTGCCCCCTTCTGCTTAAGGGGGCTTAAGGTTTGAAAATGGACTAGCCTTCCCTGGGTCTTCGTTTCCACACACTTCCACTTTCCATATGTGACATGAAGAATCCTTTGGAGTATGTGCAACAGTGAGGAAGATGATGATGTGAGTCAAAAGGCACCGGAAAAGAGAAAACTTTTGAAAGGCCACATTAGCTGAGAATAATACAGTAGGAAGACCACTTTCACAGTTTACAAGCTTGAGGACACAGGTCCAGCCTTACAGTTCCATTCATCCATCCCATCCATTATCCAACCTGCTATATCCTAACTACAGGGACACGGGGGTCTGCTGGAGCCAATCCCAGCCAACACAGGGCGCAAGGCAGGAAACAAACCTCGATTTGGGCGCCAGCCCACCGCAGGGCACACACACACACCAAACACACACTAGGGACAATTTAGAACAGGAGTATTCAACTAAAATCTAAAGAGGTCCAATTAGAGATCATGTTGTCTAACTATTTTTGCTGTCCACTTTCCTTTTTTTGGAGAGTGCCATTTGTTCCTTATTTTTCTGTCCCTTTCTCCGTCTCACCCGTCTTTTCTTATTCCAGCACAGTCGTCTGTAACTCTCACTTTCTTCCACCTAGAATCCACAGACTTGGTATCACGTGAAATGGCTTAACGCGCATACAATTGGTCTGTGAATTTCCTCACCCACTAAAACATTACCGTAAAGACTACAAAAAGCTGCTGCTAAAATAGAAGCGCCCCGTCAGGTTTTAAATCATAACCTTCAGTTTTGGCTGTAAGTCTGGGTCCATATGAGACAGCTTCTGGGTCCGAACCCGGGGCATGGTCCGCCTATTGCTGACCTCTGATTTAGAATCACTAATTCACCTAACCTGCATGTCATTGGACTGTGGGAGGAAACCCACGCAGACACGGGGAGAACATACAAACTCCATGCAGGGAGGACCCGGGAAGCAAACCCGGGTCTCCTTACTGCAAGGCAGCAGTGCCACCGTGCGGCCCGCCTCACAGTTCCCTGGGTTCAAATCCCATGGGTAGTCATTGTGTGGCTTTTCTTTTTCTGCGGATACTCCAACTTTCGCTCCCACCTCCTAAATACAAGAACATAAGAAATTTGACAGACAAGAGGAGACCATTCTGGTTCACTGGCAATGCCAACTCTGTGACTCAGTGGAGGTGTGCTTGTGTCTGGGCACTTTGATAGTGTGGCGTCCCATCCAGTGCTGGTCCCTGCCTGCAAAATTAGGATCTGGCCCATGTAGCCCTCCGTAAAGATTAAGTGGGTTCGGTAATGCGTGGATGGATGCCAAAGCACTGGGTGCCCAACAGCTTCAGTAAAAGATTAATGAATTGAGGTTTGTGAATCTCCAGGTATCTGAGCAGAGCAGGTGTGTCCATCTGATAGCATCCAGACCTGTATTCTCCTGGCTAAATTAAAATGGTGGACATTACCTTCCCATAAATCAGTGGGGCTTCCTAAATATTGTAGGCCACAAGGTTGCAAACTTGATCCCCACCAGCCATTTTGTGACCCTCAGCTATAACTATGCAAGAATGACGCTGACTGTGCACACGGGCCATACAGAGCCACAGGGTTTTAAATTCAGTCTCTATGTCTGCTGCACTTTGTGACCCTGAATGAGTTTCTTCACCTGCCATCGGTCATTGTGTGACATATGGAGACGTAACATAGTTAGTCCTGAGGTTCTCAGTGGTATCATGAGGTCAGGAATCAATCTTGGACTGAACACCAGTCCATAACTCACACGCATATCCACCTGGGGACTGTTAGCCTGATCTGAATGGCAGCGGGGATACGGGAGGAAAGATGGAAGGGCATGTTGACAATGACAGGAACATGGGATTAGACGGTATGTAAAACAGACGTTCAGAGCATTGTGTCAATCAAGTATGGAAACATCTGATCTACACACTGATGAGCCAAAAGATTCTGACCATTTCCATGCAAAGTTAATGATGTCACCTATCTAGTAACAATGGCACATGTCGAGATCAGGGATACCGTATTTTAGATAGATAGATAGATAGATAGATAGATAGATAGATAGATAGATAGATAGATAGATAGATAGATAGATAGATAGATAGATAGATAGATAGATAGATAGATAGATAGATAGATACTTTATTAATCCCAAGGGGAAATTCACAATGTTAGATGGTAAGCTGACATCAGGTACTTGAAGTTGACTGCAGAAGATATCAGGTCAGGTCAGGTTGGGGAGCACGCACTGGTACAGCACATTACCGCACCCAGCACACGTGAAACAGCTCAGGATACCAGTTGGCAACCCCCTAGGCAGACCCCGAGGGAAAGAGAGAGAGGCCACACAGTGAAGGAAGACCCCCCCCCCCCCCCACCCAGTCAGTAGGGGGCCATTTAAGGCTGCAAACAATAAAAATTAGAATGATGTTGCCATTTTGAAAGGTCTGTACTAACAACTGGGAAAAGCCAGGCCAACAGGTGGCAGCACCTGGTCACAAACTGGTAGGACAGGGAACACCCACTGCACGCCCAACCTACCTGGAAAGGGGTCTCTCTTTGAACTGCCTTTCCCAAGGTTTCTTCCATTTTTCAGGATTTTTTGGGAGTTTTTCCTTGTCTTCTTAGAGAGTCAAGGCTGGGGGGCTGTCAAGAGGCAAGGCCAGTTAAAGCCCATTGTGGCACTTCTTGTGTGATTTTGGGCTATACAAAAAATAAATTGTATTGTATTGTATTGTAACACCATGCCTCTGTGTGGCAGATGGTTTAGAAGCTCCCTGTGGGACACGACTCTATAAAAGGGGAGACAAAATTGAAGAGCTGCAGGAACACCAGAAGCCACAAGGGGGAGTTCTAGCCTGTTGTTCCTGTTACTGACTTCAAAGCTTGCTGGGAAATGACGTACGGAGGGAAAGGGGGAGGTGGGGTCTTGAGTTGGGAGCAGAGCGTAATACATGTAGTAGGTCCAGTTAGTGGGATGAAGAGTCCAAAGTTGAGAATAAGAAGAAAGGAAAGATGATAGGTGAGAAACGAGGGCTTGAAGGCCATTTGGGGTGGTGGGTAGGTGGGCCAGCCACCCAACAGGATAGATGGGGACTGAAGAGCCAAGATTTGGCGTTGCTTCTGTTTATTTTTTTTTTATTTTGAATTCTCTCTCCCTCTATTATTTTTCAATAAATGAACCATTTTAGATAGATAGATAGATAGATAGATAGATAGATAGATAGATAGATAGATAGATAGATAGATAGATAGATAGATAGATAGATAGATAGATAGATAGATAGATAGAAAGATATATAGATAGATAGATAGATAGATAGATAGATAGATAGATAGATAGATAGATAGATAGATAGATAGATAGATAGATAGATAGATAGATAGATAGATAGATAGATAGATAGATAGATAGATAGATAGATAGATAGATAGAAGTGTCATCCTTCAGTAGGATAACGCACCCCTCCACACTGCATGAAGTGTCCGAGAAAGGTTTGAGGAACATGATGAAGAGTTCAAGGTGATGCCCTGGTCTCCACATTCCCCAGATTTCAATCCAATTGAGCATGAAAGCCATGAAAATCACAGGCTCTCAGATTTGTGTTCCCATCTGTGACTCACTGTGTGACCAGGACTGAGCCCTCACATTGCATACATCTGAATTCAAAGCCACTCTACTTCACGTGACTTCCATAGCACCTGGGTATGGCATTCTCTTTAGAACGGGTTTTTTATGAACTGTCCGTACCACTGCCGCTGTCGCCTGGCTTTTTTTGGAAAGTGGTCTGGAACAGCCTGGCAGCTCATTTTTAAATAACATTAACGCCAAGAGCTCCCATTAAAACGATTTTGTGATTCTCATTGGCCTTTCAAAGTTAAAAATGTTAGCAGTAATCACTGCGTTGGAATGCCCACCGCTCCCAATATGGCAGGCAACACTGAACTCCCTGACACGTCTAAAATGATTATCTGCTCAACTGCAGCAGAAAGGTAGTCGAGTAATGAGAGCTGAACAAACACTGCATACCTGGCATGTCGCCTCCCTTACGGGCTGATTTATCGTTTCCCTTCCCCAGGCAGTTGCTCCGTACCCACTCCCACCCAGAATCCCCCCTTCCACCCCAATTTATATCTTATCAGGGTGCACCTGAGCCAAAATAAATTAGACCAGTGCTATGGGAATGGCTGACTGTTGGATTTTATCAAAGCTTTGAAAAAACACACGTGAATTTTTTAACTAATTGAGTGTTCATTATTCTGCACCAAAGAGTCTTCCTCTTTCATAAGACACTATTATATGAAATGACTCAGAGAGGCAGGGCGGCCATTAAGTCTCACAATGATCCTGCACTTTGCAGAGAAAAGATAGAAAATCACATGTAGGAATGCTGGGGCCACTAGGGGGCGATGTGCTTTGTATTATGTTGGACATGGCAGTAAAAATTGCACGATACACTGAAGATGTGACAAAACTGGGGGCAAATAAAGATTGTAAGAGAAACAAGAAGAGTCAGACCAAAGAGATGGAGTATCAACCTGGACGCCTGGAAGGACCGGGAGGGGGACAATACCTACTCTCTATCTATCTATCTATCTATCTATCTATCTATCTATCTATCTATCTATCTATCTATCTATCTATCTATCTATCTATCTATCTATCTGATTGTGTAGAAAGACACAATCAGAACAAAAAAAGATTTGGGGATCCATCCGGTATATTGTAGTGCCAACAATAAAAAGAGTAATCACCTAAGACTGAGCCGATACAAAACATGCATTGACTGGATGACTGTGGATGCTGACTGCCTTTATAGCTTGAGGGCAGGAAGGGTGTGCATGCAGGACGAGAAGTAGAATGAGGTCATCAGTGGGTGCCGGGAGTGAAGTCAGGAACAGAGGCGGAAGTGATGGTTTACCTCTTCTGAAGGTCTGTGGGGAGAGAAGAAGAGGCATTAGTGCCCACTGCCAACCCTTGGTCCAGCTATTCATTAAATAGTGCCTTATCTATCTATCTATCTATCTATCTATCTATCTATCTATCGAGTATATAGAGCCTAATCTATCTATCTATCTATAATAAAATAATAATAATTCATTACATTTATATAGCACTTTTCTCAGTACTCAAAGTGCTATCCACACAGGGAAGAACCAGGATGTGAACCCACAATCTTACACAGTCTCCTTACTGCAAAGCAGCAGCACTACCACTGTGCCACCTCTATCTATCTATCTATTGACTATATAGAGCCTAATCTATCTATCTATCTATCTATCTATCTATCTATCTATCGAGTATATAGAGCCTAATCTATCTATCTATCTATCTATCTATAATAAAATAATAATAATTCATTACATTTATATAGCACTTTTCTCAGTACTCAAAGTGCTATCCACACAGGGAAGAACCAGGATGTGAACCCACAATCTTACACAGTCTCCTTACTGCAAAGCAGCAGCACTACCACTGTGCCACCTCTATCTATCTATCTATTGACTATATAGAGCCTAATCTATCTATCTATCTATCTATCTATCTATCTATCGAGTATATAGAGCCTAATCTATCTATCTATCTATCTATCTATAATAAAATAATAATAATTCATTACATTTATATAGCACTTTTCTCAGTACTCTCCACACAGGAAGGAACCGGGATGTGAACCCACAATCTTCCACAGTCTCCTTACTGCAAAGCAGCAGCACTACCACAGTGCCACCTCTATCTATCTGTCTCTTGACTATATAGAGCCTAATCTATCTATCTATCTATCTATCTATCTATCTATCTATAATAAAATAATAATAATTCATTAAATTTATATAGCACTTTTCTCAGTACTCAAAGCGCTATCCACACAGGGAGGAACCAGGATGTGAACCCACAATCTTCTTACTGCAAGCAGCAGCAGCACTACCACTGTGCCACCTCTATCTATCAAGTATATAGAGCCTAATCTATCTATCTATCTATCTATCTATCTATCTATCTATCTATCTATCTATCTATCTATCTATCTATCTATCTCTCTATCTATCGAGTATATAGAGCCTAATCTATCTATTTATCTATTGAGTATATAGAGCCTAATCTATCTATTTATCTATTGAGTATATAGAGCCTAATCTATCTATCTATCTATCTATCTATCTATCTATCTATCTATCTATCTATCTATCTATCTATCTATCTATCTATCTATCTATCTATCTATCTGTCTGTCTGTCTGTCTGTCTGTCTGTCTGTCTGTCTGTCTGTCCTCTTTGCTAATGACGTCTGTCGCCCTATCATGCCAAGATCAAAAGTGTTCTTGAAAGCCCACAGAAAGATGTTTGTGGATCTGTGGCCTAGCAATGGGTTGTGCAGATTGTGCAAAGAGGCCTGTGAGCTTGGGGGGCCCACTCGGGGCCATATAGATAAAAAAAAAAAAATTGAATAACTTAAATCACTTGCACAGTTGATTATGTTATTAATTCACAGTTTCAGTGACATGTTTGCTCCTTCACCAGACAAGTCCAATCTAATCCATGATGGTATTACGTATTCAGCAGGCCTACACTTTACATGAATTTTGACTTTGGGAGTTCAGAGCCTAATTGGAGGCACATCGTGGCCTAGTCCAGCTTACAGAGAAGTGCACATTCCCAAATTTGTAGACTCTTTGGCATGCCACAGCGGACGTGAACGGATGAAGTTTTGAAGGACATCACATAAATAGTGTAAATATGCATTATTATCATAAATAATTGTTACTTTAGGTTAGGTGGATTGGCGATTCTTAATTGGCCCTAGTGTGTGCCTGGTGTGTGGGTGTGTTTGTGTGTGTCCTGCGGTGGGTTGGCACCCTGCCCAGGATTGGTTCCTGCCTTGTGCCCTGTGTTGGCTGGGATTGGCTCCAGCAGACCCCCGTGACCCTGTGTTCGGATTCAGTGGGTTGGATAATGGATGGATGGATTGTTACTTTTGTACTTTGATTTGATGTCAACAGTTTTCAAAGTTTGAGCTCGTAAACAGTAAATCCTAGTGATTCTGTTGTTAAGTTATGGTCCCTGTTAGTCAGCAAACACTGAGTATCTGAACAATTTGACTCTTTTTATACTCTTGCCATCCGACGCCATGTCGGCCAGTAGGAACTGATCCGGCAAACATTCTGAGTGGTACTGCTAAACGTAAGGCATGCCTGCAACAAGAACTGAAACACGTTACGCTTACCAAGACTTCTACCATTCTCAAATTGAGCGAGCACCAGTGGTGGTAACTGAGAATGCTGATCCTGGTGAATCATCACAACGGCCGCAAGCAGGTTATGCAGACAGTGCAGTGAGTGAAATGGAGTCTGGAAGTAGCGATACAGCTAGGTTCAAAATGGAGAAACTACTAAAGACAAACAAGCAACATATATGACCAAGCAATTTTATACCAACAGGGCAAATTTCTTGGAAGTATTGACGCCTGAATTTATGATGTCCATTTTCTCAGAACTGGCTTAAAACAGGTCGATTGTGTAGTAGTATCCTGTCAGCTGGTGGTGTTGTTTTAATTTGTTACAAATTGAAATTGCTTCATTTTATAGCACAGAACAGTTTCTACTTTCTAGCTGACGTTACATTTTAATCAAGTTCCTTCACAAAGTTGCCGTGGAAAAGCATGCGGGTCCACATCTTACATATATTTTTGTACTACACACCTCCCATATTCCATTCCCATAATTTACTTTATTTTTGCTAACTTACAGTGGCTGTAATAAAGCGATTTAAAAAGTTATCACAAATTCCATTTAGAGAGCTGGTTTGCTTGTCACCAGCGTGTGATCTGATAGTGAAGTGTTCCTGGACACCATTGCCCAGCCAGCCCCTAGGATCTAGTTGTGAATAAATTACGCTAGACAGGAGGGGCCCACCTCAGGGCTCTGCACAGGGGTCTTCAGCATCTGCCATAGGTGCTGATGAAGCTGGGAAGACATTTTGAAAGATCTCCAGATTATTTGAAATCAGTCCTACCGCTGTAAGGAAAATCATTTCCAAGTGGTGCAGATTTCAAGTGACTGCTCATTTGTCCAGGACTGGCCAGCCCAGAAAACTCAGCCCAAGAGTAAAACATTTGCTATTAAACGACGACTCCAAGAACCTAAAATTTGATTGAAAGATCTCCAGATAACTCTTGGAACATTTACTGTCCAAGTGCATGATTGTACAAATTTGATCTGCATGTAAGCTGTGATTCGGGGGACTACTTTGTGGCCCAGTGGCCTAATGGACAAGGCATCAGCCTCCGGAGCTGGGGATTGTGGGTTCAAGTCCCACCTGGGTCGTTTGTGGCTAAAAAAAAGGGGTTTGCTTCTGCATGTTTCTTTAGTGGTGGCTCTGGGCCTAGAGATCTGCCCTGGCAATCGGATGGTTGCAGGTTCAAATCTCGTAAATACCAATAGAGACTCTGCTCTGTTGGGTCCTTGAGCAAGGCCCTTACCTGCAATTGCTAAGTGCTTTGAGTAGTGAGAAAAGAACTATATAAATGCAAATTGTTATTATTTTGCTGCCCATCAAGAACATCAGAGCAACACAACAGTCCACCATTGAACATCCAGGCAAAGACCAGACATTCAGGAGGAAGGTTCTCTGGACAGATGGATCAAAAACAGAGTTGTTTGGCCAGAGTAACAGTCGACATGTTTGGTGCCAACCAGAGACAACAATTCAGGAGATCCTTGCACCAATTGTGAAGCATGCTGGTGGAAATGTCTTGGTCTGGGGTTGCTCTTCCAAATCATTAATCATCGAGTCAACTGTGAATTCCACATCACATCAAAATGTGCTTGAGGAGAACGTGAGGCCACTTCTCCCACAGTTGAAGTTATTTCAACATGATAATGATCTGAAGCACACTAGCAAATGCACCAAGGGATGGCTCAAAAACAAGAAATGGAAGGTTATGTACTGGCCTAGTCAAAACCCAGATTTGAATCCCATTAAAATGTTGTGTCTGGGGGATTTAAAATTGTCAGGATGTGCAAGAAAACCCACAAACATCTGATAGTGAAAGGAATTTTGCATGGAGGAGTGGACAAAAATTCAAACAAGCTGATGTCAGAGGTGAGCGGGCAGTTATGCAAAATGTCTATAAGACGCCATTTCTGCTAAAGGGGCAACACCAGCTACTGAGACCAAGGGTGCACTTACTTCTTCCCGCAGTAGTCCATTACAGCCATTAATAGTTTTGTTGAATGAGTTTTTATTCAGGTTTATCACCTTTATCTGTATGTGTGATTTGCATGAAGATCATCTGTTTTCTTGTTTTCCAGATATGTTGAAGAAACCAACAGCTCCCATGGGGTGTACTTACCTGTCACGTTAGTGTAAAACTGACTAGGCTGGGATCTTCAATAGAAAAGGCCTGACCCCCAAACTCTACAGGAAGACCTTGGCCTACACAGGCCCAAAATGGTCAAACAGCTTTGAAAATTCAAAAATACTTCAAACATTCAAAAAAATACATCAAGAAAATGCCTCTCCAGGGAGAGATTAAACCATAAAATCGCTGGCTTGAATAATAAGGTCAATGAAAAATCTTTAGAAAGGAAGAATTTATTTAGATTAACCAAAAATAGGACACAAGTGGGAAAAAAAGATTATAAAATGATTGGTTAGAAAAACAATCCAAAGAGGTCAAATCCACAATCCAACAATCAGGGTCCAAAAACAGCTGCAAATTCAGAAAACCAGCAAAAGCAGCTCAATACTCACAAAGGACTCACAAAGGAATACTCACAATCTCCTCAAACCTCAGTGAACCTCCGAGGAACTCACACTCCAGGCCTCAAGTATAATGGCTGAAGGCGGTCCTTCAGTGGCCCCACCCCCTGAGGCACAACCCTGGAATGTCTGACACACCATTAACAGAGGGAAAGACAGAGAGGCCACGCAGCGAAGGAAGAAACCCACGAGTCAATAGGGGGCCATTTAAGTCTGGAAAGCAATTAAAATTAGAATGATATTACCATTATGAAAGGTCAGTACTGACAACTGGGATAAAACAGGCCAACAGGTGACAGCACATGGTCACAAACTGGTAGGATTGAGAACACAGATGGTTTAGAAGCTCCCTGTGGGACACGACTCTATAAAAGGGGAGAGAAAATTGAAGAGCTGCAGGAACACCAGAAGCCACAAGGGGGAGTTCTAGCCTGCTGGTCCTGTTTCAGAATTACTGACTTCAAAGCTTGGTGGGAACTGACCTACGGAGGGAAAGGGGGAGGTGGGGTCTTGAGTTGGGAGCAGAGCGTAATGCATGCAGTAGGTCCAGTTAGTGGGATGAAGAGTCCAAAGTTGAGAATAAGAAGAAAGGAAAGATGATAGGTGAGAAACGAGGGCTTGAAGGCCATTTGGGGTGGTGGGTAGGTGGGCCAGCCACCCAACAGGATAGATGGGGACTGAAGAGCCAAGATTTGGCGTTGCTTCTGTTTATTTTTTTTTATTTTGAATTCTCTCTCCCTCTATTATTTTTCAATAAATGAACCATTTTAGATAGATAGATAGATAGATAGATAGATAGATAGATAGATAGATAGATAGATAGATAGATAGATAGATAGATAGATAGATAGATAGATAGATAGATAGATAGATAGATAGATAGATAGAAAAGGTGCTATATAATAGATAGATAGATAGATAGACAGATAGATAGATAGATAGATAGATAGATAGATAGATAGATAGATAGATAGATAGATAGATAGATAGATAGATAGATAGATAGATATGAAAGACACTATATAATAGATAGATAGATAGATAGATAGATAGATAGATAGATAGATAGATAGATAGATAGATAGATAGATAGATAGATAGATAGATAGATAGATAGATAGATAGATAGATAGAGGAAATTTGGCTTTTGACATAAGCTTGATATTAATTAAATAAATAAACAGTCCATCCGACTTTACAAAGGACAAGTGTTTTTGTGCCTGTGTATCTCTGTGTGTCTGTCAAGTTGCTATTTTATTTTCATTCTAACAGATAGTGCATCACAAGCTCTTAAAGTAAGAAAATACATTGCATTTGTCATTCCAGCAGATGATACATCACAAACATTTGTAGCAATTTGATATATATCTCTATTTATCACTCTTTAATTTAATATTTTCTTTATCAATATGTTGCTGCTGGAGTATGTGAATTTCCCCTTGGGATTAATAAAGTATCTATCTATCTATCTATCTATCTATCTATCTATCTATCTATCTATCTATCTATCTATCTATCTATCTATCTATCTATCTATCTATCTATCTATCTATCTATCTATCTATCTATCTATCTATCTATCTATCTATCTATCTGTTTTTTAAGATTGAATGGATTGTTGTTTTCTTTGTTACTTATTCCTTAATATTATTGCATAATCATATTTAATTTTCTTCCTTCCTTTTTTGACATGTCATTAGGCAAAGGAGCACACTGTAAAAGGCGCTATAAAGCACACAACACAGCCTGCTCTGTAATGTCCTGTTGCATGTCATGTTGCCTTGAAGGCCCACTGAAGAGAGCTGCTGTCATTTGTTCTTTATTCAGACTTACCTCTGACCCCGGTACTCGAACCCCCCGCAACCCCCCCAGCTTTCTCGGATGCTACCCTCCCTGCGCTGAACAGCAGGCCTGTGTGTTCTGAAGAATGAAGCGCTGACTTGTTTTTCAGATCTTGTCGGCGATGTTTGTTCAGCTGCTCTGCTTGTTCGGGAGGCTGATGGCTCGTAGCTCTCTCTTTTTCATCTCTCAGCCGCCCAACACGGCCAAAATTCCCAAAGCCCAAACCCCCCCAATCCCCTCCCGCTTCGTCGACCTCCCGAGGTCGTTCCCTCCGACCTTTCGCCCCTGCCAGCCTTATCTGCTCGAAGCTGTAATAAAAGAGCCGTTTTGTTACGCTCCGTCCCTCCTCCTCCTAAGCGGGCTTCAGCTAATGATAACGAGGCCATTGATCGACTGGAAATCAGCTGATAGACGAGAGGGCAGAGCGAGGAAATGAATTTGGGGACGCGGCGAGCATTATCCGCTCATCAGACGAAGTGAAAAAAAAGATAGATAGATAGATAGATAGATAGATAGATAGATAGATAGATAGATAGATAGATAGATAGATAGATAGATAGATAGATAGATAGATAGATAGATAGAAAAGGTGCTATATAATAGATAGATAGATAGATAGATAGATAGATAGATAGATAGATAGATAGATAGATAGATAGATAGATAGATAGATAGATAGATAGATAGATAGATAGAAAAGGTGCTATATAATAGATAGATAGATAGATAGATAGATAGATAGATAGATAGATAGATAGATAGATAGATAGATAGATCTCCTATCGTGATTCGTTGTCTGCCGACAGAGACGACCGCCTTTTGGACAAAGCGGACTGGGAAGGGACTGAGAGCCGCGAGTGATACGTGTGTCCCCAGCTTCTGGGCGCCGAGGTCACAGTCACTCATGTGTGTGCGTTTAGTGTCTGCCTGAGTAAGCCGATGTGACCTCCTTTTTTTAACATCTACAGGAATGTGTGTCTTTGAGGAGGTCCAAGCGTAAAAGTGCTGTGTGGACACTTGCTTATTGTGGTGTACTGTACAGTATGTCTCAGTTTCAACTGTGGATGTCCCTGCACTTGTGTGTGTGTGTGAATGCATAATTATTGGGGGGCATAGGTGAGCACATGCATGGCTTTATGTTGAATTTGACAGGTGTGCGTGGGCATACGTACAATTCTTTACTCTTTTCATATTTTGGGTGTGATATGTACTGCATACTGCATTTCTGTGTTTTGACCAATTGTACAGAAATATACAGTAAGTAATGCAATATTTTTAAACCATTACTATCCTTCCCCTATTCCGAGTCTCTTCTTGGTATATGGAGGTGGCATTTGGTGTCACTGCTCTACTACCAGGCTGCTCTCCTTCATATGGAAACGTCATCTGTGATAAAGGAGCGTTGGAAAAACTCGCTCATCACATTGGACAGCCAGCACAGATTCCTCTATAGACGACCCCAGGGCTTAGATGTTGTGCATCCAGTTGGCTGAGGTCTCCAGGACTGTGACTTTATGTTTGACTTTCTCTTTAATGAAGTTCATCTCCACCATTGTCATCTGGCCATGTATTAATGTATTAATGTACTAATGGACTGATATTGTTGGTTTCCATTTATGTTTAATCAGCTTCTACCTTTTTCTTTTTGTGTTTTAACAAATCTGCATTTATATGTGTACCAGTTCTGTATTTAGTAATTAGGATAATCTGTACTTGTATTTTAACTGAGAATTGTTCACAGTACTCTGCTCCTGCACACAGTGAAAGTGCTATTTAACTAATAAGCTGTATTATATATACTCTTTGTAGGTGCATATGCCTGTATGTTTATATTAGTGTATGTGTGTGCGCATATATGTCACTACTTGTGATTTGGAGGGTGTGTTTGTACAAACATGTGAGTCTGCGTGCAGACACATACAAATCTATACACTTTTCATATTTTGTACATGTGTGTAGATATATGTATATACAGCATACAGTATATATATATATATATATATATATATATATATATATATATATATATATATATATATATATATATGCACACATATATAAATAGAGTGTGTGTGTATATATATATATATATATATATATATATATATATATATATATATATATATATATATATATATATATACATATATATATATACATATATATATATATACAGTAATCCCTCGCTATATCGCGCTTCGCCCTTCGCGGCTTCACTCCATCGCGGATTTTATATGTAAGCATATTTAAATATATATCGCGGATTTTTTGCTGGTTTGGATTTCTGCGGACAATGGGTCTTTTAATTTCTGGCACATGCTTCCTCAGTTGGTTTGCCCAGTTGATTTCATACAAGGGACGCTATTGGCAGATGGCTGAGAAGCTACCCAGCTTACATTTCTTTCTCTCTCTCTTGCGCTGACTATCTGTGATCCTGACGTAGGGGGTGTGAGCAGGGGGGCTGTTCGCACACCTAGACGATACGGACGCTCGTCTAAAAATGCTGAAAGATTATCTTAACTTTGCTACCTTCTGTGTGCAGCTTTTAAGTATGCTGCATGGTGCTTCGCATACTTAAAAGCTCAAAGGGCACGTATTGATTTTTTTTATCTGTCTCTCTCTCTCTGCTCCTGACGGAGGGGGTGTGAGCTGCCGCCTTCAACAGCTTTGTGCCGCGGTGCTTCGCATACTTAAAAGCAAACAGCACTATGAAGAGGAAGATATGTTTGCATTCTTTTAATTGTGAGACTGAACTGTCATCTCTGTCTTGTCATGGAGCACAGTTTAAGCTTTTGAAAAAGAGACAAATGTTTGTTTGCAGTGTTTGAATAACGTTCCTGTCTCTCTACAACCTCCTGTGTTTCTGCGCAAATCTGTGACCCAAGCATGACAATATAAAAATAACCATATAAACATATGGTTTCTACTTCGCGGATTTTCTTATTTCGCGGGTGGCTCTGGAACGCAACCCCCGCGATGGAGGAGGGATTACTGTATATATGGAAGAGAAGGTCTGTGATACGGTTTGCATATTTACAGCTGGAGATCCACGAAGGGAGAAAAGTGAATCACGTAGCCGAGTCTTGGCTATCAGATGAAAACGCCATCAACAGACACTTGGACATAAATCCAGCATATGCCAACTTAAGAAGAACATGTACATAATAAATAAACTATACAAACCCCCCCCCCCCGCCCTTGATCATATGGACTTAGTCACCCCCCCCCTTAATGTGTTACTATATATTGCCTTTGGTTCTTGTAAGTCTAAGCATTATCCTCTGATGAAGACCCCTGATAGGGGTTGAAAGCTCAGGAATAAAAACTATTTTATGATACGTGATTCTTTTTTCTCCCTTCGTGGATCTCCAGCTGCAAATATATATATATATATATATATATATATATATATATATATATATATATATATATATATATATATATATATATATATATCATATAATATATAATTTTAAATATTCATTTTAAGTGTGCATGTGCCAGCTCCCCAAACCCAACACAGACAGACATGGAGACAAGTTATTCAATGGCTTCCCTCGTTTCCCACAGCACAGCACAAACAGCATCCAGCAATGCCTTTTTTCTCTCTCTGTCTCTTTCTTTCTGCCACTACTCCTCCTCCAAAAAGCTTAGTCCTCCACTTCCCGACTCTGGCTCCTAGAGCAGTGGCAATGGGCTGCTTTTATTCCTGCAGGTGGGAGTACCTGCGGTGTCCCGTTAGTCTGGTCTTGAACTACTTCTAGTTGAGGAGGAAGCACAACAAAGTAGGACTCCACGATCCCTGCGGCACCCCCTGGCAGCACCCATGGCACCCAACAGGGCTGAGTCAAAGGACTCCAATTCCCATGATGCCCTATGGGGAAACCGTGGCACCGCTGCAACTCACGGGGTGCTGCCATCTGGTGTTCCGGGGAGGCAGTGCCCTAAAGAAGCTGCCTTCCCCTATCCTTCCACCTTATGAGCACCCCAGCCCATACATTGCCAAATGTCCTTACTTGTGGTTTGGTGGTTGTTCATGTGCATACATGTGAGCCTTGGTGCAGACACATGGAAAGGTTCACACTTTTCATACTTTGTATGTCTGTGTGCGTGTTTATAATATACTGTATATTGTCACAAAGAAAATGTTGCAGCACCAACCGGGTTGCCCCTTTTAATATTTACAATGTCCAAATTAAACAGGTGCTCAATGACACATCAAATAATAGTGAACAAAAACAGTGCAAAAACAAAGAGTGAAGAAGAAGATTCAGGGATCTCTTAAGGTGGTCGGTATTCATTTGGGAGCTTCAAGCATTGGTCTGCTCTCCTCGGAATGGGTGACTCTTGCTGACAGTGCCTCAGCTTTGTAGTGGAGGGAGTCAGTTTCCCTTGGTGGGCAATCCCTCCGAGCTGTGAAAGGGAAAAGAAACAATACCATCAGCGACAGCGCCCCCTCGTGTCCCGGAGTGGAATGATGAGTCAGAAGGTGAACCTCAGAGGAGCATGGATTACTGTATGCTAAAGGTATGAAAGGCACAATAGATAGATAGATAGATAGATAGATAGATAGATAGATAGATAGATAGATAGATAGATAGATAGATAGATAGATAGATAGATAGATAGATAGATAGAAAAGGCACTATATAATAGATAGATAGATACAAAAGGCACTATATAATAGATAGATAGATAGATAGATAGATAGATAGATAGATAGATAGATAGATAGATAGATAGATAGATAGATAGATAGATAGATAGATAGATAGATAGATAGATAGAAAAGGCACTATATAATAGATAGATAGAGAGAGAGATATAGATGTGTGTCATTAAAGCTGACACACTGATGCATGGATTCATCTAATCAGATGTCTTCTCCACGGTGGCGGTAAAAATCCATAAGCCCATAATTAGGGGATTTACTGTCTTTGGGTATCTTTATGTTTCTTCGGCTTGTACTTGGCTGTCGGCCCTTTTTAATTACTGCCTGTGGGTAACTGGATACCCCCCATATTATCTGAGTCATGATGGCTCATCTTTCCATTCATTTGTCGGGGATTATGAGGATTTTCGGAGTTTTACGGCTTTGTAATGAAGTCACTCCATTGTTACCGTAATGCAAGGAGAGACAGCATTTATTCTTTTTTCTTTTTTTTCTAATCATGTTCTTTTTCGCCTAGAGAACGATTAAACAGTCGCCCACCTTGGCAGTCTTAGTTTTCTGGGGCTCGTGGTGCGTCCTCAGAGAGTGAAGTCCTGGTCTGAGCGAGTTGAAGCCCAAGCTTTAGCGGTGATGCATGCCGCTGTCGTTGATTCATCTCCATACGGTGCAGATTTGCAGCCTGCAGCTGGCAGGTTGGAGTCCTGGGATTTTCCAAAGCACATTTTTCTTTTCAGTTTGAAGGTCTGGCAGATCCATTTCTGGGATCTTTAGAGCTTCTTTAGATGCTTTATGTCTGTTTCCTATTAGAACCAATAACTTGAATTGGCAAGATCGCTGAAATGGCAGCTTTTCTAATCAAATGTTCTGCTCTTGTTACCTGTACAGGATTTGTATCTTTTATTTTTTTGCTCTCAGTGAGTCACTAAGTGTTGCTCAGGGAGTCAGAGGTGGCCATCTGAAGTCTTACGTCTTGTAGCCCAACTCCTTAATCACAAGGCTACACCATCTGCAGAAAACACAAACATGGGGACCCAGAGCAGTGATTCTCAACCAAATGTGGGTTGCTGGATGTCCTAGATGGGTCGTTGTACGTGACTTTAATGTTTTGGGGGGGCTCCTGCTTGCATATTTAAGTTCAGAACAAACTCAAAGGGCTATTTTTCTCCTGCATACTGAGGAGTTGAAACGACTGACTTAAGTCGAGTTATGAGCAGATGACTGGTGTTACATTCCGCACGCTTCATTAAGAAAGCCAGCAAACGTGGACATCTAAGGCCTCATAGCTTCACCTTCTCCACACTCTACCAATATCAACCTTACAGGATTCATCTGAAATAAAACAGGACTCTTAACAGAACATGCAACCCAGATTTTGTAAAGCGTGGATTTACTTTTATCATGAAGCGTGGTGAGCATCGATCGTCGTGCAATTCCTGTGGTGTGGTGCTACCAAACAAAAGATATTTGGAAACCAAGCATGAGGCGGACAGAAGTAAATGTTTGACGTTTTAAAATGAAGATCTCAAGGTTCTGCAGTGTGTGTCTCTATAAAAAGCAAGCAGCAACTCAGGGCACCGTCTCATTACAGAGAGAATTAACAGATACAAGAAAGCTCACACAATCGCACAGCGACTCATTGTGCCTTCTTGCAATAGATGTGTGCATCAGAATTGTAGCTGATTCGGCCATCTGCAAACCAAAACATCTTCCTTATTCGCACTCTCGTCACCTACACTGATCTTGAGAAACTTGTAAAAATCAGACTAGCCCAGCATACCTAAAAGAAATGGACACTAAACTTGAACTTATGTTTCTAGACTTCTCTAGCGCCTTCAACACAATCCAACCTCTGCTCCTTAGGGACAAGCTGACAGAGATGGGATTAGATTCATACCTAGTGGCATGGATCGTGGACTATCTTAAAGACAGACCTCAGTATGTGCGTCTTGGGAACTGCACGTCTGACATTGTGGTCAGCAACACAGGAGCACCACAGGGGACTGTATTTTCTCCGGTCCTGTTCAGCCTATATACATCGGACTTCCAATACAACTCGGAGTCCTGCCATGTGCAAAAGTTCGCTGACAACACTGCTATCGTGGGCTGCATCAGGAATGGGCTGGAGGAGGAGTATAGGGACCTAATCAATGACTTTGTTAAATGGTGCGACTCAAACCACCTACACCTGAACACCAGCAAAACCAAAGAGCTGGTGGTGGATTTTAGGAGGCCCAGACCCCTCATAGACCCAGTGATCATCAAAGGTGACTGTGTGCAGATGGTGCAGACCTATAAATATCTGGGAGTGCAGCTGGATGATAAATTAGACTGGACTGCCAATACTGATGCGCTGTGCAAGAAAGGACAGAGCCGGTTATACTACCTTAGAAGGCTGGCATCCTTCAACATCTGCAATAAGATGCTGCAGATGTTCTATCAAACAGTTGTGGCGAGCGCCCTCTTCTACTCAGTGGTGTGCCGGGGAGGCAGCATTAAGAGGAAAGACGCCTCACGTCTGGACAAACTGGTGAGGAAGGTAAGCTCTATTGTTGGCATGGAGCTGGACAGTTTAACATCTGTGGCAGAGCGAAGGGCGCTCAGCAGGCTCCTATCAATTATGGAGAATCCACTGCATCCACTTAATAGTATCATCTCCAGACAGAAGAGCAGCTTCAGCGACAGACTGCTGTCACCGTCCTGCTCCACTGACAGATTGAGGAGATCGTTCCTCCCCCAAACTATGCGACTCTTTAACTCCACCCGGGGGGGGGGTAAACGTTAACATTTAACATTATACAAAGTTATTGTCTGTTTTTCACCTGCATTATTATCATTCTTTAATTTAATATTATTTATTGTATCAGTATGCTGCTGCTGAAGAATGTGAATTTCCCATTGGGATTAATAAAGTATCTATCTATCTATCTATCTATCTATCTATCTATCTATCTATCTATCTATCTATCTATCTATCTATCTATCTATCTATCTATCTATCTATCTATCTATCTATCTATCTATCTATCTATCTATCTATCTATCTATCTATCTATCTATCTATCTATCTATCTATCTAAACACCTGTGCGTCACGTCATGCGCATTTCATCTGTTATGTGGTAATGTGCACCATTCAGGGGAAAATGTTGGCTACTTTAAATTTAAATGAATGTTAATAAAGGGTCATCACTCAACAAATATGAGGTGAGAGACAAAAATAACTGGACAGTCCTTGGGGCTTTCCTGGAAAACCGTCTGGAGGTCGGCCAGACGTGAATCATAGAACTAAGTACACACGATAATGTGCAGTGGATACACTTGACTTAACCGTTTCTACTGTTCATCCTCTTTCTCTGTATGTTTATCATTCGTTTGCTCAGAGGTTGATGCGCTTGCTGCTTCCTGAGCAGATCTTCTGTTCTCCACCCTAGTGGCCCGCTTCTTCTCTTCTTTCACATTAAAACTGATTAAGTCAGTGTTTGTGTTGCAATTACTTAGTAGACTTTCTTTAATTTTTCACTAAAGCTGGCACTTAAGTGTTCTACCTGCCTCAAGAATGATTTAAGATATGAAGAGGTAGAGGAAGTGACAGCGAAGGTGGCAGGGAATGAGAACGGCGCCTGTACACATGCATCACACGGCCGCCCTGCTGCCTGCTGCTGAGAGTTGATTATCCATCCATCTGTCCATTATCTGACCCGCTATATCCTAACTACAGGGTCACGGGGGTCTGCTGGAACCAATCCCAGGCAGCACAGGGCACAAGGCAGGAACTAACCCCGGGCAGGGCACCAGCCTACCACAGGGCACACACACTCACACACCAGGGACAATTTAGGATCGCCAATGTACCAAACCTGCATGTCTTTGGACTACAATAACATAAAATGAAAAGAGGAATAACCTTGGAGGTCAATCATCACCCAGAAAGCAGATAGTAGACATCACGTAGTATACAGTTAGGTCCATAAATATTTGGACAGAGACAACTTTTTTCTAATTTTGGTTCTGTACATCACCACAATAAATTTTAAATGAAACAACTCAGATGCAGTTGAAGTGCAGACTTTCAGCTTTAATTCAGTGGGGTGAACAAAACGACTGCATAAAAATGTGAGGCAACTAAAGCATTTTTTGAACACAATCCCTTCATTTCAGGGGCTCAAAAATAATTGGACAAATTAAATAACTGTAAATCAAATGTTCATTTCTAATACTTGGTTGAAAACCCTTAGCTGGCAATGACAGCCTGAAGTCTTGAACTCCTGGACATCACCAGATGTTGGGTTTCCTCCTTTTTAATGCTCTGCCAGGCCTTTACTGCAGCGGCTTTCAGTTGCTGTTTGTTTGTGGGCCTTTCTGTCTGAAGTTTAGTCTTCAACAAGTGAAATGCCTGCTCAATTGGGTTAAGATCAGGTGACTGACTTGGCCATTCAAGAATTTTCCACTTCTTTGCTTTAATAAACTCCTGGGTTGCTTTGGCTGTATGTTTTGGGTCATTGTCCATCTGTATCATGAAACGCCGCCCAATCAATTTGACTGTATTTAGCTGGAATTGAGCAGACAGTATGTCTCTGAACACCTCAGAATTCATTCGGCTGCTTCTGTCCTGTGTCACATCATCAATAAACACTAGTGACCCAGTGCCACTGGCAGCCATGCACTCCCAAGCCATCACACTGCCTCCCTCCACCGTGTTTTACAGATGATGTCCTATGCTTTGGATAATGAGCTGTTCCACACCTTCTCCATACTTTTTTCTTGCCATCATTCTGGTAGAGGTTGATCTTGGTTTCATCTGTCCAAAGAATGTTTTTCCAGAACTGTGCTGGCTTTTTTAGATGTTCTTTAGCAAAGTCCAATCTAGCCTTTCTATTCTTGAGGCTTATGAGTGGCTTGCACCTTGCAGTGCACCCTCTGTATTTACTTTCATGCAGTCTTCTCTTTATGGTAGACTTGGATATCGATACGCCTACCCCCTGGAGAGTGGTGTTCACTTGGTTGGCTGTTGTGAATAAGGGTTTCTCTTCACCATGGAAATGATTCTGCGATCATCCACCACTGTTGTCTTCCGTGGACGTCCAGGTCTTTTTGCGTTGCTGAGTTCACCAGTGCTTGCTTTCTTTCTCAGGATGTACCAAACTGTAGATTTTGCCACTCGTAATATTGGAGCAATTTCTTAGCATCTTTAACTCTGCCACCTCCAGCTCTGTCACCTGCTTTTCTATACATTTTAAAAAATACCTGTCCCAGTGTTTTATAACACTGGAGAAGTGGAGGAAGACCAGCACTTGTGTAGAGTGCGCAGCCTGTCTTCTTTTAAAATGGCCGAATCTCATAATATTTGTGTTTTTATTTGTCTGTGAAAAAAATGACATGTGTAAGCTATTTTACAATGTGAGTGTAATCTCAAGTCAGGAATCAATGCTCAACAACTAAGCAATTAGCAAAACAATAACAGATGCATTTGAGGTTTTTGGAAGTCACATGGGGCGGCACAGTGGCACAGTGGGTAGCGCTGCTGCCTCACAGTTGGGAGACCTGGGGACCTGGGTTCACTTCCCGGGTCCTCCCTGTGTGGAGTTTGCATGTTCTCCCCGTGTCTGCGTGGGTTTCCTCCAGGCACTCCGGTTTCCTCCCACAGTCCAAAGACATGCAGGTTAGATGGATTGGCGATTCTAAATTGGCCCTGGTGTGTTTGTATGTGTCCTGCGGTGTGTTGGCACCCTGCCCGGGATTGGTTCCTGCCTTGTGCCCTGTGTTGGCTGGAATTGGCTCCAGCAGACCCCTGTGACCCTGTGTTCGGATACAGCGGGTTGGAAAATAGATGGATGGATGGATGGAAGTCACATGCTTCATGACTTCCATTATAAAAGGCCATCCATCTATTTTCCAAGCCACAAGGCAGGAACCAATCCCAGGCAGAGTGCCAACCCACCGCAGGACACACACCCACACACTAGGGCCAATTTAGAATCGCCAATCCACCTAACCTGCATGTCTTTGGACTGTGGGAGGAAACTGGAGCACCTGGAGGAAACCCATGCAGACACGGGGAGAACATGCAAACTCCACGCAGGGAGGACCCGGGAAGCAAACCCAGGTCTCCCAACTGCGAGGTAGCAGCGCTACCCACTGTGCCACCGTGCTGCCCTATTTATAGAAAACACTTCAGTTTAGAACACAATTTCACCTGACCAATGCATATATGCCATATTTTTGAATACACAATGGAAGTTCTGAAGATCGAGAGCACACCTTATGAGAAGGACTTAGGAGTCGTGGTGGACTCGACACTATCAACTACCAGGCAGCGTTCAGAAGCCATTAAGAGAATGTCAGGTTATATAGCGCCTTGATGTGTGCAGTACAAGTCCAAGGAGGTTTTGCTCAAGGTTTATAACACACTGGTGAGGTCTCATCTGGTGTCCTGTGTGCAGTTTTGATCTTCAGGTTACAAAAAGGACACAGCAGCACAAGAGAAAGTTCTGAGAAGAGCGACTAGGCTGATTCAGGGGCTACTGGGGATGAGTTATGAGGAAAGATTAAAAGAGCTGAGCCTTTACAGTTTAAGGAAAAGGAGATTAAGAGGAGATCTAACTGGTGTTTAAAATCATGAAGGGAATTAGTGCAGTGAATGGAGACGGTGAATTTAAAATGAGTTCATCAAGAACACGGGGACACAACTGGAAACTTGTTATGGGGAAATTTTGCAAAAACATTAGGAAGTTTTTCTTCACACAGAGAACCACAGACACTTGGAATAAATGACCAAAGTAGTGTGGTAGACAGGAGGACTTCAGAGACCTTCAAAAACTCGATAGGTGGATAGGACTGGCGAGCTTTGATGGGCTGAATGGCCTCTTCTCGTCTCAACCATGCTAACATTTCTGAAGAAATCACTTTGACTTGAAAAGTGCCAAACTTACCCTTTAAGCTTCGTGGCTTGTCCATCTAGATACGGCGTGGACTGAAAACGATCAATTCTGTAATATTTCAAAATGCCAGTTACAGCTGGGCCAAAGCCTTGACTCATTCACGGTCAGACAGGTACAGGGGTGAGTACAATGAAAAGAGAAAAATTTCCTTATGCTTGGATGCCTTTGAGCAAAGAGAAAGTTACTTTAAGGTATAATGTCCTTTAATAAAATTAAATAAAGTAATAAGGAAAAAAAAAGTTTAAACTTAAAACCACAACAAAATAAGTTTATAAGGTTTTGGCAGCTGGTCAAGATTCCATTTCAGTACACAATAATCAACAATGAGCCATTATTGGCACGGAAACTGCCAGAATTAATTAATCCATCCATTCATTTCTAGCAAATCAAACCTGTTCAATCCGGTTTGAGGCACACTGGCAAACACGCCCAGACTCTCTGGTACACGGCGTGAAGGGACATCCTGTGTTGTCACATCATTCGGGACCGAGGGTCTGGCTGTCAAGGACCCGACCAAAGACTGCACTTCACTTGTCTGGAGAGGTCAGTGTGGTTGGATCTTCAGCTCTTTAGGACATTGGAACGATCAAATTATGGTGGGGGACCACAGGCTACTGGAAAAGGGAAGTCCCAAAAATACAGGGTGGCACCTGGGAGGTCTTTCATGATGTGCTGCACATTGTCCCCTATTACCCAGCATAGTGCCTTATTGTGATACGACACTGAGACCCAGTGGGTTTAATGTAACACAGAGCAACAGAAAAAGAACCCTTAATGTCAACGCGAAATCAGATCTCTGTAAAGTGGTCTGAATTAATTACAAATATTAAACACAAAGTAATTGATGACATAAGCAGTCACCTCTTTCCTTTCAGGTCGGTGTTTGCTAGATGGCAGCCATGACAGCCTTGAGTCTGTGTGTTCAGGTCCTTCTATCCAAGTGAGCTTTGCTCTCCCCCTTCTTCTTTGCCACACTTCTCCAGCTCTGTCAGGTGTCGTGTTGATCCCGAGTGAGCAGCCATTGTCAAGTCCACAATCACAGATTCTCTTTTGGATTGAGGCCTGGACATTCACCTGGTTGTTTTGAAGCCATTCCTGTGTCGCTTTGGATTTATACTTGGGGGTTATTGCCTTGCTTTAAGGGTGTGGGGTCCTTCAGGGCAGCAGTTCCCAGACTTGGTGGTGGGGACCCCCCTGTGGTTCTAACTAGATGCACAATCATCGATACCAGCTGATCTCATTTAATTAGCTCTGTCTTTTTTTCAGAGCAGTATGTTTTTACATTTTTTTAATTTTTCCATTTTTCCAAAAGCTTTAAATACTTAACACTCCTTTGTTGCTTTCTTATTATTGTTCTGTGTAATTTGCTCCCTTCATTTAACCCTAATAGTGTGTCACATCACAACAACTTATGGGCTTGGGTAATGACAGTACTATTTGTCAATTTCCCATTGGGATTAATAAAGTATCTATCTATCTATCTATCTATCTATCTATCTATCTATCTATCTATCTATCTATCTATCTATCTATCTATCTATCTATCTATCTATCTATCTATCTATCTATCTATCTATCTATCTATCTATCTATTTCATTTCACATCTATCTATCTATCTATCTATCTATCTATCTATCTATCTATCTATCTATCTATCTATCTATCTATCTATCTATCTATCTATCTATCTATCTATCTATCTATCTATCTATCTATCTAGTGCATTTCACATCTATCTATCTATCTATCTATCTATCTATCTATCTATCTATCTATCTATCTATCTATCTATCTATCTATCTATCTATCTATCTATCTATCTATCTATCTATCTAGTGCATTTCACATCTATCTATCTATCTATCTATCTATCTATCTATCTATCTATCTATCTATCTATCTATCTATCTATCTATCTATCTAGTGCATTTCACATCTATCTATCTATCTATCTATCTATCTATCTATCTATCTATCTATCTATCTATCTATCTATCTATCTATCTATCTATCTATCTATCTATCTATCTAGTGCATTTCACATCTATCTATCTATCTATCTATCTATCTATCTATCTATCTATCTATCTATCTATCTATCTATCTATCTATCTATCTATCTATCTATCTATCTATCTATCTATCTATCTATCTATCTATCTACTACCCCAGACCACCCGAGGGCGCTAAGCAATAACAGTATCTCTTCTTCTATCCCCTATGCAGAAAAGAAGATTGATGTGCCGCCATCTATGACATCACTTCTGGGGTCCACCCATCTGTATCCACCCCTTCCTGCCAGAAACCATCTTAATTGAAACCACCGCCGTCTTGGGGCAGACTCGACCAGGACTAGTCTTGTAGCAGCATTAACATGTATCAAAAGAATGACAAAAGAGACACAAAAAGGTTTGGGGAAGCCTCCTATATACTTTGAACCCGGCTGCAAAATTGGGGTAAATTAATTGTACAGTAGTGTACGGACTGGAGTCCAAAACCGAACTGAACTGGGTGAAGTAAAGATGGCGGTTTTAAAGCAAGGTGGTAGAGGAAATGATGTCATCGGGGTTGGGAACGGAACCAGAAGTGACATCCTTGAGGACATGAAATGACATCGTCAGGGTAAATGACCGGTAGTGGAATCCTTGAGACCAGAAGTGACGTCCTTGGGACCGTAAGCGACCAGGCGGAATTTCCCGAAACTGGTCTCTAGTGGAACGAGAGGAAGGGTTTGCGCACTCTGCCACCCCCTAGTCTGGCGTGGAATTACCCTCATCTGAGCCCTTCAGCTGCCTCCCATATACATGTCTGACACACGCTTTTGATTTTTGTACCTTTTGTGCTATTTATAATAAACTAGGTTTGCCTCTGGGTGCCCCAGAACCTTTATGAGTGTCTTTGTGCTTTCTTACAAGTGACAATTAAGAACAAGAAGAGCAGACACCCGGGATGATGAAAGCATCAGCTACTTCAGAGTCAGACCCACTAATAAGTAAGTAATGAATAAAATAACCAGAACACCTGGAAAAGCGGAATGAAAATCAGGATGAAAATACTGTTAACAAGTTAAACAACAAAAAGAAAAACTATCCATCCATCCATCCATTTTCCAACCCGCTGAATCCGAACACAGGGTCACGGGGGTCTGCTGGAGCCAATCCCAGGGCACAAGGCAGGAACCAATCCTGGGCAGGGTGCCAACCCACCGCAGGACACACACAAACACACCCACACACCAAGCACACACTAGGGCCAATTTAGAATCGCCAATCCACCTAACCTGCATATCTTTGGACTGTGGGAGGAAACCCACGCAGACACGGGGGAGAACATGCAAACTCCACACAGGGAGGACCCGGGAAGCAAACCCAGGTCCCCAGGTCTCCCAACTGCGAGGCAGCAGCGCTACCCACTGTGCCACCGTGCCGCCCAAGAAAAACTATGTGTTCCCCAAATAAATGCTTAGAACATTTTAATAATAATTTGCCAAACTTGACCCCCAGAAACTGGTAAATAACGACTCACTTAATTAAGTTAGGAGTCCAATGAAAAACAGAAGTTGGTTGGAACAAAAACCTGCAGCCACAGGAGTTAGTTTGGGAACCTCTGCTTGAGGGCTTCCTCCATATTTGGCTGCATTCGCTTTACCTTCACCAGCCTTGCAGGGCCTGCTACAGAGAAGCATCCCCATGGCCTGATGCTGCCGCTACAATGCTCCTCAGTGGAAATGGTATATTTTTGATAATGTTCAAGGTAACATAGCATTTCGATTGCTAAAAAAGCTCAATCTTGGTCTCATCAGACCACAGAACCTTCTCCTGCCTGACCTCAGAGTCTCCCAAGTGACTTCTGCTGTGATGTCCTCTGTGTTTTTCCTCTTTGCCTCTTTCTGCTAAAGCCGTGACTAGTGAAGTACCAGTTGTCTAAACAGTCTCTCCAATCTGAGCTGCTGTAGAGAGGTCTCTTGATGTTCTCCCACACTTGTCTTTATCTTGCCTGATCACTGATTTTCGACTCTTTCCATTTCTTAATGACCGATTTACCTGGATATTTAGGGACTTCAGAGTATTCTTGTCTCCATCCCCTGACTTGTACTTTTCTGTCACTTTTCAATGAAGCTGCTTATTGTGTTCTTTTGTCTACATTGTGTAGTTTAGTCCACTGTTGATGGCCCTTCCAGATGACATTTTTAAGCATATAGAAGACAATCGACTGAGAGCCCAGACAGGTGACCTCCATTGAACTTATTTTGGGCCTTCTAACACCATTTGGCTACCCCAGTGATGATTTAGGGGTGTCACATTAAAAGAGATGAATGCTTATGTCATCAATAGTGATGAGCGAACCCCATTGAATTTGTGAAATCATAGAATTTAGAACGTTAGAAGAATCTAAACCAGGGGTCCCCAACTCCAGTCCTGGAGGACCGCAGTGGCTGCAGGTTTTCATTCTAACCCTTTTCTTAATTAGTGACCTGTTTTTGCTGCTAATTAACTTGGTTCGGTGCGCACCATGCTTTCGCTGTTGAAGCGTTCTTCAAAAACAACGAATCCATCATCCCTACACAATGCACCTTGCGAACGCACTTCAGCATTCCTCCTAACAGTGAGTCCCAAATTGGAAAACAATTCTTCAGTGGGTGGCTAAATTCAAACAGACGGGTACAACATTGAACAGAAAATCTCCAGGCCGTCCTTGGACTGTACGAGCGCCTGAAAATATCCAAGCTGTAAGGGCATCAATATTGCAGTCTCCTAGATGTTCAGCGCGCTTCTGCCTTAGGCATTTCCAACACGTCTCTGATTTTGCATGAGGACGTTCATTTCCATTCATACAAGATGAAGGTAGTGCAGGAACTCACTGCGAGAGACTGGGAGAGCCATAGAGAGTTGTGCGCGGACATTCTGCAAACCATTCATCGAGATGCCATCGTCATGTGCAGCAACATTTCCATTCGAATGGTTGTGTAAATAAGCGAAACGTTCACTATTGGGCTGAAATCTTCCCTCGTGAACTTCATCAGAGACCCCTGTGCTGTGAGAGTGTTATAATTTGGTGCACCATTGCAGAATTTGGCATTGTAGGCCCTTATTTTTTGAAGAGGGGGGAAGCAAACCATCTCTGTCACTTCAGAACGTTTACATTGAAATGCTAGAGAACTTTTTGTGGCCCCAATTGGAAGAAATGGATGTGGTGGATGCCTGGTTTCAACAGGATGGAGCAACAGCTGATACGGCGCAGAGATCCATGCAAGTTTTGTGGGAGATGTTTCCAGGGAAACTGATCTCCCTGCATGGCAATGTCAGGTGGCCTTCATGTTCGCCTGATCTCGCTCCGTGTGATTTCTTCTTGTGGGGCTCTCTAAAGTCAAAGGTATACATGCACTGACCTCAAAACTGTGAAGTCCTCAAGGACATTATTCACCACCAAATCGCTGCTATTCCCCTTGAAATGGCCGAATAAGTCATGCGAGCGTTCAGAAATTGTCTCGAAGAGTGCATTGCTAATGATGGCCACCACCTTGAAGACATCATTTTTAAAACACAGTGAAAAAAATCTATTTTGTATACCCTTTCTTGTGTCATAATGACATTTATTTTATCTTGTAGGGTTTTCGTAGAATAAACGTTTGAAATGGGTTACTTCTTTTTGGCTCACCCTGTACTTATTGCTTTATTCTTTATCATAAAGGTATAATTTCCTGCATAAAATATGGCCCAGAAATGGCCTAAACATGAGAGTTTATGGGGTCTAGAGAGCCAAAAATAGGAGGTGACCCCAAAAAGGTCAATTTTTTGCATAACTAGACATGAAGACGAGTCAAATGGTATATCATATGTGGAGATTTGCTTGAGGGGCACTAGATAGATAGCATCCATCCATCTATTATCCAACCCACTACATCCTAACTACAGGGTCACGGGGGTCCGCATGGATTAATTCTTATGAACACAATAAGCAAGCATCAGCCACTCAAACAAACTTTCAAAAGATTGGGCCGACCACAGTCTTAGATTATTTGTATTATCTGAAAAAATAAAATGACTAATTCAGTAAATTGCATTAATCTTCAACGTTTAGTCAGGAATCAATAATTCTTAACCAAAAGAGCCTTTCCTTTTTTTTCAAAGTAAAGTGCAAACAAAGTCGGTGTGGCAACTCTTGGTTCTTACATGACCAAAACTCCATTTCAAAAGCAGGGGCATTAATACGGAATTGCCCCCACTCACCCAGCCCTCATCCCTCTCCGTAGCACCCCTCACTCTTCTTTCCACAAGATTACGGATTGTGTCTGTGGGACTTTGTGCTCATTCAGCAGACAAAGCATTTGTGAGGTCAGGTACTGATGATGGACGAGAAGACCTGGCTAGCAGTCAGCATTCCAATTCACTCCAAAGATGTCCAATAAGCCTGAGGTCAGGGATCACTGCAAGCCACTCGTATTCCTCCATGTCTTTATAGACCGGGCTTTGTGCACAAGGGCACAGCCATGTTGGGACAGAACAGGGCCTTCACCAAACTGTTCCCACACGGTTGTCTCAAATGTCTTTGTTTGTTGTAGCATTAACAGTATCCTTCAATGGAAACAAGGGGCCTAACCGAAACCCTGAAAAACAGCCCCAGATAACCGGACTTTCCAGTAAGCCCTATGAAGTCCAGAAGGTATTGTTCTCTTGGCATCCACCAAACTCAGATTCTTCATTCAGACTGCCAGATACTGAATCTTGATTCATCACTCCAGAGCTCACGTTTCCACTGCACCAATGGTGGCCTGCTTATACCTCTCTGGCCGATTCTTGGTATCGTGTGTGGTGATTTCAGACTTGTGTCGGACATCAAAACCCACTGGATGAAGCTCCTGATGCCCAGTTCTTGTGCTGTTGAAACTTCCAAAGACTATTTGAACTCTCTTGTGAGTGATGACACAGAGGGTAGGCGATTTTTATGAGCTATGCACTTCAGCACTCAGCAGCCCCGTTCATTGAATTTGGGTGGTCTACCACTTTGTGGCTAAGCTCTTGGTACTCCTCAATGCATCCACTTCATAACAATATCATTTGCAGTTGACCGGAGCAGATCTAGCAAGCAGAAATGTTATATACTGACTTGTGGTAAAGGTGGCAGCATTTAATGTCACTGAACTCTAATTCTGTCACTGGACATTGCATGGTGATGTGCTGGAGTTTGTGCACCTGTAAACAATGAAACACCTGAACTCAATTGTTTGGAGGCCTCTCCACATACTGTATTTTTTGGCCATGTAGTGTAGTCCATGTCTGGTAAGCCGTTAATAGATGCCTACACAGTGATGCTCTACAACAGGGGTCCCCAAATCCGGTCCTGGAAGGCCGCAGTGGCTGCAGGTTTTCATTCTAACACTTTTCTTAATTGGTGACCTGCTTTTGCAACTAGGAAGTGTCATTAGATGTGAAACACAAACTGAAATCACAATATGATGTTGTCAAGGCTTTGACTAACAAAACACCAGAAACATTTTTAAGGAAATAAAGCACTTGGACAAATCTCCAGAAAAGCATCAAAATGCTTTTCACCTCCTGGAGATCTAGACACCACTTTTATTTGGACATACAGAATTGATTTGATTCATTTTTGACATCTTCGAATATATCTTTATCGTAGTGTTTTTTATCTACTTGAAGGTGTAGTGAAAATTATATTGGAAATATTAAAGAAAGAAATCGATCTTCACTGCAGCCTTTTGAGTCAGGAACCAGGCAGGAGGAAACTTGTTCACTGTGTTCTTTATTTCTGTTCAGCAAAATCTGAAGAGCAATCTACTAAGGGACAGTGCAGCAGACAGTCAGAGAATAAAGGCAGAGACTCAAGTTATAGACAACTGAACTTGCATAACAATGCCGAATTAATCCTGGCATGTACTCTGATTGGTTCATTGGCTTACACCATCTGAATTACTACTTTGATTGGTTAAAAGATATGAGATGTCTTCAGCAGAGAGCTGAGCCAACTTACAGGAATGGGAGGAATTAATACGGATAAGATAGAGCAGCACATGACAAGCGCAGGAGTTTACCTGAACAGTCAGCACGGGTTCAGAACTGGAGGTCGTGTTTTACCAACATGCTGGAATTTTATGAGGAAACAACAAAAGGATGCGGTCAACGTGGAGCTTATGATATTATTTATCTGGACTTTCAGAAAGCATTTGATCAGCATTTGCCACGCGAGAGGTTGGACATCAAACTAAAAGAAGTGGCAGTTCAGGATGAAGATGTAAATGAGTGCAAAACTGGCTCAGACACTGGAAGCAGAGGGTGATGGTGTGAGGAACCTGATCAGCGTTCACTGATGTTAAGAGTGGTGACCAGCATGGGGCAGTGCTGGGGCTGCTTCTATTTTTAATATATAGAAATGATTTGGATAGGAATATAAATAACAAGCTGGTTAAGTTTGCAGATGATACCAAGGTTGGTGGATTGTCAGTTAATCTGGAATCTGTTGAGTCATTACAGAGGAACTTGGACAACAGACAGGTCTGGGCAGATTTGTGGCAGTCAATGTAAAGTATGACACATAGGAAGTAAAAATGGGAGGTTTGAATACACAATGGGAGGTCTAAAAATTGAGATTACGTCTTATGAGAAGTATTTAAGAGTCGTAGTGGACTCTACGCTATCAACTGCCAGACAGTGTCCAGAAGCCATTAAGAAGACTAACAGAATGTTAGGTTATATAGCGCCTTGATATGTGGAGTACAAGTCCCAGGAGGTTCTGCTCAAGTCTTTATAACACACTGGTGAGGCCTCATCTGGAGTCCTGTGTGCAGTTTTGGTCTTCAGGTTACAAGAAGGACATAACAGCTGTAGCAGTAGAGGCCGCTATCGACCTCTTGAACCCTCAGGTACCACGCCAAACACCAGGTAAAAGTGCAATACTTCTTCTGTTTATTATAATACTGTGCACTAAGCATCCTCCACTCCACACTACACATACAATACTCAATAATCAATAATCAATACACAATGCTCAATCCTCCTCTCCCAGACACTTAGATAGATAGATAGATAGATAGATAGATAGATAGATAGATAGATAGATAGATAGATAGATAGATAGATAGATAGATAGATAGATAGATGTGAAAGGCACTATATAACAGATAACTCACACGCATATCCACCTGGGGACTGTTAGCCTGATCTGAATGGCATCGGAGATACGGGAGGAAAGATGGAAGTGCATGTTGACAATGACAGGGACATGGGATTAGATGGTATGTAAGACAGACGTTCGGAGCATTGTGTCAATCAAGTATGGAAACATCTGATCTATACACTGATGAGCCAAAAGATTCTGACCACTTCCATGCAAAGTTAATGATGTCACCTATCTATCTATCTATCTATCTATCTATCTATCTATCTATCTATCTATCTATCTATCTATCTATCTATCTATCTATCTATCTATCTATCTATCTATCTATCTATCTATCTAGTAACAATGGCGCATGTCGAGATCAGGGATACCGTATATTAGATAGATAGATAGATAGATAGATAGATAGATAGATAGATAGATAGATAGATAGATAGATAGATAGATAGATAGATAGATAGATAGATAGATAGATATAAAAGACTAAAAGATTGATAGATAGATAGATAGATAGATAGATAGATAGATAGATAGATAGATAGATAGATAGATAGATAGATAGATAGATAGATAGATAGATAGATAGATAGATACTTTATTAATCCCAAGGGGAAATTCACACTTAGCCACCCTTCTCCCAGCTCAGCTCAGTGTTCTGGTCTCTCTCAGTCCTTTATATAGTCCGTGACCCGGAAGTGTTTCTCTCTTTCTGTCCATGTGACCGTGAACACTTCCGGGTCAGATTAAAGCTCCTTTTCTTCAGCCCGGAAACACGTCATTTCTACTGTTCATGTGACCAGGACGTACTTCCAGGTTATAGGGCACGTAGCACTCCCCAAGCCTCCCTACAGCGGCTCCTGGTGGTCCCCATGGTATCCAGCAGGGCTGTTTATAAAAACTACAAGGTCCATAAGGCCCTGCTGGAATTCGGGGAACCTCCATGCTGCTGGGAGGGCTCCATCTGGCGGCCTGGAGGTGTGGGCCGGAATATTTGGCCGGCCATCCATCACATAGCACAAGAGAAGGTCCAGAGAAGAGTAACTAGGCTGATTTGGGGCTACAGGGAATGAGTTATGAGGAAAGATTAAAAGAGCTGAGCCTTTACGGTTTAAAGAAAAAAAGATTAAGAGGAGACCTGACTGAAGTGTTTAAAATTATCAAGGGAATTAGCACAGTGGATCGAGACGGCGACTTTAAAACGAGTTCATCAGGAACACAGGGACACAGCCTTTAAGGGTAAATTTTACGCAAACATTAGAAAATTTTTCTTCAGACAGACATCCACAGACACCTGAAATAAATGAGCAAGTAGTGTGGTAGACTGCAGGCCTTTAGGGACTTTCAAAACTCGACCTGACGTTACTTTAGAAGAATTAAGTTGACAGGACTGGCTCTTCTAATGTTCTAATTTGGATTAGCAAGACCTTCTGACCTGGTTGTAGGGTATATTTACACAATGTTCTCATAGTATTGTTTCTGTTTGACGTGGCAGCGAGCCACATTTCCTTGTACCTAGAGAACAGGAGAGTTTAGTTTTTTTTTTTTTGTTTTTTTTCCTTCATTTTTATCATGTAAGACAAAACAGTCATTTGCTCACCGGTTTGTCTCTCTAAAAGCTTCTTTAGGCACTGCCCGGGGCTCACTGACATTACATTGACAGATAAAATCCTGTTGATGCCTGTGGGACATTACAATAAGTACACACAAGGAAGACTAACTGCTGAGAAGTATTTGTTTTCAAATTTGATTAAAATTCCCAAGATGTCTGTCTGTATAATGATGATATGCTGTGGTTCCAATTTTCTTAACACCAAGGAACCCATATAGTTGGTTCAATAACTCTACTACCTTGGTTGGGATGCCCACCCTATACATTTATTGCCACAGATCATTGGCGATTTGTACTGCTTTGGTCTTTATGAATGGATACTCTTCCAACTAATGGGTAACATAGTCTCACGACATCAAGATATAATTTATAGTAATTGAAGTAACAGAGTGTGCCTGAGGTGCTTCAGCCTCCTTCCAGTTTTTTCTTATGAGGTGAAGCAGATTTCGATGTAATGGACATTCCAGAAGACTAAGGAATAACAGGCAGGAAAGATGGACACAGGACATGGGCAGGACCCAAGGTCCAAAGAAAAGGGATGAAGTCATGGACTAGCAGGGATGCCATATACTAGCGTAGAAGTGGGGTGGATTCTCTTCATAATCCCTTGATATCCCATGTAGGCTACAGATAAGAAAGAAGAGGAAGAGAAAGAGAAAGAAAGGACAACCTGGGATGAAACAGGCCATACTAGCCACAAGGTGCCACATGGCAGGTGCCAAGGATGCCAGAGAATGAGGTCAGGAGAGCTGGAGAAATGGCTTAAGTGCCCACCAAGTTGAGCCGTGTGACACTGAGTAAGTCATTTAATCTTTGTAAAAAGAAGTACAGGCTTACTCAGAATTATGAATACCCTTTAAAGCAGGGGGTCTCCAAACTCCGATCCTGGAGGGCTGCAGTGGCTGCATTCTAACCCGTTTCTTAATCAGTGACCTGTCTTTGCTGCCAATGAACTTCTTTTGAATTCCTTTTAGTTGATTTGCTCTTGAAGATTCAGACCCCTTCATTGTTTCTTTTTCCTTAATTAGCAGCCAAACAATAATGAGATACAAAATGAGCCAACAACAGGACCAGCAGACTGTGACCATCATACAATATCTGAAAATAAAGAAAGGTGAAGGTCTCAGGATTGTTGACCTGCTCAGTTCCCCCAAAACATTTGAACAGAAAAGAGAAAAATGAACAATTTTGGAAATGTCTGCTATTACACAACAAGAGCAGCAACAACTCATGAAATTAAAGAACGGGTTTAATAAACGACAAGACTCGGCGCCTAATTAAGCGACTGGTTGGAGTGAAATTGGTGTGAGTTTGAGGCCCTGACTTAGTTGGTCTTCTGTTGGCTCACTCACTTCACATTTCATTTGTGTTTGGGTGCCATTTAAGGAAAGAAATGAAGCAATTCAGAGGAACGCTGAAGAAAATCAGGGGAACAAATCCTGAAAAACAAGTCCATTAAAATGAATTCAAAAGGAGTTAATTAGCAGCACAAATGGGTCACCGATTAAGAAAAGGATTAGAATGAAAACCTGCATCTACTAGGGCCCACCAGGACTGGAGTTGGGGACCCAACGCTTTAAAGAGTATATATAAAGAAGGAAAGGTCCAACATTTATTTCTACTGTTGGTACTTGAGTACACATAATTTGTGATACAGTAATCCATCACTTATCGCGGGAGATAGGTTCCAAGGCCGACCGCGATAACTGAATTTCCGCGAAGTAGGGACACCATATTTATTTAATTATTTAACGTGTATTTGGACGTTTTTAAACCCTCCCTGTATTGTTTACAACCCACCCTTTACTCTATTAATAACAGGGACAACTGCTAAGCAATATGAAATCGGTAGATAAGTTTACACTTACTGTATAGCAAAGTACACGTAGTTATATATGACATGATGATGGTGATGAATATGCTGCGCAGTAAAAATGATGACGATGAAGGTGATAATCCCCTGAATGCAGTAGCAAGAGCACGTTAATGCTGAATGAGTGAGATGAGACTTCCTGGTTAATGCAGCACTCCGTCGCTGAGCCAATCAGCAGCACACAGGAACTTAACTGCGTGTTCTGATTGGGTAGCTTCTCGGCCATCCGCCAATAGCATCTCTTGTATGAAATCAACTGGGCAAACCAACTGAGGAAGCAAATACCAGAAGTAAAAAGACCCATTGTTCGCAGAAACCCGCGAAGCAGCGAAAAATCCGCGTTATATATTTAGATATGCTTACATATAAAATCCGCGAAGTCGTGAATCCGCGAAAAGTGAACCGCGAAGTAGCGAGGGATTACTGTACTTCCAAATTTCTACTTGAGTAATTTTCCTTGTACTTGAGACATCTTCTATAATGGTATCTCTAAATGTACACAAGTATGGCTGTTGGGAACTATGTTGCCTTTCTCTATGGCATTTCTAAATGCCAGCTTTCAGTTTCACAAAGACTATTAATAGTAGCCTTACTGATTCCGACCTAGTCATCCCACTTCTACCACCAATATGACAAGACCGGTCCAGGCTGGTTTCTATGACTGGGTATTGCTCAATATCAAATGCCTTTCATTTGCAAATTTCACCCTGCCCTACAAACTGCCTGTCACTTCTAAAGCAGGTTTTAGTTAGTCCTGTGTGAAGCACATGCACACTTCATGCGTCTGTATATCCAGCTTTGAACTCTATGAAGGCCATTGCTGAAAATTTCATCAGCTTAGATCTTCTGACCTCACTGCTTATACAAACTGTTACCAGTCTGACTCGTATGAGCACATGGTGCATAGCAGAACAACACCTTTCAATTATGTAATATCAAACATCTTTGTTCACATTTGCGCACCACTGCCGTTGACGCTCTTTTGGCACCAATTCTACTTCTTCAACTTCATTGTCATATGTACTGTAGACTGTAGAATGAAAATCTTATTCTGCGAGTCCCAAGAATACACAACAACAGACAAGAATACACACCAATAAACAAAAACACTCAGATGAAAAAGAAATGCAAAAGCAAATAGAAGTAAGAGTGCCCATACAAATAAATAAATGATTCAATGTAAAGTGTACTGCGGTGGACTGGTGCCCTGCCCGGGGTTTGTTTCCTGCCTTGCGCCCTGTGCTGGCTGGGATTGGCTCCAGCAGACCCCCGTGACCCTGTAGTTAGGATATAGCGGGTTGGATAATGGATGGATGGATGGATGTAAAGTATGTGGTGTCAAAATGGCCTTCCATCCTCCAGACATACACTAGCCTGCTGACAGAGGGGAGAGGAAGTTTGTGGGTTTTATTTACAAGCCTGATGGCATAAGGGAGAAAACTGTCTTTCAGCCTTGATGTTCTCGCTGCTGTGCTCATATAGTGTCTCTTTGATGGTAACAGTATGAACCAGTTCATGTTGTGGGTGGGTTGTGTCCGTAATAATGTTATGGGCCCTCCTGAGAAATCTGGTGATATGGATGTCCTCTAGTGCAGGGAGTGCTGTTCCAATGATATTTTGCGGTGATTTTACTACTCACTCTAGAGCCTTGTGGTCCTGTGATGTACTGTTCCCAAACTAGACTGTGATGGAGTAGGTGAGGATGTTTTCAATTGCGCATCTGTAGAAGTTGCTGAGGACAGTGCTTGGCAGGCCAAACATTCTCAGCCTTCTCAGACAATACCAACGATGACGAGCTTTCCCCGCCGGGTCTGTGACATGATAGGTCCAAGTGAGATCCTCAGAGATTTGGCCACTCTCTCCACCTCAGTCTCTCCAATGTACAGTAGAGCAGAGATTTTCAGCTATTAGAGAAGCATATTGTGTTTTCCGCTATGGCATCTACAAACGCCAGTTTCAAATTCTCCAAAGTCTATTGATAATAACCTCATTTATTTAGACGCACTCATCCCACTACTAACACCAATGTTACAATGCAGGTCCATGGCAATTTCTGTGCTAGATGCTGCCCAACATTTCACATGCGTAATATCAGATCTCCTCGTTCATGCTGTGTACCAATGCCCTGCACAAACTCCTGGCATCGATCCTAGCACAGAGATTTTCAGCTATTAGAGAAGCATATCGTGTTTCCCACTATAGTATCTACAAACACCAGTTTCAAATTCTCGAAGATCATTAATGATAACCTCATTTATTTAGACTCACTCATCCCACTACTAACACCAATGTTATAATCCAGGTCCAGGGCAATTTCTGTACCAGGTGCTACTGAACAGAACAACACATTTCACCTTTGTAATATCAGATCTCCTCAGTAGTGCTGTGTACCAACACCCTGGACAATTATCTATTAGAGAAGAATTTGTGTCTTCCACAATGGCATCTGTAAACATCAGTTTCCAATTCTCCAAAGACTATTGATGATAACCTCATTTATTTAGACACACTCATCCCACTACTAACACCAATGTTATAATGCAGGTCCAGGGCAATTTCTGTACTAGGTGCTACCCAGCATTTCATGTATGTAATATCAGATCTCCTCATTCATGCCCTTGACAATCTCTAGGCATTTATCTTAATGCACAGATTTTCAACTGTTAGAGAAGCATATTGCATTTTCCACCATGACATCTATAAACACCAGTTTCCAATTCTTCAAAGACCATTGATTATAACCTCTTTTATTTTACACTCACTCATCCCACTACTAACACCAATGCTATAATCCAGGTCCAGGGAAATTTCTGTACTAGGTGCTACCGAACAGAACAACACATTTCACTTTTGTAATATCAGATCTCCTCAGTCATGCTCTGTACCAACACCTGGACAATCTTTTGGCACCAATCAGTGCAGAGGTTTTCAGCTATTAGAGACGCATATTGTGTCTCTCAACTTGTCATCTATAAATACCAGTTTCCAGTTCTCCAAAGAATATTGATGATAACCTCATTTATTTAGATGCACTCATCCCACTACTAACACCAATGTTACAATGCAGTTCCAGGGCAATGTCTGTACCAGGTGCTGCACAAAAGAACAACACATTTCACGTATGTAATATCTGATCACCGCATTCATGCTATGTACCAATGCCCTGGACAATCTCTTGGCACCGATCCTAGTGCAGAGATTTCCAGATATTAGAGAAGAATATCGTGTCTTCCACCATGGCATCTATAAACACCAGTTCCCAGTTCTACATAGACCATTAATGATGACCTCATTTATTTAGACGCACTCATCCCACTACTAACACCAATGTTATAATCTAGGTCTTGGGCAATTTCTGTACCAGGTGCTGTCCAACATTTCACTTTTGTAATATCAGATCTCCTTGTTCATGCTGTGTACCAATGCCCTGGACAATCTTTAGGCACCAATCCTAGTGCAGAGGTTTTCAGCTATTAGAGAAGCATATTATGTCTTTCACCTTGGCATCTATAAATACCAGTTTCCAGTTCTCCAAAGAATATTGATGATAACCTCATTTATTTAGGCCCACTCATCCCACTACTAACACCAATGTTACAATGCAGTTCCAGGGCAATGTCTGTACCAGATGCTGCACAAAAGAACCACACATTTCACGTATGTAATATCTGATCTACTCATTCATGCTATGTACCAATGCCCTGCACAATCTCTTGCCACCGATCCTAGTGCAAAGATTTCCAGATATTAGAGAAGAATATCGTGTCTTCCACCATGGCATCTATAAACACCAGTTCCCAATTCTACATAGACCACTAATGATAACCTTTTTGATTCAGACCCACTCATCTCACTACTAACACCAACGTAACAAGCCATGTCCATGCCGATTCCTACTCTAGGTGGTGCCCAGCAGTGGAATACCTTCCACTTACAGTGAGGAACATAAGCATTTGAACACCCTGCGATTTTGCAAGTTCTCCCACTTAGAAATCATGGAGGGGTCTGAAATTCACATTGTAGGTGCATTCCCACTGTGAGAGACAGAATGTAAAAAAAAATTCAGGAAATCACATCGTATGATTTGTACAGAATTTATTTGTATTGCACTGCTGCACATAAGTATTTGAACACCTGGCAATCAGCAAGAATTCTGGCTCTCTAAGACCTGTTACTCTGCCTTTAAGAAGTCCACCTCTACTCCACTTAGTAATCTTAATTAGTAGCACCTTTCTGAGCTCCTTAAAGACAACTGTCCACCCCACAGTCAATCAGACTCCAACTACTACCATGGGCAAAACCACAGAGCTGTCAAAAGACACCAGAGACAAAATTGAGACCTCCACAAGGCTGGAAAGGGCTACGGGGCAATTGTCAAGCAGCTTGGTGAAAATAGATCAACTGTTGGAGCAATTGTCAGAAAATGGAAGAGGCTAAAGATGACTGTCAGTCTCCCTCGGACTGGGGCTCCATGCAAGATCTCACCTTGTGGAGTATCACAGATGATAAGAAAGGTGAGGAATCAGCCCAGAACTACACGGGAGGAGCTGGTCAATGACATGAAGAGAGCTGGGACCACAGTTTCAAAGGTCACTGTCGGTAGAACACTATGTCGTCATGGTTTCAAATCACGCATTGCACGGAAGGTTCCCCTGCTCAAGTCATCACATGTCCAGGCCCGTCTGAAATTTGCCAATGACCATCTGGATGATCCAGACGAGGCATGGGAGAAAGTCATGTGGTCAGATGAGACCAAAATAGAACTTTTTGGTCTAACCTTCACTCGCCGTGTTTGGAGGAAAAAGAAGGAGGAGTTGCATCCCAAGAACACCATCCCTACTGTGAAGCATAGGGGTGGAAACATCATGCTTTGGGGGTGCTTTTCTGCGAAGGGGACAGGATGACTGCACTGTATTAAGGAGAGAATGAATGGGGCCATGTATTGTGAGATTCTGAGCAACAACCTCCTTCCCTCAGTCAGAGCACTGAAGATGGGTCGTGGCTGGGTCTTCCAACATGACAATGATCCGAAGCACACAGCTAGGATAATGAAGGAGTGGCTCCGCAAGAAGCATATCAAGGTTCTGGAGTGGCCTAGCCAGTAAATCCAATCGAAAATCTTTGGAGGGAGCAGAAACTACGTGTTGCTCAGTGCCAGCCCTGGAACCTGACAGATCTAGAGGAGATTTGTGTGGAGGAGTGGGCCAAAATCCCTGTTGCAGTGTGAGCAAACCTAGTCAAGAACTACGGGTAACGTTAATTGCAAACAAAGGCTTCTGTACCAAATATTAACACTGATGTTCTCAGGTGTTCAAATACTTATGTGCAGCAGTGCAATACAAATAAATTCTGTACAAGTCATACAATGGGATTTCCTGAATTTTTTTTTTTTTACATTCTGTCTCTCACAGTGGGAATGCACCTACAATGTGAATTTGAGACCCCTCCATGATTTCTAAGTGGGAGAACTTGCAAAATCACAGGGTGTTCAAATACTTATGTTCCTCACTGTATGTGGCAGCAGATACAGTGGGTACGGAAAGTATTCAGACCCCTTCAATTTTTCACTCTTTGTCATATTGCAGCCATTTGCTAAAATCATTTATATTAATTTTTTCCCTCATTAATGTACAAGCAGCACCCCATATTGACAGACAAAAAAAAGAATTTTTGAAATTGTTGCAGATTTATTAAAAAAGAAACACTGAAATATCACATGGTCCTAAGTATTCAGACCCTTTGCTCAGTATTTAGTAGAAGCACCCTTTTGAGCTAATACAGCCATGAGTCTTCTTGGGAAAGATGCAACAAGTTTTTCACACCTGGATTTGGGGATCCTCTGCCATTCCTCCAACCAGTGCCTGGTTGTCTCCACACATACCTCAGTGCAAGACACATGACAGCCCGCATGGAGTTTGCTAAAAGACACCTGAAGGACTCTGAGATGGTGAGAAATAAGATTCTCTGGTCTGATGAGACCAAGATAGAGCTTTTTGGCCTTAATTCTAAGGGGTATGTGTGGAGACAACCAGGCACTGCTCATCACTTGTCCAATACAGTCCCCACAGTGAAGCATGGCGGTGGCAGCATCATGCTGTGGGGGTGTTTTTCAGCTGCAGGGACAGGACGACTGGTTGCAGTCGAGGGAAAGATGAATGCGGCCAAGTACAGGGATATCCTGGACAAAAACCTTCTCCAGAGTGCTAAGAACCTCAGACTGGGCCGAAGGTTTACCTTCCAACAAGACAATGACCCTAAGCACACAGCTAAAATAACGAAGGAGTGGCTTCACAACAACTCTGTGACTGTTCCTGAATGGCCCAGCCAGAGCCCTGACTTAAACCCAACTGAGCATCTCTGGAGAGACCTAGAAATGGCTGTCCACCAACGTTTACCATCCAACCTGACAGAACTGGAGAGGATCTGCAAGGAGGAATGGCAGAGGATCCCCAAATCCAGGTGTGAAAAACTTGTTGCATCTTTCCCAAGAAGACTCATGGCTGTATTAGCTCAAAAGGGTGCTTCTACTAAATACTGAGCAAAGGGTCTGAATACTTAGGACCATGTGATATTTCAGTTTTTCTTTTTTAATAAATCTGCAACAATTTCAAAAATTCTTTTTTTTGTCTGTCAATATGGGGTGCTGTGTGTACATTAATGAGGGAAAAAATTAATATAAATGATTTTAGCAAATGGCTGCAATATGACAAAGAGTGAAAAATTGAAGGGGGTCTGAATACTTTCCGTACCCACTGTATGCCAGGCCAGATTTCTGCACCACACTCTCTTTGACAATATCCTGGTACCATTCTTTGAGCAGAGATTTTCAGCTTAACCATCAGTTAAGAACCCCGCAGTGCCCTCTTCTCTTGTATTTATGAACCTCATTTCCCAATTCCTTATGACGTATCGACACAGTGTATGGAGGTTCATGGATTTCCTGTCGCTGTTCCTGAACCCAAAGTCCTTTCTGCCATCGCCTCGATGATCTGCAGCTATAAATCATCTGTGCTTTGTGAAGACATCAGCTGTTAAAGATGTTCCATAAACAAAGTGAGTCATCGACCTTCTGAATACATCCACACCCTCCCCCCCGACCTGCAGAGCGACTTTGACGGCATTGTAATTATTATTATCACTACGCTTCATATCCTGTGAACCCGCAGCTTGAGGAAATGTTGCAGCTCCCAAGCGGTTCACACACTCGGCTGCCGGCTGATTCAGCTCCCCCTGCAGCGCTCACCCCTGGCACGTATCCCATTCCATGCATGTTCTGGGTTGCACCTTCTGACCCTGGCAGCCAGCACATCTAAAGATTCCTTACAAATGCCACTTTTCTCAAGGTTCAGAATGGCTGGCATCAGCTGAACTAGCCTCTCCACAGAGTGGGCAGGTCCACCACGCTTTGCCCTCTCATCCGCAGACTCCACTCCAGGGAGGTCTACTCCGTTTACTTGCCCATTTTGCGGGATGAGATGACAGAATGCCCTCTGCTGTGTTTTTTGGGTCTTATTTCCTTTACCAGACCTCGATGTTTGTTACCCATCCCTGCCGCCTCTCATTCCTCAGCCCAGCACTGGCTCGAGCTTGGTTAAACTTCTGAGAAGGCATGTCGCTTCACATTCTATACGTTTATCAGATTCTGGAGATCAAAGACAGGAAATGTGGCCTTAATTGAAGCGGAGTACAATCTTGGGCCTCTGCTTCATATTTAATTAATGTTTGTTTCTATAATTGCAGGCTTACATAATTCAATGCATTATAATTTTAAGCTCCCACCCCTAGCGCCTTGTTACCCCCCCCCCCCCCATCGCCACCATTCTTCATCGTTTTTATCCCTGAGGAAATTCCAGCCTTCAAATCCCTTAACTCTTTGTAGTTCTGACTCACGTTCCTCCTGCGGTTAGTGTGCGTTTAGCTCTTTGTTTTTTGTACTATTTGTTTGTACATGCACAAACACTCATTAGGCATTCCAGAAGAAAAAAAAATAAATAAATAAATACGGGAAGGAGAGGTCATTGTCTGCTGAAATATAAGGACATGGTTTGACTTTTGAATGGCTGGCAATGCTGATCCATGTAAACAGCACCACACGGCTCAGCACACTTCATTGACTGACGTGTATGTGAACATGGAGGTGATCTGTTCTGAGTAATAATCTGATTGGCTCCCTGTAACAGGAACTATTAAGCTCAAATCCTTGATGCCTGCACAGAGAGTAGTCAACGGGTCAGCATCTATGACTATGGAGACACCCATGAAATCCTGTGCTCCTTCTCAACCAATCAGGTGCGTTGATGAACAACATCTAGTGATGATGATGATGATCTCTGCGTGGTTTCTCAGTCTTCACGTGTAAGCTCCTCGCTGGTGGATTGAGTTCGAAATTCTGACTCCCTCAGTGTGTTTAAGAAGCATGGCTCTTGTGTGGTGAATTTCTATCTAAATAATAGCTGGGAATCGGGAATCGAGCTTGGATTTGGTTCTGAGCTCTTCACATGTGATGATCAGTTTTGTCGCCTTGTCCTGTAAGAGTTGTGAGAGAGGACATGCAGGTGATGGGGGTAACAGAGCAAAATGATGAGTGAGGACAGAAAGATATGGAAGAAGATGATCTGCTGTGACAACCCCTAACGGGAGCAGCCGAAAGAAGAAGAAGAAGAAGTGTGATTTTTTCTATGCTGTGGTGTGCTGGGCAGGTAACATCACTACAAGAAAGGCCCACTGAATTGATAATCTAATTATGAAGACAGGCTCAGTTATGGGATACACTCAGGATCCCCTGAATGTTGTGGCAAAGGAGAGCATTAAAGCAAAATGGAGTGCCATTATGTACAACACTGCACATCCCCTCTCTGAAACACCAACACTAAGGACTTTCAGCCAACGTATCATTTAGCAAACATGTGGGAAGAAACACTAAGGGGGCTTCCTTACACTAACAGCAGTACACTTGTGTAGGGTCTCGCTGGGACTGGGACTGGCAAGGCAGACGTTTTGTTTCTTTTTAATTTTGTTTCTTTATAGTCATTCTGGTGTATGTTCAGACCAAAGTGTGTGTGTATTTATTTTTTTAAATAGCCTCTGTAAAAGGCCAAATTTCCTCCGGGGACAAATCTATCTATCTATCTATCTATCTATCTATCTATCTATCTATCTATCTATCTATCTATCTATCTATCTATCTATCTATCTATCTATCTATCTATCTATCTATCTATCTATCTATCTATCTATCTATCTATCTATCTATCTATCTATCTATCGTCATATGAAAAAGTTTGGGACCCCGTCTTAATTTTTCGGATTTTTGTTTCTCATTGGCTGAGTTTTCAAAGTAGCAACTTCCTTTTAATAGATGACATGCCTTACAGATACAGTAGTATTTCAGCAGTGACATTAAGTTTATTGGGTTAACAGAAAATATATGATATGCATCATAACAAAATTAGACAGGTGCATAAATGTGGGCACCCCAACAGAGATATGACATCAATACTTAGTTGAGCCTCCTTTTGCTAATCTAACAGCCTCTAGACGCTGTCCTCCTATAGCCTTTGATGAGTGTCTGATTCTGGATGGAGGTATTTCTGTCCATTCTTCATAGAAAATCTCTCCAGTTCAGTTCAATTTGATGGACAGTCTGCTTCAAATCATCCCATAGATTTCCGATGATATTCAAGTCAGGGGACTGTGACGGCCATTCCAGAACATTGTACTTCTCCCTCTGCATGAATGCCTTTGCAGATTTCCAACTGTGTTTTGGGTCATTGTCTTGTTGGAATATCCAACCCCTGCGTAACTTCAACTTTCTGACTGATGCTTGAACATTATCCTGAAGAATTTGTTGATATTGAGGTTGAATTCATCTGACTCTTGACTTTAACAAGGGCCCCAGTCTCTGAACTAGCCACACAGCCCCACAGCATGATGGAACCTCCACCAAATTTGACAGTAGGTAGCAGGTGTTTTTCTTGGAATGCAGTGTTCTTCTTCCACCATGTAAAGCACTTTTTGTTCTGACCAAATAACTCAATTTTTGTCTCGTCAGTCCAAAGCACTTTGTTCCAAAATGAATCTGGTTTGTCTAAATGAGCATTGGCATACAACAAGTGACTCTGTTTGTGGCGTGAGTGCAGAAAGGGCTTCTTTCTCATCACCCTGCCATACAGATTTTCTTTGTGCAAATTGCGCTGAATTGTAGAACGATGTGGAGGTGACCTGTGGGTTGTCTGTAACCATTCTCACAATCCTGATCATATGACGCTCCTGTATTTTTCTTGGCCTGCCAGACCTGCTGGGTTTAACAGCAACTGTGCCTGTGGCCTTCCATTTCCTGATTCCATTCCTTCAGTTGAGACTGACAGTTTAAACCTCTGAGATGGCTTTGTGTAGCCTTCCCCTAAACCGTGAGACTCAACAATCTTTGTTTTCAGATCTTTTGAGAGTTGCTTTGAGGATCCCATGCTGTCACTCTTCAGAGGAGAGTCAAAGGGGAGCACAACTTGCAATTGACCACCTTAAATCCCTTTATATCTATCTCATGATTGGACACACCGGTCTATGAAGTTCAAGGCTTAACGAGCTCATCAACCAATTTGGTGTTGCAAGTAATCAGCATTGAGCACTGACAGGCATTCAAATCAGCACAATGACAAGGGGACCCACATTTGTGCACAGCCAGTTTTTCACATTTGATTTAATTTCATACAACTAAATACTGCATCACTAAAAGTCTTTGTTCGGAAAACACCGCAGTTCCTGGGAAATGAAAGACATACCACTGTTATCTTTATTGTTGAACGGAGAGTCAATTACTATGCAGGCTGAGATGGGTTCCCAAACTTTTTCATATGACTCTATCTATCTATCTATCTATCTATCTATCTATCTATCTATCTATCTATCTATCTATCTATCTATCTATCTATCTATCTATCTATCTATCTATCTATCTATCTATCTATCTATCTATCTATCTATCTATCTATTATATAGTGCCTTTCACTTCTATCTATCTATCTATCTATCTATCTATCTATCTATCTATCTATCTATCTATCTATCTATCTATCTATCTATCTATCTATCTATCTATCTATCTATCTATCTATCTAGTCTATCTATCTATCTATCTTTTAGTCTTTTATGTCTATCTATCTATCTATCTATCTATCTATCTATCTATCTATCTATCTATCTATCTATCTATCTATCTATCTATCTATCTATCTATCTATCTTTTAGTCTTTTATGTCTATCTATCTATCTATCTATCTATCTATCTATCTATCTATCTATCTATCTATCTATCTATCTATCTATCTATCTATCTATCTATCTATCTATCTATCTATCTATCTATCTATCTATCTATCTTTTAGTCTTTATGTCTATCTATCTATCTATCTATCTATCTATCTATCTATCTATCTATCTATCTATCTATCTATCTATCTATCTATCTATCTATCTATCTATCTATCTATCTATCTATCTATCTATCTATCTATCTATCTATCTATCTATCTATCTATCTATCTATCTAATTCAGAGACACTTGGTAGATTTGGCACTGCTTTTACTTTGATTTTAAAGAATCTTTTTTTTCTGTTGATCAGTGTTTAAAAGAGTCACATTAGAACCCACTGTAAGCCAATGTTGTACAATAATAAAATGTGAAAACTTCCAATTCAGGTGAATCCTTTTTTGTAGGTGCTATAAGCCTAAGTACATATTGAATGAACAAGGAGGGGACATTAAATCATCATTAGTGAAGGAAGTGATCTCTTAAGGAAATGGCACCCCCTGCTGGATTCATCTTGGCATTGACAGCCAACAAGATGCAGGGAGAACACATAATCTTCACACAGCCAGCGACAAGACATTTATCACTGATCCCACAGAGGACAGGGATTATTTTATTTTGAGAGTTAAAGTAAGATGCACTGTAGACAGAAGCCACCAGGTGGCACCATTGTTTGAGTGTGACATTTCTCATTCAAGGGTTTGAGCTCATTTGGTGCACCCCTGACTTTTTCTGCTTTTCTTCCAATGAGGTGACATGAGTAGGAGCTGTTTGAGACCCACAGGGCTGAGTTTTGACTCTGGACATTAGATAACAGTGTCAGTCCAGCACTTCACCCTAACATTTCCAAATTTTAACACAGTGTGCTAGTAAAAGGGAGACAAAAGCAATGGGGGTTCCAGGAAAATAGAAATATGTAAAGGAGGTGCTATAATCAGCCAACAGCATGACAAAAAATAAATGTACCAGTGCAGTAAGGAATAATAATAAATTGATTAAATGTAACCTAAGCATCACACAATCCAAAGTTAAATACTAAGCAAACAAAATGCAAATTAAATATTTAAAAGGAACTCTGCGTCGATAAGAGCCACAGCAGACGGTGATTGAACAAGTCCTGAGTACCGGTGGGAGCGCCGAGCCAACAGCTAAACAAAGCGCGTTTTGTCTCTCAGTTCTGAGGCAGCGATAAACTTTCAAGTTTACAAACCTTTTTCATGCCCAGTAAAGCAAACATTCTGTCTGGAAATGATGATTATTTCGTTAGATAGTAACCCCAGCCTCCCACCAGAGACTTGGCTCTGTAGTATCTAACGTGACTTGAAGTTTCTTAAGAAGCCGCAGAGAGTCAGATCTTGGGAATGGCTGTGCTCTGATATTTACACACGAGCCACCATCCACTGACTTTTGTTTCTGACGTTTTGCTGAGCTTACAGCCCTCGTCAGGATTTCTTACAAAGGGTAGGCTATAAAAATAAATACAAATGATGGATAAGGAAAAATAAGCAAAGTAAGGTGTACTGTACCTTCAAGTGTAGGCCTGACTGCATGCCAGATAACTTCACCCTGACACTCACAACTTTACCTTCAAGTGTAGGCCTGACTGCATGCCAGATAACTTCACCCTGACACTCACAACTTTCAGTGCCATAGTGAAGGTCTGTTGATGTTTGCATTGAAGATGTCCCAGAAGACAGCGGGGCGTCCCACCCAGGACAGAGGTGGAGTCCTTAATCAGTCGGGATGCCATAATGGAAGGAGGGACTAAATGGGGGCAATACCTGGTCGAGATGGTGCCTGATCCCCATCCAGGGTGGAATGCCAAAGAGTACAAGAGCTGACAGAAGAGCATGGCAGGGAGCAGTCCCCCCCTCTTTAATAGGTGCTAGTGTCCCTCATACAGAGTCCCAGTTTGGACTCATGAGAGCTGAAGTCTGGAGGAGCAGCCGTGCAGGGATCCACGGCATTCAATTAGAGGGCACTGCCAGGAGAAGGCTCTCCCTGGCCTTCTCATAACCCAGAAGTTCTTCCAAATGACAGTACTCCCGGGTCCTCAATAAAAGGGACCGCACTGCCTTGTCCATGCGAGTCGGAGCTGGAAGCGGATATAAGCAACACTCGACTGGAGGAGTAGCAGTGCGGTGAAAGGGAGAGAGAAGATTAAGAAAGGAGAAGAACCAACCCTCTTATTGTTTGGTATAGTTTGTAATAAATGCCCTTTAGAGCATCTTCCACACTTCTGGTTTGCACAATAAGCAAACTGATTGTTGTCTTGAAAAGACTTTGTCTCTGTCATTAAAATTATTTTCACCAAGTGTTCAAAGCATTTCATTGGAATAGATGTAAGTGCCACTGGTCTGTAGTCATTTAAACCGCTTGGCCTAGAAACCTTAGATACAGGGGTAATGATTGATTGTTTCCACAGATTAGGTACAATACCACAGGTCAGAGACCAGTTAAAAAGCAAATGAAAAACTGGAGAGAGCTGCTTAGAGCGAGACTTTAAGAGCCGACCTGATATGCCGTCTGGTCCCACTGCACTGTTTGTTTTAGCCTGCCGCAAGCCTTTCTCCACTTCAGTTAAACTGAACCCCATCACAGCAGAATTTCTGGTGTTTTTATAAAGCGTCTCCTTTATTTCTGTATTTTGGGTGCTGAAATCACTTGTTTCAAATCTGGCAAAAAAGTTATTCAGTTCATCTGCTAAAAGCTTGTGGTCTTTGTCAGCTGGAAAATCCACATTCTTTTTAGGGCCCAGTCCTGTAATTGTTTTTAGTCCCTTCCAGACCTGATTTGGATTGTTATCATTGAACCACCTCTTGATTTTTTCCCCATACAACTTTTTATTTTGTTTAATTAACCTGTTAATCCTTTGCTGTAAAATTCGCTTATCTTCTATCTTATTTTCTTGATGTGCATGTTGCTTTTCCAGTAGTAATGCTTTAACCTCTTTAGTGATCCATGGCTTACTGTTTGGGTACACCTTGACAGATTTTTTCTTAATGATCATAGACTCACAGAATTTCATATATTCGCTGACAGTATAGGTGGCCTCATTCAGTGACTGTGAGGATGTCAGCAGATCCCAGTTTGTACTGGAGAAGCATTCCTGCAGTTCCTCTACACTTTGTATTGTTCGTATGGCTGGTTTTTCTTGTTTCAGTTTCTGTTTGTACTTCGGGAGAAGATGAACAACTCTGTCACTCTGAATGTAAAAAAGACCAAAGACATGATATTTCATTTTAAGAGACAGAAATCTGTATGTTCACCTATTGTAGTTCTGGGAGAGGAGGTAGAAATACTTAGGAACTTACCTAGATAACAATCTTAACTGGAATACAAATACAAAAAAATTATTTTCTAAATGCAACCAGCGCTTATTTCTCCTCCATAAACTCAAACTATTTAAAGTAGACAAGGACCTCATGTTGTCCTTCTATCGCAGTCTGATCCAGTCCGTGATCACTTTCAGTTTCACTGCCTGGTTTAATAGTCTGACAAACCAAAACTCAAAAAAGCTCCAGCAGATTACAAAGTATACAGCTAAAGTTATTGGGGCTGATGGAGATGATTTGATGAGTGTGTGTGTCAGAGGGCAATGCTAAAGAAACTGGAAATCATCTCAACTGATGACAGACATCCATTACATGTAGAACTAAAGTTCAGTAAATCAGGAAGGAGAGTCGCTTTGAAAACAAACACAAATCGCTCCAGAAACTCCTTTCTTCCTAGTGCCATACGACTTTTCAATAAGAAATATCGGAGATAATGTTTAAGGTTTTGATATATATTCTGTTACCTTTTTTTTTTTTGGTGTAAATATGTTTATCTAACTGCCTTACCTTAACCTTTCTTATTTCTATTTGTCTGTTTTATTTCATTCTGTCTGTCACCTGTTATTAGATGCAATTGAGAAGGTAAATTTCATGTTTTCTTGTGTAAACATGACTAAATAAAGAAACCTAAACCTAAACTTAAACCTAAACCTAAACCTTATTTGAATCTGGATATGCAAAGACTTTTTATCTTGAACATCTTTCTTCCCTCGACTCACAACACAGCGAAACCGGATGTGATTTTCTCACTGTGATGATTTCTCACAGTGCCACCTGGTGGAATCCTCCAGATTTTCCTAAAGTATAGACAGTGCACTGCTTGCATAGCTGTAGCGTCCTCAAGCACATGCATCGCATAACATTAAGTGTATCCCCAGCCTGAGAAGGTAGAAAATCATGACTGTTCCCCTTTAAACATTAAAATTTATGAATGGGGTAGCATTTAGCATTGGGGTTGCAGCCTTGCAGATCCAATAGCCTCAATTCATATGGTTGATCTCTGCACATTCTCTGCAGGGTTTACCTCTGGGTATTCGAGATTCCACTCACATCCCCAGGGACGTCTGTGGTAGATGGACTGGTGACTTTTCTTCGCCTAGGTACAGTCCAAAGTTACGCAGGTAAACCTGAAAACTCGATCCAGGGCCACATCTCTCTATTATAAAAAAAAATCTTGGGGCGAAAGACGAGAGAGACAAGATGTGATCTTCTCGGAAGACACTTTGAGATCCCGTAACAGACACTTTAATGTCCCACGAGACATTTACATTTTACATTTACATCATTTAGCAGACGCTCTTATCCAGAGCGACTTACAACAGTGTTTGTTAGTTTTTTCGCATACCCCTTGGGGTCAGAGCGCAGGGTCAGCCATTGTACAGCGCCCCCTGGAGCAATTACAGGTTAAGGGCCTTGCTCAAGGGCCCAGCAGAGTAGGATCTCTTTTGGCAGTGACAGGGATTCGAACCGGCAACCTTCGGGATACCAGCGCAGATCCTTAGCCTCAGAGCCACCACTCCGCCCTGAGACAAGGCAGTGAGACAGAAGGACAGCTGCTGTACAGGCTTTTAAATGATCGACAAGCAGAACATGCACCTCGGCAGCAGCAGCACAAAGCCAGTAGCTGATCCAAACGCATCTCCTTAGCGTGCATTCAGCTCTCCCACCTTCACAACGCAAGCGGCAGTGAAGCAAAGTGGCTGTAGCATACAGCACTTTTAGCAAAGTGACCGAGACCAGATCATCTCGGAGAGACAATTTGACGTCACGCAAGACTACATATTACAACCTTGGGAAGCAATACCCGTGAGACGGTGACTTTTGCACGTCACGCCCTACTTACAAGCAATTTAAAACAAGTTCACGGACATCTAACCTCGCAGTTGTTGGAATGCTTTTGGCAGACACACTCCATGTGCTCTCAGCTCTTAAAATAACGACAAGTGACAAGCAGAACATGCATCTCGGCAACAGATGATCCGACCGCATCTATCTCCTTAGCGTGCGTGAAGCCCCCCCTTCACAATGCGAGCAGCAGAGACACGAAGTGACAAAAGGACAGCTGCTATACAGGCTTTGATATGATCTACACGCAGCGTGACAAGCAAGACAGCAACTGATCCATCCACATCTCCTTAGTGTGCGTTCAGTGCCGCCCCTTCACAACGTGAGCAGCGTTATACGTCCCACCAGAGAGAGAGATTTAACCACGCCCAGGGCCGAAAATAAAAGACAAATATTGTTTTTACAAACGTTTTAAAGTAAAAGTGAAAATAATGCATATGTAACAATTCCCTTGAAAATAACAATCTCTTTAAATTGTATATCCGGTACACCAAACCCGGGGGTGGGCGAGCAAAGCGAGCAGTGGGCAGAGCCCCATAGTAATAAATACAAACAAATTAGAGCGTAAATACAAGTCAGCAAAACTCGACTTTTTCACCCATCCACACTGCAACGGTGAGCCGCCGTTTTCAAAAATCCCCTTTTTTTGAGGGTAAAAATGGCAGGGTTGTGAGGATGAAAGTTGAAAGCGGAGACTAATCACTACATTATTAATCGAAAATGTAGAGCGTGAAAATAGCATGATGTGACACATTTCAGGCCCCAGTTTTAAATTAGTGAACTGGGCCCGGGTTATCAACGATGTAATAAGCAAAAGCTGAGGACAAATAAAGCTGAGAGAGAAATTTATATGGATGTGTTGAGTCATGGGAGTAAAGAGCAATCCCAACCCCATTAGGTGTAGGCTTTTTGATGATAACATTGTGTTGTGTGTAGCACCAGAGAGGAGGATGTGAAGAGGAAGTGGGAAGAATGGAGGATAGAGGACTGAAGATAAATAAGGAGGATGAGAAGGTTAGGGGTAGGCTTAGGGTTAGGGTTAAATTGCTGCACCCACCACACGATGAACCACCCAGATTGGGACCCCCAAGTGCAGCGGGTGGCACCTCATCACCACACTGGAACAGCATGAGGTTCTTTATGGTGGCTGGAGTGCCAATCCTGTCACCAACCCCTGAGTTTTCCCTGTAAGTTGGAGGACCTGTTTGCAGATTAACGTCATATCCAGGACGGAGCAATCTGCAGGTCAAGGGTCTTGCTCAAGGGCTCAACGGAGTAGAGTCACTTAAGCAGACAGAATGTCTGAGGTTTAACGATTCTTGGGATTTAGAAGTCAGCCTGCCATGGGTGCATCAAATTAACATCGTTTGGGATGCCTATCAGATAGCCTTGGTGTCCCAATCTCTCCTCATCCATTAACAGCTGTGATTGGTGGATTCCCAGATGGGCTTAAACTGGAGAAGGACAAACAAACTGGAATTGCCTTTATGTTATCTTTATCTTATCAACTGGAAGAATCCCTCTCCACCACTTTTAAGTTGATGGGTAACTGCTGTCCTATACTCTCTGGAATTGAAATAAATCAAATTCTCACTCAGAGGATCTGTTCAAAACGTTTTTAAAATATGGCAGGATACTAATCAATAACATTTTAGAATAAGCTTCTATGTCAGGGAAAACGATGCTCTTCTTTCCTTGCTGCTTCAAAGAATTGCTTTCTCTGCTGAGTCTCCTCTCTTTCTTTCTTTGGGGTGGGGGTTGAGTTTTGGTTTTGTTAAGTTTGATTTGATTGCATGGATTGTCATTTGCTTTTAAATCAAATGAATAAAACAAAAATAGCAAAGGAAGAAGTTAGCCTGCCGTGGGAGCTGTTGAAAAGAGTGGAGAAGTTTAAATATCTATGATCAGTGGTAACCCAAGATGGGGAACAAGATGCAGAGAAAAACCCATAGAGTGTAGTGTGGATGGAACAAATGGAAGGAGACATCACTAGTATTGTGTGAGTGAAGAATAAAGGAGAAGGATAAAGGTAAGGACTTTGAGACTGTGGTCAGCGTATGGAACTGAGATGTAGGCAGTAAAGGGGTTCTGCCATCCATACTAACCTCTATGTTCTATAAAAGAGAAGGTTAAAGGTAAGGACTTTGTGACTGTGGTCAGTGTATGGAGCTGAGATGTAGGCAGTAAAGTAGTTCTGCAATCCGTACTAACCTCTATGTTCTATAAAGGAGAAGGTTAAAGGTAAGGACTTTGAGACTGTGGTCAGCGTATGGAGCTGAGATGTAGGCAGTAAAGTAGTTCTGCAATCCGTACTAACCTCTATGTTCTATAAAGGAGAAGCTTAAAGGTAAGGACTTTGAGACTGTGGTCAGCCCATGGAGCTGAGATGTGGGCAGTAAAATGGTTCTGCAATCCGTACTAACCTCTATGTTCTATAAAGGAGAAGGTTAAACGTAAGGACTTTGTGACTGTGGTCAGCGTATGGAGCTGAGATGTAGGCAGTAAAGTAGTTCTGCAATCCGTACTAACCTCTATGTTCTATAAAGGAGAAGCTTAAAGGTAAGGACTTTGAGACTGTGGTCAGCGTATGGAGCTGAGACGTGGGCAGTAAAGGGGGTGCAGGAGAAGAAGTTGGATGAGGCAGAAATGAGAAGGTGGAGATAGATGTGTGGAGTTACAAAAAAAGGACAAAATAAGAAACAAGACAATCAGAGGAACTAAGACTGAAAAATGAGATGAGGAGAAACACTGAAGATGTGTGCAGAAGAATGACAGGCATGGATGAACAGGGGAAGAGAAAGTGAGGAAGGCCAAAGCAGAGGTCGATGGTCTAAAGGAAAAGGGTCTGACTGGAGAGGATGTGCAGGAGACCGCTCATTGGGCCCATTATTTTAATATGGCGTTCTCATAGCTTCATTTCACTGTAGTGTAACCCTGACATTCTGTAGATGCATTTAATTATCGTCTTTATCATGGTTCCGCAATCCGTACTAACCTCTATGTTCTCTGCTGTTCTTTTTCTGGTTTTCTGTGGTGGTGATCTGCACCATCACCACCTGCTCAGGGCACCGTGCAGTCCCTACATTGATGGATTGAAGGCCAGAGGTCCACATGACCATCATCATCATCAAATTCTTACACATGAAGCCAGACAACCAGGAGGACTGATTGAGATCATTGTTGTTAGGTAGAATGCCCAGTGAGGGCTGGATGGTCTCGTGGCCTCGGAACCCCTGCAGATTTTGCTTTTTGTTTGTGTTGTTTCTGTCATCCTGGCCTTTGGACCTTATTTTATTCTTTGTTACTTAGTATTGCCAAATCTTATTTTTTTTCATCTATCCATCCATCCATTATCCAACACGTTATATCCTAACTATAGGGTCACGGGGGTCTGCTAGAGCCAATCCCAGCCAACACAGGGTGTAAGGCAGGAAACAAACCCCGGGCAGGGCGCCAGCCCATCGCAGGGCACTCGCACACACACACTTACCAAGCACACACTAGGAACAATTTAGACTCGCCAATGCACCTAACCTGCATGTTAGGAGGACACCAGAGTACCCGGAGGAAACCCACGCAGACACGGGGAGAACATGCAAACTCCACGCAGGGAACCAGGGTCTCCTAACTGCGAGGCAGCAGCGCTACCCACTGCACCACCGTGCCACCCTCTTATTTTTATATTTTTCTTTATTCTTTCTTCATCTTGTAAAATTCTCCAAGCCACATCATTTGTATGAAAACGTGCTCTCGAAATAAATGTTGTTGATCAGGCACATTGACCCCACACAGAAGTGTGAAAAGATGACGAGGACAAAGAAGAAGAAAACAGAAAGTGAAAAACCAAACAACAAGTTGGAATCCTGGCCCCCTTCTGCCCACCTCTCCAGCTGTAACCCATCACACCACCACAGTCCATTGAAAACACTTCTCAGAGTTGCTCTGCGGCACTACAAGAAAGCTTAACTCGGAATCCCAGAGTACACTGCGAGGCCAAAATAATGAACTCTGTAGGAAATGAGGCATCCGAGAAGCAGACGAATAATTGAAGAAAGGTGAATTCAGGGGGCATCTCGGGCAATCAACCAAATTTTCGCCAGCTGATTTTTCAAATGACTTGTTTGTTTAGCAAATACGCTGGGACTAATGGGAGATTTAGCACTTGCCATAGCCAATAAAGGAAGGCGTGCATGTTGCTCCTCGTAACGTGATCTCATATGTGTCTCATCTCCGTGAAATTGCATCAGCTAGCAGTGGGAGAGAGGAGCACCTGCAAAAGAAAATCGAAATGAGTCAGGAGAAATGATGTGCTTGCGTCACTCCTATAGAAATATTTCGGGCGCACCTATAAGCACAGATGTGCAGACAAATACCAAACAAAACACAACTCGGAAGTCTTTTCAAGAATTAAGGACCTTTCGAATTGTTTTATGTTTTACTTGATGTTATTAACTCTTTTTAGGGCTAATTTTTTTCTTTTCCCAGGGGTGAATATTCATTTTTCTGAAAGCGCATAAAGCAATGGGTTCATGCATAAATCACCATAAAATACTTATTTATGACAAATGTCACTCTGTTTTATGTTCTGTGAGCCCCTACAGTATGGAAATTCACATCCTTATTACAGACCTGTTTGTCTCATTCATAAGCTGAAAGGCCCTTTGTCGAGTTGTCGAGTGGCTGGTAATCCGTAGCGGCCATTAGCGCACCCTTTTGTTTGATGAAGTCCAGTAGTCAGTTTGAATCCCACAGGTCTATGTCTGTGTAGTCCTCCCAGGGTGAACCTTGCCATAGGCACGTCAGCTACATGCGCGTGTTTGAGCAATACGATCAATGCAGGTACCTGACTTCAATTTTTGATTCACAGATCAGAGTTTGATAAGTGTCTGTGTACTCCTTCCAGGCAAAACGCTGACGTAGGTGCGCCGGAGACCGATCAACTAATCTAGGTACCCGTGATTCGTTTTCGATCTCCAGATCACTTGCATCAAAATCGGAGTTCGATAAGCCACAGTCTGATTCAGCAATAATACGCAAAAAATAAATAAATAATGCGCACAGAGTACTTTGCTTTGTGCATTCGCTTTGCTCTCTTGCCCGGTATCCTTCAATAAGGGCGCGCACAAAAAGGCGAGCTTCAAAAGGGCGACCTCAATTGAGCGAATGTTTTAATATTCTTGCTTTCGCCTTTTTATGCGTTCAATCATTGCCTTTATCTAATAAATTTTCTGTAATAATTTTGTTGCGTTTGCCTTTATTCGTCACGCCCAACTGAGGTCGCCCTTTTGAAGCTCGCCTTTATTTTACGCGCGCCTTTATTCGCCGCGCCCAATTGAGGTCGCCCTTTTGACGCTCGCCTTTTTGTGCGCGCCCTTATTGAATAGAACCCTCTTGCCCGACGTCAAGGACATTCTAGACATTGCTTACTCTACACTACTCAATCACATACTGTACATCAAGCCAACGCGTTGTCACACACGTGCGCATGGGAGGCAGCTAAAGGGCTTGAGGGAAGGCAGTTCGGAGACATGCCGGGATGTGGTTGAGTGCACTGATTCTTTTTTTCCCTTGGCTGTAGACCATTCCCGGGAGATCTCACCTGGCTCTCATGACATCACTTCCGGGACCGAGCCAATGGAAGAAGACCTTACCGGCTCCGGCCCCTGTGATGTCACCTCTGGGCTTGAACCAATGGCAGATGATCCTGAGCCAGACCCATATGACCTCACTTCCAGTCTTCCCCTTTAAAAGTCTAACCGTTTTCCCTATGTGTCAGTCTTGTTTTGGACTCTGTTGTATGCACATCAGTGCTCTTTATTGAAGAAACAACTTAGCAGCCAGGATACCACATTATACGGGTGGCTGCCCCAACCCTTTATCAGTGTGATGTCTCGTTATTATGACAGCGTCTAACGGTCCTAGCAAAGGGGGTCTACCTGTGAGGGAAAGGTGAGTTTTTTCAACGTTTACATTTTTTTTTTGCCCTCTGCCCCTGCATATCGACTTTAGTCGTTATCTGCCCTCAACCATTTGTGTCGGCAAAACAGTTAAATTAAATGTAAATTTCAAAAAAAGGGGTAAAGTTTGGAAACATTTCAGTGAGAACATTACATTTGAATACTTTGCTCTTAATTGTCCCAACTTTAACCCAGCAAAATAATGCGTTTGTAAAGCTCCAATATCATTTCTTAATGCAGTGTTTCTCAACCTTTAAGTATTTGCGACCCGAATTTTCATAACAGTTTTAATCGCGCCCCCATAACATTTTTTTGAAAGGAGCCCACTAATACCAATTTGTTCTTTATTAATTAATGATATATCATAGATCAGGGGTGGGCAAATTCATTCCTGGAGGGCCGCAGTGGCTGCAGGTTTTTGTTCCAACCCAATTGCTTAATAAGAAGCACTTATTGCTCTAGAAACACTTCTGCTTCATTTTAGTTATCTCCCTAATTAAGATGTTGAACCCTTATTGCTTATTTAAGTCTTAAACAGCTGCATTCTCGGTTTTTAATTGCTCCTTATTAGCAATAAAATGCAAATGACAAAAGAAACCAGCAGTTATCCATTTTGCTTGTTACCCTTTACACCTCTGTGTGTATTTATCGTGCACTATTTGGTTTAATTAAATACTTGGAAGGAAAGAGAAGAGAAAAAAGTGAAGGATTGAGAATTACTCATCCATTTTACACTTTGAAGTATTTGGATGATATCCTTAGAATGGAAAAAAAAATCTAGGATATGAGAATGACTTGACATAGCAGAGTTAAAGCACTAACAAGCCATGAAATGTAATTATTGGCAAGGATTGTTTTCTAATTAAGCAACTGGGTTAGAACAAAAACCCGCAGCCACTGCGGCCCTCCAGGAATAACTTTGCCCACCCCTGTCATAGATGCATATTTTATTATACCTACTTAACTTTAATCAACATTTATCTAACTCTATATTTATTTTTCTAGTATCAGAATGTAGTTTAAGTTAATTTGTTTGGGTTTCAATAGATGTATTTTTCATATTTTCGATTCTTGTTTTCTTTTTTTCACATCTTCGCGCCCCACAGTTTGAGAACCACTGTCTTAATGAGTGGTTATCACTATGAAAGCGGTGTTGTTCTTAAATCAAAGAAATAGAAAATAATAATAATCATTTTGATAGCTGTTTCTACACAGTAAGAGGAATTGAAAGCATCCTAAAGGATGGTGGCAGTCATGCTGCTAAGTGAGCTGTGGCCTGCGAAGTCCCAAATTACTGGAAATTGTTTTCATCCAGAGCTGGTGCAATAATAATAATAATCCTTCACATTTATATAGCGCCTTTCTCGCTACTCAAATCATTTTTGCATAATGAGAGGGGAGCCACTTCAGCCACCACTAATGTGTAGCTTCCACCAGGACAATGCAATGGCAGCCATTTTTGCACCATCACACAAGCTGTTAAGTGGTGAAGGGGGTGAGATAGTTCGCTAATTAGAGACAGGGGGATGCAGAATGACCAGGCTGTGGTGGGCAGTTTAGCCAGGATATCAGATTACACCCCACTCTTTACGATGAGACGCCCAGGGATCTTTAGTGACCACAGAGAGTCTGGTCCTTGGTTTTATGTCTCATTAAAAGGATGCCTCCATTTTTACACCACAGTGTCCCCATCACTGCACTGGGGGCATTGGGATCCACATTCAGATCACAGGGTAAGCAACATGCAAGACACCTTTATCGTCACAGTACAATACAATCAAATATCATTTGGAGCAAGCTTATGGATCCCGTAGATAAAAGTATATAAGAGTGGACAATAAACTAAGCAAACATTAAACTATGAGAAGCACGGTTACTATTAACAGTTCCAAATATACACAGACTAAAACATGTAGGCATAAATAGATAAATGATAAATGAAGTCACAGTCAATATAATGGTCATGAGTTCCACATGGGTCGTGTATAAGTGTATGACTACGTGTGGTTGTTGCAAATGTTCAATTCAATCACTGGTGGTCTCTGTTACAGGAAGGGGCAGTGATCGCTGTGCTTTTTTAGGCTGATTGCTCTGGGGGTAAAAGTTGCTCTTCAGCCTGGTAGTGTGGGCATGCAGGGTTCTGAAGCACCAGCCAGAGGGCAGAGGAGTAAAACTGTTATGGCTGGGGTGGGCTGAATCTCCACAAATGCTTTTCGCTTTTCTGCTGCAGCAGGTAGTGAAGATATAGTTGGGGGCCAGTGATTCTCTGAGCCGTTCTGATGATCCACTGGAGGGTCTTCTTGTTCTCAGAGGTGCAGCCAGAGTTCCCCGCCGTAATGCTGAGTCTACGGTGCACCTGTAGAAGTTAACCAGCAGCTGTTATGGGAGTTGTGCTTTCTTCAGGCTCCTCTGAAAGTGAAGCAGCTGAAGACGTTTCTTGGCCGTTCCTGTCGTGTTTGTTGTCCATAACAGGGTCCTGGCTGAGGCGGACTCCCAGGAATCTGAAACTCTGGACTGTCTCCACTCTCTGGCCGTTGATGCTTATGGGATGGTTACCACTGTAGTTCAGTCTCCTGAAATCCAGAATCAGTTCTTTTGTTTTCTGAGAATTGAGAGCAAAGTTATTGTTGTGGCTCCAACTCTCCAGATTCTCAACAGCTTCTCTACAGGCTGCTTTGTCATTATTGGAGATCAGGCCTATCACTGCAGTGTCATCTGCAAACTCTTTTATGATGTCCTCACCAACACCTCTTCCAGCATCAATCCAAGCTTATTCTAGTTGGTCTCCCATCCAAGTACTGGCTGGGCCTGAACATGCTTAGCTTCACATGGATGACCTCTTCCGTGTGGTAGCAGTTCCCAGTCATGTTTGAGAGCCTAACTCCGCTGGTGTTTGGTTACAGTACCTTTACAAGTCAAAAGGAGGCCCCCATATCCTGAAGGTGACCCTGACTCTAAAAGTGACCTCATGGTATTAAGTTCACAAATTTTAAGTGACAGCAGTGGCATCAAATTACAAACAAAATTACATCATAAGTAATATAAGTGCACTACATTTAAAAAAATCAGCAGTGGTCTCCCCTCGACTTTCTCGTATACTCAGATATGGGGATGGATATTTGAGGAGTAAACCGTAAGACAAAGATTATATTCTTATATTATGTACATTAAACAACCATTAACAACAAATCAAATCAAATTAATAATACATTGAACAATTATTATAAAAGTAAAGTTGAATAAATCAGACTCTGCAGCTGCATGAATAAAAGGTAAAGTACCACTTCCGATTACCGGAAATACCTCAAAAGTTGATAGAAATCTACATTTTGTACCTCATACTTGTATGCAAAATTTTGTTGACCTAAGTGAAAACGTACTCAAGTTATCGTGTTTACACACACACACACACACACACATGCACACACACGCACACACACACAGACACCCAGACATAATCCCATAAAGGGTATTTTCGGACTCAGGTAGGTATAAAATGTCGAGATTCATCAAAATTTCAAAATCGAATTTTGGACGATTACAATACTTTCCCTACGAGAAACAAAATCGACTCCAGACAGTCACAAACGTTTGGGGCAGCCACCCGTATAATATATTCCTGGCTGCAAAAAGGTTTGAAAGAAAGGTTTGCAATGTTTACAAAACAGAGTACAAAACAGAACTGATTAAGTGGAGGTAAGATGGCGGTTTTAAAGGTTGGGAGAGGAAATGAGGTCATTCAGGCTGGAACCGGAAGTGACGTCCTCAAGACCCGGAAAGTGACATCAGTGGCACCGGGACCGGAAGTGACGTCATCAGTGGTGCCGTAAACCTGATGGGATTTCCCGAGAATGGTCTGCAAGAGACTGAGAGAGACCGTCAGCACACTCTGCCACCGCCTGGTCTGGCATAGTATTACTGTTACTTAACCCCTTTAGCTGCCTCCTAATCGCACGTGTGTGACAATACACACACACACACACACACACACACACATCCACACAGACATAATTCCAAAAATGGTATTTTCGGACTCAGGGAGGTCTGAAACGTCAAAATTCATCAAAATCTCGAAGTCGAATTTTTGGACGATTACAATATTTTCCCTGTACTTTCTATACAAGAAAGTAAAAATGTGAAATGTTATGATTAGCTGGTTAAGCCCAAACACTCCTTATGAGACGGGTCTGAGCCTCAATTCAAAGAGGTTAAACCAAGTCTGAAGAGATCCATCAGTTTTTCAGAACAGTTGTAATGTTTACTGTACATGCTTCAATGACCGTATTTTTGAATTATCTTCATTTTTCATATGTATAGAATTTTATTTTGTTGTAACTTTTGAGATTTGAGTTGCCTCATACATGTTTTTCTGGGAGATAATTATTTAATAGCTATTATATACTAAGCCAGAGGGTGGCGCTGTTGTCTAATGCTGTCTTCCCCCATAAAGAAAGTTTGATGGCTCCTCTGTCTCTGATGTCACGTCCGGTTTCCGCCCTCCTGGACCCGCCCCTTCCAGCTTGCATAATCTACTCCAGCGCCATCTTGAAACTTTATTTTTCAATCTTTTATTATTTTTTTCTGTTCTTTTGGCCATACAATATATATAGGGATTTGCCAGCCCAGTACTGACTCTGTAGAATGACCAGTAGTGGGGAGGTGGCTTGTTGACCGAGGTCTCCAAGACTCTGAACAAATCGGAACCCTCTTATGTGGTATCATCTATTCCTGCATTTTGCTCTGTTCTTGTACTAATACTTATGTACAATTGCATTGTATTCCTGAGGTGGCCATGATAGATTGGCCATCTAGATCTGTGAACTTGTGTCCTGTTCTGTGTATTCTGTTGTATTTAGCCAATTTTTTGACACCCATTGCTCGCCCATCCTACCTGGAAAGAGGTCACTCTCTCTGAATTGCCTTCCCCAAGATTTCTTCCATTTTTTTCCCTGCAAGGGTTTTTTAGGAGATTTTTTTTGTCTTCCTCTGGAATCAAAACTTGGGGATCTGTCTAAAAACAGGGCCTGATGAAGCCCATTGCAGCCCTCCTTCTGTGGTTTTGGGCTGTACAAGAAATAAATTGTGGTTGTTGTTGTTGTTGTTGTTGCATGGTGCCCCAACTCTTTAGGATATTTCTTGTGTCTCATTACAGTTGATTGCTTTTATGATTTTTGTTACTTATCTTTTGGATCACATGACCTTGTCAGAAGCACCTGACACATCATGGGTTGTGAGGTTTAAATATTGTTATATTTGTACTTCAGTTATTCCTTTATAAATACAAAATTGTCTGTTCTCTTTAGTGCCAGATAGATTTAATTCAAGTAGTCCCTAGTGTCAGGTTGGTTTCTCTGGTTCTAAGACCACCCCAACCCCCTAATTTTTTAATGTTTTCATTTAAAATCTGAACTTTTCAATGAAAACAATTCAAGGGAAGGTTTCACCGCTGGCCATGGGATGGATGGAAAAACTGTTGCGACCGTTACATATTTGTCTTTTGCACATGTATGCAGCATTTAAAGAGTAGAAAACGCAATTTAGATGCATACAAGTAAGCGATGCAACAAGTAATTCCTCTATGTCCTCTGTGTTGAAATACATGTTTCTACAATGAAGGGTGACCAATCAGGGAATAGGACACTGTAATGAGTGAAATCCAATCAGGGAGAGACCACTGAATGAGTACAAACCAATCAGAGCATGAATACAGTCTGAGTTTTCAAAACCCTACATTTTCACCTTTCCACGCTGCAATGCTGTACTGTGTTTTCAGAAATATTCGGCTCTGGAGGGCATTTTCGAAAATCTCCATATTCAGGAGATAAAATTGCCAGAGTAGTGTTGATGACCGGTAAAACAAACACTAATGTCTGCAATTTTAAATGAAAACGTAGTAGTTTTGTTTTCTTTCCTGGCATTTTGACCCTCGTCGATGTTTGTAGTGGACCGATACTCACTGGTAGATTTCGCTGTTTTTAGTTCCTCCAGGTTTTCCATTCATACTGGTAGTGTCTGTAGTCGGACGGTACTCTCACAACCTCTTGGTACTATAAGGCTATACTTGTTAATCGGCTTGGATCTTCTGGGACTTGCAGCAGATGGGAGCCTACCTCCTCCAGACTCTCAAGCCTTAACTCCGTGCATTCTGGAGGTTGCATATCAACAAGTGGGGAAAGGTCAGCAAGCATAAAATGAATCCTGAAGAGTGGATATTTACAAGTATAACATGTTTCAGGCCATCTCTGGTTAAGTGATGAAGCAGAAACATTTTGAGCACTGCCTCTTCTATTTTTTCACATCAGCCACTGACCGTCTCTATTTATTTTTGACTTTGATTCTTCTCTTGCTGATCATCTGCTCATCATTTTTCACTCAAAACATTCCATGAGCACTTTGTGAGTCCATTACACAAGTGAACTTGCCTCATGGTGGCGAGGTGACTGTTCTATCATTGCGGCGCCGAGACGAAGAAGTAAGCAGGACATTTTCTGCTATTTGTGGATGATACAAAGTATTCTTGAGGGTTCCATGAGCTGAAATAAGACCTAAAAGTATAAAAAGGGGAAACGTTAAAATGTTATAATACGGGGCTCATCACAAGGATAAAACACAGCACAAAATCATTGAGGGGAAAATTCAAAATGTGTAACCTCAATGGATCCATGTAGACAGGATTTGATTCTGACTAACCTCTACCCACCAATGAACCTCAACCACACTCTTCTAATTATCTCCCACATCTTTTTTGCAGTCTCTGCCTTCTCTTCCTCCTGCCAGTTGAGCTCTTGATTACCTTCTTTTCCAATTCCAAAGTCAATGTATTTTAAACAAAAATGGTCAAGTATTGAAAGTTTTATGGACCAGAAAATGGAAAAATGTATTCAGAAGGTAAGCTGAGGTCACAATACCATGGTATCTGAACCAGAATATTAACCAAAACTCAGAGTTGATGTTAGATGTCAGGTACACAAGAGGGCTACAAAATACTCAGAACACCACACATCAGGATGTTTGACAATCCTGGATATTTTGGAACAGAGGTCATCTGCTTATAGAACTGGGGGAACCAAAAATTCCCTGAATCAGTCAAACATTCCAGAGTAGTGTGTAGTTCTCGAATATGACTCCACGTATTGTACACCTACAGTGTTTTTAATCAGTCCGCCATGTGGCACCATGCTGAGCTGATCAAGTACAGTATGTAATTATTGGCACTTATTCTACAATCATGCATGGGACTTGTGTGATTTTTATATCCCCAAACCACCATGGCAGATCTTCAAGAGACAATGGTGATCACGTTTTTTCGACATTAATGGACTTGATCATCAAGAGTTTGCTCACTGTAAAAGCTTCCAAGGGGTTGAATATTTGCTGTGCAGCAAGGCTAAATACGTATTGCCACGTGTGTGCACACAGGGACCAGCCAAAGGGCTCTAGTGACTGTAATTCTACAGTCGCACCAGGGGCTGGCGCTGTGACCTAATATCCTACTGCCTTTCTCTCTTCCTCCATCTGCAGACCAGATGACTGACAGCTATAACACCTCTGACATCACTTCCAGTGTCGGACCACCTGGACCCGCCTCTTCCTGCCAGAAGGACCCAAAACCAGTTGAATTTGGAGGAGTTTTACTCTGAACTTGCGTATAACTTTGTGTATTCTGTTATTTTTTTTCAAAATCAGTTATACAGGGTGAAAAGAACTCTCTATTGCTGTCGTCTGTTTCTCTTACAGTATTTAATGAACAAGGAAAGGACATTAAATCATCATTAGTTTCCCGTGAGGCGTTTACAGGAAAGCATTAGGAAAGAACGTTCCAGGAGTGTGTTCAAGAGAATGGATGCTTTCGCAAAGAATTACACGTGTGTCTACTATCAGACTCTCTGAACATTTTGACTCCTGTCTAGCTTTTCTTAATTAATCTTATTTAGCAATTTGGCTTACTCCCACATGCAAATTAATTAAAACAAACTCTGAAAACAGCATAAGTCATTTTTGCTTATTTGTTTATTCTGAATAACACTGATAAACAACCACGAGTGTTACCTGGTAGGTAACCATGCAAAAAAATCAGATTGTGATTCGGACCTGTGAATGTAATACTCCAAACTTCATGCTGTCAAGTAAATGAAGCAGCCGCCATGGCACAACGTCTGAGGCTTTGCCTCATGTGTTGACATCTGAGGTTCGATCCCCATAAGGGGAAGCAAAGGTGCATACAGATGGGGAACCCCAATAGGAGCAAAATATGTGTTGTGTACTCTTTACATTATTATCACTTGCGTCAGTACATGATACAGTGCATCTGGAAAGTATTCCCAGCGTATCACTTTTTCCACATTTTGTTATGTTACAGCCTTATTCCAAAATGGATTAAATTCATTTATTTCCTCAGAATTCTACACACAACACCCCATAATGACAACGTGAAAAAAGTTTACTTGAGGTTTTTGCAAATTTATTAAAAATAAAAAAACTGAGAAATCCCATGTACATAAGTATTCACAGCCTTTGCTCAATACTTTGTCGATGCCCCTTTGGCAGCAATTCCACCCTCAAGTCTTGTTGAATATGATGCCACAAGCTTGGCACACCTATCCTTGGCCAGTTTCGCCCATTCCTCTTTGCAGCACCTCTCAAGCTCCATCAGGTTGGATGGGAAGCGTCGGTGCACAGCCATTTTAAGATCTCTCCAGAGATGTTCAATCAGATTCAAGTCTGGGCTCTGGTTGGGCCACTCAAGGACATTCACAGAGTTGTCCTGAAGCCACTCCTTTGATATCTTGGCTGTGTGCTTAGGGTCGTTGTCCTGCTGAAAGATGAACCGTCGCCCCAGTCTGAGGTCAAGAGCGCTCTGGAGCAGGTTTTCATCCAGGATGTCTCTGTACATTGCTGCAGTCATCTTTCCCTTTATCCTGACTAGTCTCCCAGTCCCTGCCGGTGAAAAACATCCCCACAGCATGATGCTGCCACCACCATGCTTCACTGTAGGGATGGTATTGGCCTGGTGATGAGCGGTGCTTGGTTTCCTCCAAACGTGACACCTGGCATTCACACCAAAGAGTTCAATCTTTGTCTCATCAGACCAGAGAATTTTCTTTCTCATGGTCTGAGAGTCCTTCAGGTGCCTTTTGGCAAACTCCAGGTGGGCTGTCATGTGCCTTTTACTAAGGAGTGGCTTCCGTCTGGCCACTCTACCATACAGGCCTGATTGGTGGATTGCTGAAGAGATGGTTGTCCTTCTGGAAGGTTCTCCTCTCTCCACAGAGGACCTCTGGAGCTCTGACAGAGTGACCATTGGGTTCTTGGTCACCTCCCTGACTAAGGCCCTTCTCCCCCGATCGTTCAGTTTAGATGGGTGGCCAGCTCTAGGAATGATGGAGACCACTGTGCTCATTGGGACCTTCAAAGCAGCAGAAATATTTCTGTAACCTTCCCCAGATTTGTGCCTCGAGACAATCCTGTCTCGGAGGTCTACAGACAATTCCTTTGACTTCATGCTTGGTTTCTGCTCTGACATGAACTGTCAACTGTGGGACCTTATATAGACAGGTGTGTGCCTTTCCAAATCAGGTCCAGTCAACTGAATTTACCACAGGTGGACTCCAATGAAGCTGCAGAAACATCTCAAGGATGATCAGGGCAAACAGGATGCACCTGAGCTCGATTTTGAGCTTCATGGCAAAGGCTGTGAATACTTATGTACATGTGCTTTCTCAATTTTTTCATTTTTAATAAATTTGCATAAACCTCAAGTAAACTTTTTTCACGTTGTCATTATGGGGTGTTGTGTGTAGAATTCTGAGGAAAAAAATGAATTTAATCCATTTTGGAATAAGGCTGTAACATAACAAAATGTGGAAAAAGTGATGTGCTGTGAATACTTTCCGGATGCAATGTATGACTTCCTCGACTCTTGACAAGCATTTGGATGCGATTTGGCACAGACTCCATCAATTCTGAACAGTCTTGGAGGATTTGGGGGTCTCTGTACCAAACCTGAATTATCTTCTCCATGGTTGTGTAGTCCATTCCACAAAGTCGTTGCTTACAAATGGACCACAAATTTTCAATTGGGTTCAAATCAGGATAGTTTCCAGGCCACTCCAGTATGTTCATTTGATCCTCATCGAAAAATTTCTTCACTTGTTATGATGTGTTACACGGGGCCAGATCTTGTTGACAAATACTGGATCCATTGGGAAATACTGTTTTCAGCTCTGGAATAACGTTTCTACAGAGAAGTTCAATGTATTGTGGTGAGCACATTGTGCCCTCAACTGGGTGCAAGCAGCCAATGCCATAATTTCCCCTTGGGATTAATAAAGTATCTATCTATCTATCTATCTATCTATCTATCTATCTATCTATCTATCTATCTATCTATCTATCTATCTATCTATCTATCTATCTATCTATCTATCTATCTATCTATCTATCTATCTATCTATCTATCTATCTATCTATCTATCTATCTATCTATCTATCTATCTAATAGCTGAAGTAACCCCAAAACATCTTCTTTTGTGGGTATTTCACACGACTGATGTTTTTCAACAAGATCTGGGCCTGTGTGACACATTGAAACAAGTGAAGAAATTTTTCGATGAAAATCAAGTGAACAAACTGGAGTGGCCCAGAAACTCTAGTGATCTGAACCCAAATGAAAATTTGTGATCTATTTGTAAGCAACAACTTTGTGGAATGGACTGCACAACCATGGAGAAGATGATTCAGGGTTGGTACAGAGACCCCAAAATCCTCCAAGACTGTTCAAAATCGAAGAATTCCATGCCAGATCACATCCAGATGCTTCTCAAGAGTTGAGGAGGTAATTTCAAGTATTGATGTAAGTCTATGAATATTATTCATAATAAAAAATTGAGCAAAACTGACTTTTGCTGTTTTCTCCGTTTGTTTCAATTAATTTGCACAAAGGTGTAGACGCACAATCTGTCGTCATCCTGGTTTTAACCCTCAGTGCCATCAGTACCATCATGATGACTTCTTTCATCTTCTAGTCATCACCTGTCTACTTCTCTATGTTCTGGTTAAACACCTGTCTCTTAGACCATGTGACCAACCATGTGACCAGCAGCAAGGGCAGTAACCTACAGCAATATGGTTGCAACCAATGAAATGAAGCTGAAAACAGCAACACCCGCAGAAAGTCTTTACTACTATTAGGATCTGCTGGGCTCCAACCACAGGCTTTTCATTCCAAAGGAGAACACAAACCTCCACTGAAAATCTGAAGGCTGTCATGGATGCCATAGATGCAGCTACTAAATACTGACTCGAAGGCGATGAATTCTTAAGGAATCAGTTATTTTGTGTTTTATGTCTGTAATTAATTCACGCGACTTTGAAGAGATCTGACTGACGTTTCTGTTGATCAGTGTGTCAAAAAGCCAAATTAAATTTACGGTGATTCAATGTTTATAACAATAAACTGTGAAAATTTTCAAAAGAGATAAATCCTTTTTATAGGAAGTGTTTCTAGTGCCCTTATTGTCACTTCCACAGAGCACAGTGACATTCTTCTAATCAACATGCAACACGTTACCCACTTCAGTGCCATGATTAATGAGTACAGCTACCTTTTCTCAAAAAATGTCTGTCTTCTGCATCTTTATATTGAGGTATTAGTACTTTGTGATTACTGAAGAATTAAATGCACTGGCTTAACACCTTTTTCACACACAGCTTCTGCATATTGGCTTATTTTTACGAATATGTAAAAAAAACAATAAATTCTGTTATGTGTTGTTCTTTGCCTGAGGTAAGATTTATTTAAATTTAGGAATTAATGGAGACTAATTGATTATTAGTCATGTCCTGAAAATTATGCAACAGGGCACAGGGCGTTGCTCGCGATCACAGCTGCTGTCCTCCCTCAGATTACATGTCAGCCACTGAAGGAGAACTCCGATGGCTTAATGGCTGATCAGGGGCCTCTTGCGCAACCTCAAGCTCTCTGTCAGCCTTCAGGTGATCACTCCTCCCGTTAAACTCTCCCTTCCCCTAAGTGAATCTGGGTCATTTCACTCTGCTCAGGAATTCACTCAGAGTGGAGCTCCTCCTCAGAGCTGCTGAGACAGCACTGCTGATTGGGCCTTACCCACTGGCCCAATAGCCAATCAGGTTCCTAACTGTGAGGCTGACTTTTGGGCAGTGGCATGATCTCTTTCTCTCAGCGTCTGCAGTGCTTGCTGCTCCTGTTTCACTTGCCATCTAAACTCTCTGCTTGGGAAATTTGGATTAAACCACAACCCTCTTTATTACTGCACTATAAACAGAAAGATAGATAGATAGATAGATAGATAGATAGATAGATAGATAGATAGATAGATAGATAGATAGATAGATAGATAGATAGATAGATAGATAGATAGATAGATAGATAGATAGATAGATAGATAGATAGATAGATAGATAGATAGATAGATAGATAGATAGATAGATAGATAGATAGATAGATAGATAGATAGATATGTCACAGGTGTCTGGTCACACTTATAGGTAATCTAACTTAGACACCATTAAAATATCCGACTACACCACCCAGTTTTATTAAGAGACTGGGAACTCCTGAAATTTACCAATAATAGCACACAGGTTTCTTTAAACTGGGCGGTGAGTAAACACACAATGAAAGACACAACAGTAAGTTCAGAAAAAGGCAACAGTAAGTTCTATTGTACAAGACAATATAAGGTACATTAAAAAGATAAATGAACATAACAGAACCTAAACATATCAGGAATTAATTTCCTTTTTTTTAAAAGGAAAATACCCAGTCCACACTCTAAAAGTCCGTAAAAACAAGATTTGTAGGATACAACCTTTAGTGGTGCAGAGTCCAGTTTGGGCACTGTGTTACCCCAACACTTAATTGTTCATGGATGCACTCTGTTCCCCGGCAGAAGTTGTGTCAAATTGTTGACTCCCTGTCAGCGTCTCTTCGTTGTTCCTTTTTCTTCCACTCTGGGCTCCTTGTGTGGCTGGGACCTAGGCACGCCTCATTCCTTGTCTGTCAGCTTTGCTTGGTCCTCTCATGCGGCTTCCCTTTTTCGCTGGACCCACAACTGGCGTCTCCTTGTGGAGCTGTCTCTTCCTCCCTGGAAGTAAATGTTGCCGCCCTTGTGCCTCACGTCGTGCCAGCCAGGTACTCTTGTCTGCCTGCGACCCCTTTGCCCTGTCCGAGTGTCTTGGCAGCGTTTCCTGTGGACTCTTCACCCTGCCTTCTGCTGCCCAGGAGTTTATATTTACTTCAGCCCCTGCTGTTGTCAGTCCTGGACAAACAGTTTAATCAATGGCACATCTAAATTGCCTGGGTTTAACAATTAATAAAAACACAAGTTAACAAAATGTATGGTTACCAAACATTAATAAGTACAGATATGCTGATTAGAAACCAATATTTCCAAGCCAGGTAAATTCAGACATTTTTCTAAGGCCAAACTTCAAAACAGTGACTCCCTTGCAGGACAGCAAATACCATTAATAAGTACAGATAGCCTTTTAACTTCTCACCCCCCAGTCCCAACAGTGGGTGCCTAATGGAACCACCCAGTGCATAAAAAAATGTAAAAGTGTCCCCCTCTGACAGATAGATAGATAGATAGATAGATAGATAGATAGATAGATAGATAGATAGATAGATAGATAGATAGATAGATAGATAGATAGATAGATAGATTATATTTATATAGCACAATTCCTATGCTCAAAGCACTTCACAGGAATCCAAAACGAACAACAGGATATACAGTATACAACACTGGATAAAAATAATCCACCTCAATAAGATGACAAGTGTCTGTATTTGTGAGTCACTGTTATATGCCATTGGGTATAGGATTCATAAAACCAGAGCTGAAACTTGTGATGCACCACCTTTTGGAATGAGAAAGGCAATGCATTTTCTTTGCATTCTGTTGGAACGTAAAATATAATACATTTTATTAGTATATTTTATGAGATAGATGGTGCACTGCAATTGTTAATGATGAATACAACAAGGTCTATATTATTAGATTTCAACCCATCTTAGATGTGTAGCACAGATACTGTATAGCCTTATAAATCACTAAATAAAGATAACATCATCCTGAACATCTATCTGGACAAAGAGGGTAAATTGAAAGAAAGGGTAAGGATGTCAGGGTAAGTTGAATTCCCACCTAAACAAATGCATTCTGAGATGTTTTTTAAAAGAATGATTTGAGTCATCTGATCTCTTTGTGGAAGTCATTCCAAAGTCTGGATGCTATAGAGCTAAAGCCCCTGTCATCCACAGAGCACAGGTTGTGATAGATAGATAGATAGATAGATAGATAGATAGATAGATAGATAGATAGATAGATAGATAGATAGATAGATAGATAGATAGATAGATAGATAGATAGATAGATAGATAGATAGATAGATAGATAGATAGATAGATAGATAGATAGATAGATGTTCAATTCCCTCCTCACCAGGGCTGTTTCTGGGCATAGTCTATCCAGGCAAGGACCCAGGGTGCCCTCAAGTGGCCAGGGTGCATTACTGCAGCCCTCTTTAGAGATTTGTATGTTTATTTTGTTTAGAAACATTTGTCTGGAGCAAAAAGTAGTGTTTATAGTGTGTGCCTCAGCAGTGCCTGCACTGTCTGCACTATGCACGGCACAATCTGTGTGCTGTTGCATCTACTAGTGTAGGCAGGGTGCCAGGCATCCTGTCTGACGTATGGCCTCGGTACCTGTGCGCCATATGGAGTACATGACTGTGAGGCAGAGCTGTTTCAACTTCGGCATTCAGGAGGAGTCAGCACCAGCAGTCAGCACTCGGCCCACAGTCTTCTCACTTGATTTGCAGCTTGCCAGAGAGATACAGAGCTGAGTCCTAGTCCCCTCCTCCTCCTCCTCCTCCTCCTCTTCAAGCATGAGTGACATCAAACCTGGTGAGTGACTGAGTCCAGGTAGTTTCCTCATGTCATTGACTCTGCCTGCTTGAGCCGGAGGAGAGGTGGTCTTGGAGGCAGGAGCATTGACATTGCACCAGAGAAACTGTGGCCACTATACCTCCAGGGATTTTTCAACAGTACATACACTCCAGGGCGACATCATGCAGGGACATATTTAACACTACACAAGCATGGTGCCAGTTGTCTCTCCCCCCTGCCCATCAAAAAGCCCTGGTGGTGTATTGGTTAAAATTTTGAGGGGGTGGGGTGGTGAAGGTGACAACTTGTTGTTCTATTTAAGTTCTGAATGTTTTGGTACGTAGACAATGTACATTTAAAAGAGTTCCATTGTTATATTATTATTATTATTATTTTATTCCATTTACATGTATTTATTTTTAATTAAATAAGTGATTAACCTGTGTTAGTAGCATATTGTGTGTGTGTCTGTGTATGGTAGTGTAAAGGGGGGCTTGGAGACAAATTTTCTTGCCCGGGGCACCAAAGAGGTCAGTGTGGCCTGCAGGTGGCACACCAGCTCCCCAACCCAACACAGACAGACGCAGACACAAGTTCTTTCACAGAAACATGCCTTGTATTTTTCTGTGGGAAACACTTCCCAAATCGTTTCCCACTTGCACAGCACAATTACAAGCACAGTACTAGAACAGCACACAGCACTGCCTTTCTTTTCTTCTTTCTCTCTCTATCTCTCCTTCCACCTCCAGTCTTCCTCCTGACTCTGATTCGTGGGATGAAGGTAGCGGGCTTCTTTTACTTCCGACGGCTCGTTAGCGTGGTCCAGAAACACACCTGGGTGAGGTTGAATCCCAACAAAGCAGAGCTCCACAGTCCATGCAGCAACCCACGGATCCCAATTGAGCTTTTCCAAACTCCCATGGTGCTCTGTGGGAATCTGTGGTGTTGTAGCAACCCAAGGGGGCTGCCATCATGCCCTTTGTATGTTCTTTACCCAGTATGAAGGCATCCCAGCTGGGTAGGGGTGCCAGCCATCCGCCACAGTCAGAAACAGACCAGCTCCTCATCGATTAAGAATTCCAATTGCATAGAAAACCTCAGATATGTGGACAACTGCAACACCAATAAGCTTACATTTCACTTTAGCAGACTTTGAGTCGGACCCGTCCTGAGGGGTCTCGGCTCTCACTTACAGGGGCTTTCCACCAACTGACGTTTGGTCCCAAGTTCACCCTGAAAGCCCCCATTTCATGGTGACTCACAACAGGATTAGTGGACATGTGGCCGCTGCCGGCTATTTTCTGCTCTTCTCCCCCGTTGTAAAGCAAGTGGGCAAACTGAAACAGAATCCAGGCGCGACGTGTTTTGTTTAAAAATGATTGCGCCTTACTGTTGGAACTTCCCTCGTGTTATTTGTCGAGCTGAGAGCTGAATGTTAGCTTATGAAACTTCTGGCTGGCTGCCACCGCCGACAGGTTTGGCTAAATCACATCAGACTGAAAAGCATGCGATACTTGACAGCTGCTCAAGCGCTGTTTCAATTCCCATGCTATTGTCTGGAACAAGCTGAACGGCGGTTTGTCACGTTAAAGCACCGTCAAGCGTTTTTTTCAAGCTTCAGACATAATCGGTCAATTAATATCTGACAACTCATGTTTGCTCACGTATCTTATTCCGTGGCCTCAAACGGCGGATTGGTGGTGTGGGGAATTTAGGGGAATTTAGAGCAATTTGCTCTTTTTCATCAGTGCTCGTAATCCTCTTGGAAAGTGTGTCATACCGAGGGTCTCCTGGGAGCCTGGAGAACAGCTGATTTGGGGGAGCAATTATCGTTTGTCAGCAATTATCGTCTGTCATGAATTCTGGAATTTGCTTTGCAAAGCACAATAGTGTTAATACTACTTTTATTTTGGTTTTGCATTATTCTTTGCTTTTTATGTATCCCCATTCATACCTTTGTTATGTGCCTTGTGTTTTTTGGGCGGGGCCACCTGTTCTATACTGCAAGGCACTGCCTTTAGCCCTTGTGATAAAGGCGCTATATAGCACCCGACCCGGCACAGACTGACACAGAGGCACGCGTAAATACACAACAAGACTTTTATTTTTTTCAGCTGGAGGGCATGTCTTCCCCGTGAACCCCCCAGCCACAATACAGTCCCAAAAGCACTTAAACTTAAACACACAACTCTCCACTTTGGCACCACCACTCCTCCCTGGCAACCTCGTCCTCTTCCTCTCGATTCTGGCTCTTAAGTTGTGGATGCTGGCTCTTTTTATAGCCCACCCAGGTGCTTGATCACCAGTTCCTGATTGTACTTCCGGGCGGGGCTGTAGAGGTGTCCATGTTGGCTCCGGGATCCATTCTGCACCCCCTGGCGGCCACCCCAGATCCCCACAGGGTTATGGAGAACTCCATCTCCCATGAAACCCTGCGGGAAACTGAGGCACCATCGTCAACCAGGGAGGCTGCCACCAAGCGTCCTGGGGGAGGTACTGAGGAGCCTATGGCTGCTCCCCCGGAACATAAATAGCCACACCCTATAAAAGCAGGGGCAGCCCACAGTCCTTTGCGGTTCATTCTTTCTTGGGAGTGGTGAATTCGTGGATCATTTCTTGTGCTTTGTGCATTATTGGATTTTAACCCCTTTTGCTATTGCTCCTTTAATCCCAACAGACAGACGCTCAGGACACCAAGTAAAAGCAATAAGAAGATCTTTAATTTCTTCTCTTCTTCTATAAATAAGCACCCCAGCCACAATAAACAGGCAGTTGAATTACAAATAACAATAAATATGAACACAATTCTTTCCTCCACACTTCCCGACTCCAGCTCGCTTGCTGGGTCTTCAAATAGTGCCCGACTCGGAAGTGCTTCTGTTATTCCTCCCACGTGACTTGCCAGCACTTCCAGGTCAGATGGAGAATTCAAGTTCTTTAGTCAGCCCAGAAGTACTGTGGGGCTCCCATCCACGTGAACCGTTAGTACTTCTGGGCTATAGGGAAAGTATGACTCCCCAGGTCGTTCAACAGCATGCACAGCACCCAACAGGGCTGAGAAACCAAACTCCAAGTCCCAGGATGCCCTGGGGCACCACTATACTCCAGGAAAGCTGCCATCTAGCATCTTGGGGGAAGGCAGTGTCCAAGATTAGCTGCCCCATCCTTTCATTCTCGGGGTGTCCCAGCCAGGTTGATCTGCCTGCCGGCCGTCCATCACACTTTCTATTTATAACAATTCTGCACTTGCCTTTGTCACTAGCCAGGCTTGACATTTTTTTCCTCCTCTAATGGGCATTTTGGGACGTTTTTTGGAACTTTTTGCTTCAGGAACTCTCAAGTTCGCAATACTCTGCCCCACCTCATAACATTCAGGTAAGTACACAAAACTATTTATATCCATCCATTTTCCAAACCGCTATATCCTAACTACAGGGTCTGCTGGAGCCAATCCCAGCCAACACAGGGCAGGAACCAATCCCAGGCAGGGTGCCAACCCACTGCAGGCCACACACAAACACACCAATTTAGAATCGCCAATCCACCTAACCTGCATGTCTTTGGACTTGTAGCAGATATAGCGTTTGTCCACCTCTCGAACCCTCAGGTACCACTCTTGAGACCAGGTGAAAGTATAACTAATATTCTTTTTATTATAACACAGTGCACCAAGCACTCTCCTCCCCACACTCATCAACTACAATAAACTCTTCACAATAACCAATCCTCCTCGCCCAGACACGTCGCCACCCTACCTCCCAGCTCAGCTCAGTGTACTGGGCTTTCCTTAGTCCTTTTATAGCTCCTGACCCGGAAGTGGTTCCAAGCACAACCCACAGGTCCATTTCCTTCCGGGTCAGGGCAAACAGTCCTCTTCTTCATCCCGGGAGCACGTCGCTTCCTCCAGTCACGTGACTGTGACGCACTCCCGGGTTATAGGGCATGCAAGAGCCCACTAGCCCCCCTACAGCGACTCCTGGCGGCCCCCAAGGTATCCAGCAGGGCAGTGTCACAACACTACAAAGTCCATGAGGCCCTGCTGGAACTCGGGGCACGAATATGCTGTCCGGAGGGCTCCTCCTAGCGGCCTAGGGGTGAGGGCCGGACTGGAAAGCCGGCAATCCTCCACAGACTGTGGGAGGAAACCCACGCAGACACGGAGAGAACATGCAAACTCCATGCAGGGAGGACCCGGGAAGCGAACCCAGGTCTCCCAACTGCGAGGCAGCAGCGCTACCCACTGCGCCACCGTGCCGCCCAACTATTTAAATGAAAAAGGAAAAAGTACATCTATAAATGGTTTTATATTGCAGCCATACTAAGCCCTGGGGCAAAGACTTTCACACCTCCTCTGTCATGTGACTGCTGTGTAATAAAAATCGTTGCATAGCAACAAACACAGGTGGGCGGCCCAGGGTAAAGGATGGAAGGGGTGGAGGTGGAGCTGAAACATAAGAGATGGACTGGGGCGGAGCTTCGATCAGTCATGAACATAAAGGATGAATTAAGGGTAGCGCCCTGGCTAATCCCAGCCATTGACTGGGGCACGGCATCGTCGCTGCTGGCACCCCACAGTCGTGTCTCTCTTCTCTCTCTAGTGCCTGTCGTATTATTCTTATAATATGGAGACCTAATGTGTGCCCTCGCAGGTATGCTGAATCCCGACTTGGACTCTGTCCTCAGGCAGTTTTGCCCGTGGCACACTTACTGACTAGATGATGCCTGGCATTTACCGGTTAGTCCTCAACACCACAGTCGGAGACACGATACTCACTAGACATCCCGGATATGCACTGAAACCAGTGATGGATGGCAGTGCTGAAAAGCATCACCCTGAAAGACAAGGAAACAATACATCGAGATGATTAAACGGGTGAAAAGGGCATGTGCTGAAATGCGGGAAAATGCTGAGCAAAACAGACGCATTCAAAAAGGGAGAATGCTGGTATTTCAGGTTCTTCATTACTGAAGAGCGAGAAAGGAAGTCGGCCTGCTTTTGGCTAAATGAAGCCGCATGAGGCCCAGCTTAATGAGTTCCCTCCATTGCAAACACTCACCTTTGTTCCGCTCCATCATCGCCCTTAACCTGCTCTGTCTCGGCTGCACCTTTGACCCCTTCTTTGTTTCCACACCTGTTGGCCTTACTTGTACCTTGGCCTTTCTGTTTTCAGTTGGGGTGGGCTCTTTGGCGACCTGTGACCCTGAACTTTTGTGACTTGGTGGAGTGGGGAGTGGAGGAGTTTTGTGTTTCTGCAAATTACAAGTGATTGAAACAAGAGATTTAGAAGACAGTGGACCTTCATTAAATGCGTTCAGTGGAAGGAGAAACACCCAAAAGCAGCTGTTGTCTCTGGCAGAGGACTTTCTGTATTGGTGATCCACCTGTGTCTCAACCGAACTCGTCCACAAAAATTGAACTGCCCTTCAAAGTACTTACAGCAGCGAAACTCACTGAGGTGTGCCACTCGTGATAGTATGTTACCTCCAGAGCTTATTCCCCGGATTATGTTTATTTTCAGCTCCATTGTTATTTTTGTTGTTTTACTAGGAAACACGTGAAGAGTGAGATCAAGATCAAGGCTCCAGCCCCAGTAGTTCACGAGTTCCAACAGGTTACTGGGCTTGATGTCAGGGCTCCCATTCTTCTTCACATAATTCCATCCATCCATCCATTATCCAACCCGCTGAATCCGAATACAGGGTCACGGGGGTCTGCTGGAGCCAATCCCAGCCAACACAGGGCACAAGGCAGGAAACAATCCCGGGCAGGGTGCCAACCCACCGCAGGACACACACAAACACACCCACACACCAAGCACACACTAGGGCCAATTTAGAATCGCCAATCCACCTAACCTGCATGTCTTTGGACTGTGGGAGGAAACCCACGCAGACACGGGGAGAACCTGCAAACTCCACGCAGGGAGGACCCGGGAAGCGAACCCAGGTCCCCAGGTCTCCCAACTGCGAGGCAGCAGCACTACCCACTGCGCCACCGTGCCGCCTTCACATAATTCGCTTCCACAATTTGCTTCATACTCAAAAGATGTTGCTGCTCCTCTTGTTGTTTGTCGCCTTCTTGATCAGTCTGGCTATAGAGTTTACTGTAAGAAAGACACAAACCTTAATCAGTTTGCCTATGCAGTTTGCAAATTAAAAAGCACAAACCCTGGTAACTTTGCAGTAGTTGCCGCTAGTCACATTTTTTGGATCATAGTGTTTCAAAGAAGACCACGATCAAGGTTCCAGCCCCAGTAGTTTGAAAGTTCCAGGAGGATGCTACACTTCACACACTTACTAACCATGAGGGGAAATTGTCTTTTTGCATGACCTTTGGAGGCACTTGAGGTGCAGAGAATCCTAGAGCTGTTATGCTTCTTCTTCTTCCATAATTTGCTTCATGCTCAGCAGATGTCGCTGCTCCTCTTTTTTGTTTGTTGCCTTGTCGCCTTCTCGATCAGTCTGGCTATACAGTTTACTGTAAGAAAGACACAGACCTTGATCAGTTTGCCTATACAGTTTGCAAACTAAAAAAGAACAAACCCCAATAACTTTGCGGAGGTTGCTGCCTGCCAAATTTTTTGGACCATAGGTTTTCAATCAAGGTTCCAGCCCCAGTAGTTAGAGAGTACCAGCAGGATGCCACACACTTACTAAGCTAGAGGGAAATTGTCTTTTTGCATGACCTTTGAAGGCACTTGAGGTGCAGAGAATCCTAGAGTTGTCATGCTTCTTCTGCCTGTCGCATAATTTGCTTCCACAATTTGCTTCATGCTCAGCAGATGTCGCTGCTCTTCTTTTTGTTTGTTGCCTCGTCGCCTTCTCGATCAGTCTGGCTATACAGTTTACCGTAAGAAAGACACAGACCTTGATCAGTTTGCCTATGCTGTTTGCAAACTAAAAAAGAACAAACCCCAATAACTTTGCGGAGGTTGCTGTTAGCCAAATTTTTTGGACCATAGGTTTTCAATCAAGGTTCCTGCCCCAGTAGTTTGAGAGTACCAGCAGGATGCTGCACTGCATACAGTTTGATTTTTAATTTTTTTTTAAATTTGATTTGATAACTTTATTAATCCATGAGGGGAAATTGTCTTTTTGCATGGCCTTTGGAGGCACTTGAGGTGCAGAGAATCCTAGTCCTATCATATTTCTTCTTCCTACCACATAATTGGCTTCTGCAATTTACTTTATACTCAGCAGATGTCGCTGCTCCTCTTTTCCTTTCTGCCATGTCACCTTCTTGATCAGTTTCCCTATGTAGTTTGCAAACTGAAAGACAAAACCCCAATAACTTTGTGGTGATTGACGCTAACCACATTTTTTAGATCATCAATGTATATCAATACATCATAAGCTTTCAATTATGAAGGAGGAGTGGTGGCTCTGAGACTAAGGTTCTGTGCTGGTATCCAGAAGGTTGCCGGTTCGAATCCCTGTCACTGCCAAAAGAGATCATACTTTGCTGGGCCCTTGAGCAAGACCCTTAAACTGTAATTGCTCCAGGGGTGCTGTACAATGGCTGACCCTGTGCTCTGACCCCAAGAGGGTCACAAATTCCTAATACAAGAAATTGTATAAGGTGAAATAAAGAACAAAAAAAGAGATCAAGGTTCCTGAGTACCAATAGGTTGCCACACTGCACACACTTGATGTGCAGTGAACCCCAGTGCTCTCATTCTTCTGCTTCCTATCACATAAACGGCTTTCAAAATTTGCTTTATGCTCAACAGATGTTGGTGCTCTTCATTTTGTTTCTGCCATGTCACCTTCTCGATCAGTTTGGCTATGCAGTTTATTGTAAGAAAGACGCCAACCCTGTTAACATCACAGTGGTTGCAACTAGCCACATTGTTACATGAGTGCGTATCAAGTCATAAGCTTTCAATTAAACCCAAGATCAGGTTTCTAAGCTCCAGTGGTTCCTGAATAATCGCGTGACAGATGGGCAAAACCCCTAGCATTTTATATATAGGGTAACCGTGCTACCCATTTAAGACAAGGTGAAATCTAAATGATCAACCTAGACCTCAGCGTTAATGTTAATGTTTGCAGTGTGTCATCTATTGGAAAGTATTTTATTAAGCATGTAGTAATAAAACTCATTACTACAAATGTTTGTGATATTCCATCTCTTGAAATGAAAAATGCAATGCATTTTATTACTACAAATGTCTGTGATGCACCACCTATTGGATTAATGAATGCAATGCATATGTCTCTGTTATATACCATTTGGTATGGAATTTATAAAAGCAGTGTTAATGTTTGTGATGTGCCATTTGGAATGACAAATGCAATGCATTTTATACTACAAATGTCTGTGATGCACCACCTATTGGATTAATGAATGCAATGCATATGTCTCTGTTATATACCATTTGGTATGGAATTTATAAAAGCAGTGTTGATGTTTGTGATGTGCCATTTGGAATGACAAATGCAATGCATCTTATTACTACAAATATTTGTGATGCACCATCTGTTGGAATGAACTAGAGTTGTAGCAACCAGATGGACACAGAGATACAAAGGCACTCAGAAACTCAACCATTATTAAGGTGGACTTTTCATTAAATTTTTTTTTTAAACCTATGCAATTTTTGTTAAAATTGTATTTTTTATTACTATTTAGTATGTTATGTCACACACAGGGGTCACCTTCATGGCTAATGCAAGGTAAATAATTCCACCCCAGGATGACAGTGGTCACTATTGCTAACTTCCTCTTTTTTTCATCCACAGTCCTGACAGATAAAGTCAAGATGAAACACAACTTCACTTTTTCCCCTGCTCTGATAGCCCCACCATTCCAAAAAATTCTTATAAATTCCGACCACTCATGAGTGGTGGTCGTGAGGGTGGTGCCCATGCAGGTCAGGGGGTCCTGGGCAGTTGCCAGCCTTGCCAGTCCTGCTGCTACACCCGTACACTTGATTCAACGAATGGTTCAGTTTCAGTTTGTTCAATCACTGACTTTACATTTTTTAATTTACATACCATTATGTGTTTTGGTTGAAGGCTCCGCCCCACTCATGAATATTGATGAGTTACCATGGACAGGTAAAATGCATAGAAATGTGGTTTTTTTTTGGCTGCATGATGTTATTTTGTCCAGCACAATGCAGTAGAATATTGTCCCGCGAGTTACTAGAACTTAACACTTGTCACACACGTGCACATGAGAGACAGTGTGTGTGTTTCTCTACTGGACCAGGAGTTGGCGCTGTACTATAACTCTTTCTCCTCTTTCCCTCTGCAGACCATCAGAAGAACCCACATCATAAAAACTTCACTTCCTCTTCCGGCCTCCTACAGATGTCATTTCTACTCCACTCCCCCAAAATGTGTCTCCCTATGACATCATTTCCCATTCCAATCCCGCCTCTTCCTGTCAGTTAACTACATATCAGCCATCTTTGTCACTGTACCTCAGTTCTGTTTTGGACTCAAGTCTGTAAAGACCTCCCATTGCTTTTTTGCCTTTTTCAACCTTCAGCATTTCAAGTATAGGGGTTAGCTACCCCAAACCTTTTCCTGTTTCATTCTGTTTATTTTACACGCTGTACATGCGAACAATACGGCTTAACCTAAGGAACAATCGGGCTTAACCGTTTATACATTGAATTCCATGCACAAGAGGCATTCTGGGTTAACTCCATCCATCCATCCATTTTCCAACCCGCTGAATCCGAACACAGGGTCACGGGGGTCTGCTGGAGCCAATCCCAGCCAACACAGGGCACAAGGCAGGGAACCAATCCTGGGCAGGGTGCCAACCCACCGCAGGACACACACAAACACACCCACACACCAAGCACACACTAGGGCCAATTTAGAATCGCCAATCCACCTAACCTGCATGTCTTTGGACTGTGGGAGGAAACTGGAGCGCCCGGAGGAAACCCACGCAGACACGGGGAGAACATGCAAACTCCACGCAGGGAGGACCCGGGAAGCGAACCCGGGTCCCCAGGTCACCCAACTGCGAGGCAGCAGCGCTACCCACTGCGCCACCGTGCCGCCCTCTGGGTTAACTCCATGGAGGTTAACCTTCCTTCCTAATAGTTATTTCCCATTATGGGATTCTGAGGCACTGAATCATATTTTGCAGCTACTTCTATATGTGAAATTGTTACAGATTATTAAAAGTCAATTTGTGTCATTCCCGTTACCATATTGTCTGCCATAAAGCCCAGAATTATGATGCAGTGATGGTTGTCCTTCTGGAAGTTTCTCCCACCTTCTCACAAGCTCTCTAGAGCACATTCAGAATGACCATCTGGTTCTTGGGTCACCCCTCTTACCAGGACCCCTCTCCCCTGATTGCTTGGTGGTCAGCTCTGGGTAGAAGACGCCATGAAGAATTTGTGCTCCTACCATTCTATTTATTGTTACTTCAGATTTATAGCTCTAGTTTTTATTTCTGATTTAACAGTCCCCCATGGCTTTGCCCGCGTGGTAGTGAAACAGGACAAACTTTAAAAATCAATAAACAAACAGGTATCGCTAGCTAAGCAGAGGCAAGAACACGCCAAAAAGAGGTAGAGCGATTTGAACGGAGGCTGAGGAGGGTCCCACCCAGTCTCCCCACTCCTGACGTCACGCTTCCCCCTCCCCTCGGCCCACAGCCTCTGTCTCGGATTAGTGCGAATATTTCAGAGAGAAGTCGCAAAATCAACCGGAATGTTCAATTAAATTCTAGAAAAAAATTAAGTAGTTCTCTCATTTGCTAGCTAAGCGGATGTAAGATACGCCCCCCGAGGCTGGCACGTGAGTTAGGAGGACCCTGCCCGGCTCCCTACTCCTGAGGTCCTGCCCCACTCCCCTTTGCCCCGCAGCATCTCTCTCGGATTCGCACAAATAAATCAGTGCCAAACTATGATACTTAGCGCAATGTCAACCAGAATGTTCAAACAAATTATAGAAAAAAAAACCCGATCTAAATCCATTAAGTAGTTCTCTCGTGACAAGCAGACAGACATACAGACAAGACGCTGGATTTTTATATATATAGAGAGAGAGAGATGACATGGGTTGTGTGATGTGAAAGGCACTATATAAAAATCAGACTGAAGGGAAGTGTCCCACAGAAATTGTGGCCTGCAGTGGGCGCTCCAGCTACCCAAACGCGACACAGACAGACACCAGGTACAAATCCAGCACAGTTTTTTAATACGTTGGAAACTCTTCCTCAAGTGTTTCCCACAGCACAGTACAAAGTGCAGGAAGTACAACTGAAGCACTTTGTCTTCCTCTCTTTGTCTCTTCCTTCTGTCTCTGTCTCTCTCTTTCTCCGTCTCCTCTGCTCCTCTAGCAATCTTCGTGACCTACCTCCCGACTCTGGCTCCCGGAGCAGTGACAGCTGGCTCCTTTTAACATAATACCCGGGTGTATTTCCAGTGTCCTGTAAGTTTGATAAAGCGGGAATCCGAAGAAGCAGGGTTCCACAGTACCTGCAGCTCCCCCTGGTGTCAACAGGGTTGAACCATCAAATTCCAAGTCCCAGAGTGGCCTGTGGGAATCCGGGGTGCTGCAGCAACCCAGGGGGGCTGCCATCTAGTGATCAGGAGGAGATACTGCCCTGAGCACGTTTTCTACTCCGATCCTTCCATCACAAAGGTGACCCGGCTGGGTTACAGTGCCGGCGGTCCACCAAAATATATTTGGGTTAAAGAAGCTGTCCAGCATTTTCACTCCCACCATTTCATTTATAGTTAGTCTGGATTTCTCTAGTTTTCATTTGTGGATGACCTGCAACGTGTGCTCTGACAGGCTGAAGGGACAAAACCTGAAGGGATATTTGGGGAATGGTGTCTGTGGAGTGATTAGGGGTAAGGTTAGGGTTAGGGTTTTCTGAGAATTTCCATCCTCAGATCCTCACCAGTTGACTTAATAGTTAATTCTTTGTTATGAATCTTAACTTTCAATTCTGTGTGCCAGGTTGCGCTACTGTACGCACTGTGAAAGGCACTATATACATTAAGACCAAGGGATTTCTTTTTACAGCAAACCATCCATTGACCCCTGAAGCACCAGAACCACAGTGTAGCTTTGCTCTTTGCTTTGTTTTCTCCAACTGGTTCTGCCCGTTGTGCACCTGGCAGCGCTAGGCTGGGCTCCTTGATGACGGAGCGGCTGACAAACCTGAAGAGCTCGGCTTTTTACTTTCAGTAAACAAAAGTGCTTGCCAAATGCAGTTGGAGTGATTGGTGCTCGGCAGCAGCTAATCGTTTCCACCGGGGCACTGTTGACAGATCCTGCCCCGCCGCTCGCTCTTTTAGCCATTGAAAGCTGAAAGCAGAGCTCCCCCCACTCCTTCTGTAAATCTCAGCACCCACTTGGAACGGCACACCCTTGCCGCTTTGCCTGGCATTATGTATTTATCTTGTAACCCTAGCCTGAGCTCCACTGCACAGGCCTTTCACAAACATGTAATTACACTTCCATTTGCTTCCTTTGTTTATCGTTCACTTATATACATTTGCCTGTGTGGCTCGTTTTTGTTTGTCACCAGTTAGGACCTTCTCCAAACCTGGATTGTTTGTGGCACATTGGCCGGGGAGGTCGAGGGTTGACTGTCGCCATCTGGGAGCCATGTGCTGAAGAGTACAAACCAGAGGGCTCACCGGTACCTCTGAAAGTGACAAGAGGAGCCTAAATAACTGCTGTCACCGGGGAAGGTCATGTCACCATGGCCATTGGGTGTCTGCAGGGCTTGCTGCAAGGGCTGTAATTAGTGGTGAGAGTCAAGGTGAAAGATTCTCAAGTGGTGGCGGCGGCCATTTTTACATACAGACTGACGCCACCAGACATGGCTGAAAAACAATGACTGTGCGAAGTTTGGGCCAGTTTGAAGGCAATGGGCTATCTGGGACCTTGTAAGTGTCATGATGGGTGTCAACTCATACTTTCGGGTCTACTGAACCATTGGATTTGGACACCTGGAGCCTATAGACACAAGGTGGAACCAGTGCTTCCACAACTGAGGTTTTTCCACTTGGGGTCCATGCTAATAGACTTCCTTGAGTGGGACATCTGTTGATCACAATTTACATCTACACCATTTGGCCAAAAGTGTGTGGATAGACTTCTGAATTATTGAGTTTAACAGCACCTATTGTGAACAGACATAGACAAGAAGAAGAAGAAGAGATTACATTATATAGTGCTTTGCAGGACATTCAAAGTACCAGTTACAGCCTTATCCAGTCCCATCTTGTTTGTGGCACATTGGCCATGGTGGTCAAGGACCAGATGTCACCATCCTAGGAGCCATGTGCTGAAGAATACAAACCAGAGAGCTCACCGGTACCTCTGAAGGTGACATGAGGAGCCTAAATAACTGCTGTCACCGGGGCAGGTCATGTCACCATGGCCATTGGGTGTCTGCAGGGCTTGCTGCATGGGCTGTAATTAGCGGTGAGAGTCAAGGTGAAAGGATCTTAAGTGGCGGCTGCCATCTTTACATACAGTCTGAGGCAACCAGACATGGCTGAAAAATGATGACTGCTGGAAGTTTGGTCCAGTTTGAAGGCAATGGGTTATTTGGTGATTTGTAAATTTCATGATAGGTGCCAGCTCATTCTTTCAGGGCTACTGACCCTTTTGGTTTGGTACCTGTCTTATCCCAGGTAGGATAAAAAGACACCTGGAGCCTACAGTCACAACACAGATCCAGTGCTTCCACAGCTCAGGGCTTTTCCCTTGGGGTCTGTGCTAATAGACCTCCTTGAGTGGGACATCTATTGATCACAATTTACATCTACAGCATATGACCAAAAGTGTGTGGACAGCCTTCCACACTATTGAGTTCAGCAGCTCCTATTGTGAACAGGTGCATAAACAAGAAGAAGAAGAAGAAGACATTGTGTTTATATAGTGGTGTTTCAAGACATTCAAAGCACCAGTTACAACCTTATCCAATCCTATCTTGTTGGTGGAACATTGGCCATAGTAGTCAAGGACTGCCCGTCACCATCCTGGGAGCCATGTGTTGAAGAATACAAACCAGAGGGCTCACTGGTACCTCTGAAGGTGACACAGGTAGAGATTGCAAACATTTCAACCACCTCCAATGTGCAGAGTCCACCTGGCAGCCGTTTGGAGCCCAGTACTCTCACCACACATTAGTTATTATGTGGTGAAGGGGATGTGATAGAAAGTTAGCCAATTAAAGACAGGAGATGATTAGGGGGCCAAAATGACTACTCCTTGGTGGGTAATCTAGCCAGGACCTTGAGAAAGACAATAAACTTTACGAAAGAAGGGCAGAGACATTTTATGATCACAGAGAGTCTCATCCAAAGGAGTCTCCATTGGCAGTAGAACGTGTTATACTGAAGAGCTAAGGGACTTTAAATGTGACCCTGTCATTGGATGCCACCTTTGTCACAACACTTCAATGATGTCTCCTCTTAATCTCTGTTTGCTTACATTGAGAAGGTTCAGCTCCTTCAGCCTCTCCTCATAGCTCACACCTCTCCTTTAATCAGCCTGCTCAGACTCCTGGGGACTTCCACTAGTGCTGTTATGTCTTTTTTACTTTCTTGTATACGAGTTGTAGGGAAAGTATTGCAATCATCCAAAAATTCCATTTTGAGATTTTGATGAATCTCAACATTTTAGACCTCCCTGAGTCCAAAAATACAATTTTTGGAATTATGTCCTTGTGTCTGTGTGTGTGTAAACACGATAACTTGAGTACACTTTCACTTAGGACCACAAAATTTTGCATACAAGTATGAGGTACAAAACGTAGATTTCTATCGAATTTTAGGCTATTTCCACTAACCAGAAGTGGTACTTTACCTTTTATTCACACAGCTGCACAGTCTGATTTATTCAACTTTACTTTTATAGTAATGGCTCAATATATTATTAATTAGTGGTGAAAAAGGAGCTGAGCCGCAAGGCAAAGCTCTCAATTTACCAGTCGATCTATGTTCCTACCCTCACCTATGGTCATGAGCTTTGGGTAGTGACCGAAAGAACGAGATCGCGAATACATGCGGCTGAAATGACTTTCCTCCGCAGGGTGTCTGGGCTTTCCCTTAAAGATAGGGTGAGAAGCTCAGTCATCCGGGAGGAGCTCAGAGTAGAGCCGCTGATCCTCCACATCGAAAGGAGTAAGATGAGGTGGCTCAGGCATCTAATCAGGATGCATCCTGGACGCCTCCCTGGTGAGGTGTTCCGGGCACGTCCAACCGGGAGAAGACCCCGGGGAAGACCCAGGAAACACTGGCTGGGCCACTCAAGGACATTCACAGAGTTGTCCTGAAGCCACATCTTTTGATATCTTGGCTGTGTGCTTAGGGTCGTTGTCCTGCTGAAAGAGGAACCATCGCCCCAGTCTGAGGTCAAGAGCGCTCTGGAGTAGGTTTTCATCCAGGATGTCTCTGTACATTGCTGCAGTCATCTTTCCCTTTATCCTGACTAGTCTCCCAGTTCCTGCCGCTGAAAAACATCTCCACAGCATGATGCTCTCACCACCATGCTTCACTGTAGGGATGGTATTGGCCTGGTGATGAGCGGTGCCTGGTTTCCTCCAAACGTGACGCCTGGCATTCACACCAAAGAGTTCAATCTTTATTTCATCAGACCAGAGAATTTTCTTTCTCATGGTCTGAGAGTCCTTCAGGTGCCTTTTGGCAAACTCCAGGTGGGCTGCCATGTGCCTTTTACTAAGGAGTGGCTTCTGTCTGGCCACTCTACCATACAGCCCTGATTGGTAGATTGCTGCAGAGATGGTTGTCCTTCTGGAAGGTTCTCCTCTCTCCACAGAGGACCTCTGGAGCTCTGACAGAGTGACCATCGGGTTCTTGGTCACTTCCCTGACTAAGGCCCTTCTCCCCAATCGCTCAGTTTAGATGGCAGGCCAGCTCTAGGAATAGTCCTGGTGGTTTCGAACTTCTTTCACTTATGGATGATGGAGGCCACTGTGCTCATTGGGACATTCAAAGCAGCAGAAATTTTTCTGTAACCTTCCCCAGAATTGTGCCTTGAGACAATCCTGTCTCGGAGGTCTACAGACAATTCCTTTGACGTCATGCTTGGTTTGTGCTCTGACATGAACTGTCAACTGTGGGACCTTAAATAGACAGGTGTGTGCCTTTCCAAAACATGTCCAGTCAACTGAATTTACCACAGGTGGACTCCAACTAAGCTGCAGAAACATCTCAAGGATGATCAGGGGAAACAGGATGCACCTCAGCTCAATTTTGAGCTTCATGGCAAAGGCTGTGAATACTTATGTACATGTGCTTTCTCAATCTTTTTATTTTTAATAAATTTGCAAAAATCTCAAGTAAATTTTTTTTACGTTGTCATTATGGGGTGTTGTGTGTAGAATTCTGAGGAAAAAAATGAATTTAATCCATTTTGGAATAAGGCTGTAACATAACAAAATGTGGAGAAAGTGATGCGCTGTGAATACTTTCTGGATGCACTCTATCTATCTATCTATCTATCTATCTATCTATCTATCTATCTATCTATCTATCTATCTATCTATCTATCTATCTATCTATCTATCTATCTATCTATCTATCTGTCTGTCTGTCTGTCTGTCTGTCTGTCTGTCTGTCTGTCTGTCTGTCTGTCTGTCTGTCTGTCTGTCTGTCTGTCTGTCTATCTATCTATCTATCTATCTATCTATCTATCTATCTAAGACACGATCAAGCACGGGTAAAACGCTTGCCAAAAGAAATCTCTCAGTCGAAAAGTTTGTTTTAAAAGATTTAGTGGAGTACTAGGGTGTTGTACTGTGGTAGCCATTATGAATGTAGTGAGAAGTCAAGCACAATGACCCCTTTTATTGGCTAACTGAACAAATTACAATAAGCAAACTTTCAAGGCAACTCAGGCCCCTTCTTCAGGCGAGATGTAATACAGAAACTGGAGTTCCTTGTGCTTATATAGACCCATGTGTGCCGATGTCTTCCACCGCGTCTTCATTTCCATGTAGCTGCAGTACATTTCGGTGTCTTGTATGTCTGTAGTACTAGGGTGTTGTACCGTGTTAGCTGTTATGAATGTAGTGAGAAGTCAAGCCAAATAACACCTTGTATTGGCTAACTGAACAGATTACAATATGCAAGCTTTCAAGGCAACTCATGTTTTTTATTCAGGTGAGATGTAAACTTTTCGTTTAGCCAATAAAACGTTTCATTTTGCTTGACTTCTCAAAAGATTTAGTGAAAATTCAAAGCGTTGCGTTACATACTATGGCGCACGTTAAGGCGCAGTTGAAAACCATGTGCCCTCCATGCCTCACACACGACAAGGCAGGTCACTTACTGAGCCTAATCTGTAGTCAGAGTGACAAGACATAGTTAGAATATTCCAATTCAATTCAGCTTGTGGGGGTAATAAGAACCTCACATAGACTATGCGCTAATTTATAGGCAAACATTTAATAAAACTTAAATAACTAGCAAATGGCTCCTACAATTGTCTTGCGGTTTACTCCTCAAATATCCATCCCCATATCAGAGTATACAACAACAACATTTATTTCTATAGGACATTTTCATATAAATAATGTGAGCTCAAAGTGCTTTACGTGATGAAGAAAGAGAAAAAAAACAAAGTAAGAATTAAAATAAGAGAACACTAATTAACATAGAATAAGAGTAAGGTCCGATGGCCAGGGAGGACAGAAGAAACAAAAAAAAAAACTCTAGACGGCTGGAGAAAAAAAATCAAATCTGCAGGAGTTCCAGGCCACGAGACCACCCAGCCCCCTCTAGGCATTCTACCTCACATAAATGACTTCAGTCAGTCCTCATGGTATTCAGGATTTTCATGGAAGGACTTGATGATGACGGTAACATGGACTTCTGGCCTTTAATCCATCAGTGTAGGGACATCACGATGCTTTGATCAGGTGCTGGAGGTGCAGGTCGCCACCACAGAAAACCGGAAAAAGAACAGAAGAAAGAGCAGGGGTTAGTACAGATTTTGGAGCCACCATGAATAGTAATGATAATTAATTGAATATGCAGAGCATCAGGAATAAATTAAAATGAAGTTATGAGAAAGCCATGTTAAAGTAATGTGTTTACGAAAAAGTCGAGGGGAGACCACTCCCGATTTTTGAAGTATGGAGACCAAAACTGAACACAGTACTCCAGATGTGGCCTGATATAACTTAAACAGAACCTTCTTTCTAACCCTAACCCTAACCCTAACCCTAATTTGTACTGCACACATCACAGAGCTACATAACTAGCACCTGTCTGAGGACCACCTTGTTGGCTCAGATCAGGTTTGCAGCTGACTGGCCACGCCCCTATCACTTCCCAAAGTCCCGCCCCTTCTGGGATGAAGCATATAAAAATGGCCGTCCCTGGACCTCAGCCGTCAACAGGACGGAGCTCCCAGTCAGACCTGCTGACATAGAATGCTGGTTAATCATTTGGTCTGTGCTTTAGCTCCCCCATGTGTCTATATCTTTAAATCTTTACGACGCAATTAAGCAGGGTGGCAGGATTGACAAGTCAACTGTTTCTGGGTTTTAGCAAGTCACTCTGTTTCACACACCCTGTTAGCTTTCTTGGTTGTAGATAGTGATGGGTCCACCACAACTCCCATGTGCTTCTCATAAAGGGGTATTGTTAAATTTCAGACTCTTTAATCATGTATTCAGTTCTACCATTTTTACTACTGTAAAATGATTCAGAAAACACAGGAAAGAGGTTTGGGGGCAGCCGCCCATATACTTGAAATTGACTGCCAGTATCGTAGCAAAAGATGTGGTTCAAGTGGTACAGATGAGTCCATAACCAAGAACAAATAAACAGGCAACCATGGTGGTTATATAGAGGGAAATGGGAAATGATGTCATCAGAGAGGAACCGGAAGTGACGTCTTCAAGGGCCGGGACTGGAAGTGATGTCCTCTGGGCCGGGACCGGAAGTGTCGTCTTGGGATCGGAGCCGGAAGTGACGTCAAGCGGAATTTCCTGTGATCAAGGAACAAGGTTTAGTGCACTTAGCCATCCCCTGGTTTGGCGAGGAATTACCATCTTTTGAGCCTTTTAGCTTCCTCCCATGCTACCGTGTGTGACACTACCTACTTGTAATACTTTACATTTACTTCTAGATGAGTGGGCAAAAATTATGGAACGAAGAGTGGATGCTGTTATAGCTGGAAGGGGAGATGAGAGGACGACTCCATATTAATGCTCGCCATTTTGGAATGGGGCATCCAACAAGCTCATATAGTTGTGATTGTCAGGTGTCCACAGGCTTTTGGCCATAAAGTGTACATCTGAGAGACACCAGAAGCATGGCAGCAGGTCTCAAACTATAACCTGGGCTGGTTTCCTCCACTTGATCACAGGGGCCCTAAAGCCGATCACCATAAGGAACCTTAAATGGTATTGTGAGCTCCAAAGAGAAGAGAAGCCGGCACTATGCCAGTCCACAAAAAGACAGCTGGAAAATGGTGGCCAGGAAACCTGTGTGATTTTATACATGTAAAGGCGAATTAAGGATTTAATGATTAAGAGAAGTAATGGTGCTTTTCACACTTTGCCCGATCGCCTTTCTTGCCCTTCCCCCTGCAGAGGTAAAGCTCAGGGCTCCCGGCTTGTGTTAAAAGAGGAGATGACTGATAAAGCCGAGGCCGCTCCTTTACTTGCTCAGGAGAAAAACAAAAGGCGTGCACAAGAGAAGAAAGAAAAAACTCATCACTCATTTCTCGTCACGGTCTTTGGGAAATGATATCCTTGACAGCAAAGTCATTGTTGTTGAACCGAATGTTCAAGAGCAGGCACAATGTGGGCTTGTCACTGAGCTCACGTGTTTTATTGTGCAAAGAGTGAACCTCAAGGCCGTAGGCGCAAATGGACGCAGGGGGGACACACAAACACCTACTGTAGGGGGGCTACGCAGTATACATGTGTACTGGACAGAATACACACACATGCACAGATACACAGATAGATAGATAGATAGATAGATAGATAGATAGATAGATAGATAGATAGATAGATAGATAGATAGATAGATAGATAGATAGAAAGATAAATAGATAGATAGATAGATAGATAGATAGATAGATAGATAGATAGATAGATAGATAGATAGATAGATAGATAGATAGATAGATAGATAGATAGATAGATAGATAGATAGATAGAAAAGGCGCTATATAATAGATAGATAGATAGATAGATAGATAGATAGATAGATAGATAGATAGATAGATAGATAGATAGATAGATAGATAGATAGATAGATAGATAGATATAAAGGCACTATATAATAGATAGATAGATAGATAGATAGATAGATAGATAGATAGATAGATAGATAGATAGATAGATAGATAGATAGATAGATAGAAAGATATGAAAAGATATAATAGATAGATAGATAGATAGATAGATAGATAGATAGATAGATAGATAGATAGATAGATAGATAGATAGATAGATATGAAAGGCACTATATAATAGATAGATAGATAGATAGATAGATAGATAGATAGATAGATAGATAGATAGATAGATAGATAGATAGATAGATAGATAGATAGATATAAAGGCACTATATAATAGATAGATAGATAGATAGATAGATAGATAGATAGATAGATAGATAGATAGATAGATAGATAGATAGATAGATAGATAGAAAGAAAAGGCGCTATATAATAGATAGATAGATAGATAGATAGATAGATAGATAGATAGATAGATAGATAGATAGATAGATAGATAGATAGATAGATAGATATGAAAGGCACTATATATAATAGATAGATAGATAGATAGATAGATAGATAGATAGATAGATAGATAGATAGATAGATAGATAGATAGATAGATAGATAGATAGATAGATAGATAGATAGATAGATAGATGTTAAAGGCACATTATAATAAACCCAGTATTAAAGTGTTAGTCCTCCATACTGTCAAGCTGCCCTTCAAGCCCAGTCCTCCTCGCTCCTAACCTGCCTCTGGCTCCAATCTCAAAGCTCTGTTGTTATTGCTGATGAGTCATTTGAGACCGGTGCACTTTATGGAAAGACTTGCACTGTAATCAGGCTTATGTGAGCTAATTATCATTGTTCCTCCAGGCATTTTATCTCTTACAGTGAAAAACAGCGCCCTGCTATAACCTGCACCCACTGCAGTTTGCCTATCAGGCAAAGATTGGAATGGAGGAAGCAATTATGTCTCTGCTCCACAAGACTTCTTCTCATCTGGACTTAGCTGGCAGCACTGTGAGGATTCTGTTGTTTGATTTCTCCAGTGTCTTCAATACCATCCAGCCATCCCTAGTAATGGGTAAACTAAGGTGGATGAGCCTGTGGGGCCCTGAATAATGTCTGTCAGACAGACCACAGTTTGTGAAACTCAAGGACTGTGTGAGCAAAACTGGAGCACCACAAGAAACAGGCCAGTCTGTTTCTTCTCACTTCACTGTGTTCACCTCAAACTAAAAATATAACAGCAGGTCAGGTCACAATGGTAAAAATCAAAGGTGATCCTGCACTTATGGGGTGTATTGATAAGGGGGACAAGACAGAGGAGGGGAGTTAGATGTCTACTCAACTCAACTTCAGCAAAAACAAGAAACTGCTGATTGACTTTCTCCAAACACCAAAGAGCCTCTGTGTCCAGTCACTACTCAGGAGGTGGACGTGGAGGTGGTGCACTCCTAAAAGTATTTGGTGGTCTACATCAATGACAGGTTGGACTGGTCTCAGAACACAGAGGAACTGTAGAAGAAATTGCAAGGCAAATTATGTTTTTTAAGGCACTGTGTTACTTTATTATATGTAGTGACATCCTTCACATCTTTTATAATTCTGTAATGGCCAGTGTGATTTTTTACATGGTGGATTGCTGGGCTGGGCTGGTCAAGAGAGGCCCACCAAATGAACAAGCTAATTAAAAGAGCAGGCTCAGTTATAGGATGCAGTCTGGAACCCCTGCAGGTAATAATGGATGAGAAATTGAAGACCAAATCTATCTATTGTAATAAGTCAGTCATTGTGCAACCCGCTATATCCTAACTACAGGGTCACGGGGGTCTGCTGGAGCCAATCCCAGCCAGCACAGGGCGCAAGGCAGGAACAAACCCTGGGCAGGGTGCCAGTCCACCGCAGGGCACACACACACACACACCAAGCACACACTAGGGACAATTTAGGATCGCCAATGCACCTAACCGGAGGAAACCCATGCAGACACAGGGAGAACATGCAAACACCACACAGGGAGGACCCGAACACAGGTCTCCTTACTGCGAGGCAGCAGCGCTACCACTGCGCCACCGTGCCGCCCTATTGTAATAGGTTTTCCCAAAAATAAAGCACTTCCACAAAGGAAAAAAGTTTGGGGACCATCCTCATATAATGTCCGTTGGACAAAAGAAAATGCAAAGACTTTGTAATGATCAAAAAGCATGTATAGCGATTGACAAAATAACATTCAAAGATGGCGTTTATATACAGAATGCAAAATGGAAAATGAAAGTGAGCTGGCAGGAGATGACGTCGAAAGTGTGAGACGGCTACGACATCATTAAAGGGGGACTGGAAGTGAGGCAATGAAGGAAGTGATGTCATCAGATGGAGCCGGTAATATCGTCATTGGGAGGTGCTGGAAGTGACATCTTGGTGGCCATCTTGGACCCTGGAAGTAAGTAATGCTTTATTTTTTTTCCCTTTTTGTCTGATGAGAGAGAGATAGAGAAAGAGAGAGAAATGTTAGAACCACACATTAACCCCTTGTCTCGAAAATGTCTATCTATCTATCTATCTATCTATCTATCTATCTATCTATCTATCTATCTATCTATCTATCTATCTATCTATCTATCTATCTATCTATCTATCTATCTATCTATCTATCTATCTATCTATCTATCTATCTATCTATCTATCTATCATATAGCGCCTTTCCTTTTTATTGGAAGAAAAAGTGGTAACAATAATAATAATAATAATAATAATAATAATAATTTATGATTGAGGGTGCAAATGGGAGGCTATACGGCTGCGATATTTTAGTGGCTGGGGGATATAAGTTCAGATTCAGTTGGAAGGCACTGACATTGATTACATCTTGTGGTGGATACATTTCGATAGCTTCCTCAATGAAGTAACGGAAATGATTTTAAAGCTTTGAGCCCTTTCCACTCTTAACCTGTGATTAGGGTTAGGGTTAGGGTTAGGGTTTTGGTCTTTGATTATTTTAGAGTGGAGTTCCTGGAGAATGATCTCTTCAGAACAGTGGGTTGCAGGAGCGCATGTTTGAAAACACAATATGTCAGACCTGGAATCGGATCTCCTTCATGTAGGGTCCCAATCCTGTCAGCTTAAACAGGCAGATGAGAATGCCATATTATGATCAGAAAGGAATTGCTCAGGGCAACTCCCTTCCCTTGGCATCTCTCGTATCATCCTCCCTAAAACAGCAGGGGATGGGATGTAAGGACAGGCATGGCCAGCTCTAAAATTTTTGCTGCCCTAGGCGAAGCTGTGAACGCCACCCGTGCCACCCTATTTGTGTTGAGTAGAATCATCACTGTCAGACCAGCACATTCAAATCTGGAGACACAAGAGAGGAAACCAGAATTGGGGAGTGCAAAATATGAAGGGTTTGGGTGTAAAGCAGTGAATTTACAGTTTCAGAATGTCGAAGAAGGCATTACTTACTTATAGTCATGTCTGTCTAAGAAAGGTAAGAACTTGAAATGTGCCATTTTAGAAATCACATAGGAATTGGGCTGTATTAGCCAGCTTGTTTGCTTGCTTGATTTATTTATTTATTTGTTTGTTTGTCAGCCAGTCATTTTCCAACCCACTATATCCTAAAATAAGGTCACAGGGGTCTGCTGGAGCCAATCCCAGCCAACACAGGGTGCAAGGCAAGAACAAACTCTGGGCAGGGCACCATCCCACAGCAGGGCACACACACACACAAGGAAAAATTTAGGATCGCCAATGCACCTAACCTGCATGTTTTTGGACTGTGGGAGGAAATCAGAAACACCCGGAGGAAACCCACAGGGAGAACATGCAAACTCCACACAGGGAGGACCCGGTAAGTGAACCCAGGTCTCCTTACTGCAAGGCAGCAGCACTACCACTGTGCCACCCTTGTTTATTTGTTTAATTGTTTATTTATTTTTTATATTAAAGTTTCTATAAAGAAAAAAATGCAGCTCTATCACTGCAAATCAAATTTACATGTAAACTGCAATATGCTCCTGTCGCTCTATATTTAAACTGCCATACTAACAGGTAGCTTACAAGGATGGTGACAGTCTCTTTATACATTTACTGCTGCAGTTCTTTCAACATATACATTTCATTTAGTTTAATAAAATAAATTGGAAAGCTTAATATAAACACAGCATTTAAATAGACTAAAGTATAATGATTATCTTTAAACATTTACCCATGGTTCCTTTTCTTGTATTCTTTCTGATGTATGCAAATAATCCATCCATCCATTTTCCAACCCGCTGAATCCGAACACAGGGTCACGGGGGTCTGCTGGAGCCAATCCCAGCCAACACAGGGCAGGAACCAATCCCGGGCAGGGTGCCAACCCACCGCAGGACACACACAAACACACCCACACACCAAGCACACACTAGGGCCAATTTAGAATCGCCAATCCACCTAACCTGCATGTCTTTGGACTGTGAGAGGAAACCGGAGCACCCGGAGGAAACCCACGCAGACACGGGGAGAACATGCAAACTCCACACAGGGAGGACCCGGGGAGCGAACCCAGGTCCCCAGATCTCCCAACTGCGAGGCAGCAGCGCTACCCACTGCGCCACCGTGCCGCCTGTATGCAAATAATGTCATATAAATATCCAATCAACACACAACCTCAGAGAGTTTTTGCCGTGAGAGACAGACTATGCAAAATTTTTGTAGTGTGCCAACAGCATCAGTCCTGCTGCTGTTCTGATCTTTTCATTTTATTTTGCCATGCCCGTATTTCCTATGCCATGTCAGTTTGAGGATTATTATAATTATTATCATTATCATTGTTGTCCTCCTTATTGTCTGATTATTATCTACATTGATTTTTGACCCCCTCCCACTGCCCTGAAAACAAACCAAAAACTATGAATCTGCCCCTGAAGGAAACGAAGAATGTTCAACGTAAAGAGAACCTCGGAGAAACTGAGTGCAGCAGAGTCCTGTGATTTGGAAGTCTACCTGTAACAGGCCCATGTAAGTCATCAAACATTGCTAGTACCTAAAAATAATGTCTCTCTCTCACTCTCTCTCTCTCTCTCTCTCTCTCTATATATATATATATATATATATATATATATATATTGTAACAAAGGCGCTATACTCGCGCCTGACCCGGCACAGAGAGACACAGAGGCATGTATGAACCACAAAGACGTTTTATTTTTCTTCACCCGTGGGCACACGTCTTCCCCGTGACCCACAGGCAATACACAGTCCCAATGCACTTCTACAACACAACACTCTTTTCTCCTTTACCACCACTCCTCCTCAGGCTTAGTCCTCCTCCTCCCAACTCTGGCTCTCCTTAGTGGCGGCGGCTGGCCCTTTTATAGCCCACCCGGAAGCGTTCCAAGTGCTTGACCACCTGGTCCTAATTGCACTTCCGGGTGGGGCTGGAGATTCATCCAACCAGGCTGCTGACTCCATGCAGCTCCCCCTAGTGGCTATCCGAGCCCCCAACCAGGCTGTGGAGGACTCCATCTCCCATGGAGCCATGCGACAGGTTGGGGAATCACCGTCCACCAGGGAGGCTGCCACCAAGCGTCCCGGGGGAGGTATTGAGCTGCCCGTGGTTGCTCCCCCGGAACAGATGCAGTAGGGGCGTGGCATGGGACCCGGCTGTCTGCCACAATATATATATATTATATTTAAAATCCAGTGTATGTCTGTATGTCTGTCTGTCCGCTTTTCACAAGAGAACTACTTAAAGGCTTTTGATTGGGTTTTTTCTATAATTTGCTTTAACATTCCGGTTGATTTTGCAACTTCTCTCATTTCGTATCATAGTTCACTTGCGGTACTGAATTATTCGCAAGAATCCGAGAGAGAGGCTGCGGGCCGAGGGGAGAGGGAGGCGGGACCTCAGGAGTAGGGAGCCGGGCCGGGCCCTCCTCACTCACCACCAGCCTCTGTTCAAGTTGCTCTACCTCTCGCCACGTGTTGGAGCGCACCTCGCTTCCACTTAGCTAGCAATACCCATTTGTTCAGCAGACATTATCATCTAGAGATTGTTAAGGAGTAACGTTTGATGTTTTTGAGAGAGAGAGATCAGAGCTCCATGTGTTTTAGAGGGTAGGTGCTGATTGGCAGAGATATCACGGCCATGTGCTTTTCTCTCCAAGTGCAGGACTCTCCCCCATCAGAGCTGAACACCATTAGATACAGTGCCAACGTTTGATGTTAGAGCGTACCTACCTTCTGCTTGGCCAGAGATACCTTGCCAACTGTTTACATTTTTGGCAAAGAGATCACAGCTACACTCTCACCCCGATAGCAAAACCAAAAATATTGTATATCAAGAGGCTCTCAGATGTAAAAGCTATCAATATAAATTCTTCTTAATACAGATTATTACATTTTATTTCAATTGTTTTATTGATTTTTAAAGTTTGTCCTGTTTCAATACTACATGGGCGGAGCCAGGGGGGACTGCTAGTAAAACAATAAAATTGAGTTAATGGGAATAAGGCAGTCATATTGGTTCTGAGTGTTTGTAAGTTAGAGTCTGTATTGTTTAAAAAAAAATAGTGCCACTCAAATATTGCCACCCTAGCCAGTCGTCTACTTCACCTAAATGGTAGAACCATCCCTGGAAAACAGGTTGTTGGAGTCCATCCATCCATTATCCAACTCGCTATATCCTAACTACAGGGTTACGGGGGTTTGCTGGAGCCAATCCCAGCCAACACAGAGCGCAAGGCAGGAAACAAACTCCGGGCAGGGCGTCAGCCCACCGCAGGGCACACACACGCACACACCAAGCACACACTAGGGACAATTTAGGATCGCCAATGCACCTAACCTGCATGTCTTTGGACTGTGGGTGGAAACTGGAGCACCCGGTGGACACCCGCGCAGACACGAGGAGAACATGCAGACACCACGCAAGGAGGACCCGGGAAGCAAACCCGGGTCTCCTAACTGCGAGGCAGCAGCGCTACCACTGCGCCACCGTGCCACCCTAGTTGGAGTCAGAGTCAGCAATTCTGCCATTTAACTAAAGGAGATCTCCATCAACCATCGGTACGACTGCAGCAGTTCTCGATCTCAGACTGACTGTGTACCGCCAGTTAAAAGTGGCCATATAATTACCAAGGCTGATTGAAGACTGGGCATATAGTGGGCATATAGTTACCAAACTGAAGATTGGACACAATGTCACCTTGTCTGACAAATCTCAATTTTAGCTGTGATGAGCAAATGGCAGCATCACAACTGGATGTAAACATCTTGAATTCACAGACTCTTGAGAGTAGGAAGGCGAGGCGATAATGAACACATGATTATCAACAACTGACAAAAGTTCAATTTCTGCTGTGACATACTATGGGAGGAGCGCAATTTGGGCATAAACAGCAAAAAAAAAATTGAATTCAATGGCAGAGGCTGGTGGTGCTGTAAAGATGAGAAGAAATTTTTCTTGGCCCATGTTACGCTACCAAATTCCAGTTGAGCCTCAATGCCTATGCATTGTCACTGACCACGTTCATTGCTTCATGGCACAGCCTACCCATTTTCATGGTCATAATGTCACAAAACATGTTATCTCAAGTGACTTCTAATTACTCCAACGGCATTCACAGTCCCCAAATCTCATTCCAACAGCACAGGTTCATAGTGTGAAAGTGTGGCAGACAAATCTGCAGGATGCCACAAAGAATGAGTGAACGTTACACGAAGATGCAGCAGAGCACGGGGTACACACAATGCAGCAAATATACACATGAAGAAGACAATGCTGGACTGTAAATATCCACGTTGTTCAGTCCCAGAATGTTGGGGAACTCCAGAGCTTAACCATACTGACAAACTGGTTCCAGGAAATTTACAAGCATTAACATATTTCTGCCTTTCACTGGTGACCAGCATGGACAGCATTTTGATGTATGATCTTCCAATAAAATGGATATTCTTTAATTATGGTTTTTGGCATGTGATATCTATTGAGACATGCCTGATTATGGTATGTCTCTTATACGGATCTAATTCAGGGTAACACGGGGAAGGACCTGCATGTGACATAACACAACACATCTTACCTCCAACTCCTTCTCTTCCAGCACCATCTTTAACAACCAGTAGGAAACAGGAAGTCTTTACCCAGCATCATGTTAATTCCTTTATTGGAGTAATTATTACATTAGATCATTAGAACAATACTGATAAGACTTGGCCACTCATCTTAACATGCTCACTGATCCCCACGTTTTCCATAAATAATATTGAGTTGTAACGGACGACCCCTTATCCAGCTGGCAGCCACAATACCAGGACCTATGGCCTGGATGAATTACTGAGAAAGCCTATCAATATCAAGCCTTACTTCAGACCTCCCTTGTCCTACCAAACAATGTAGTGGGGGGGAATGTAGCGGGGACACATAGGTATTGTTGTTTATTGTGTTGCACCCAGTCGCATCTCGTCTCAACACCTCCGTTTAAACTAATGTGTGCCTGTTTAAATGTCATCCCTGTAATAAGAAACTGGGAAGGGTGTTGCAGGGAGGCAGCGACCCCCTGGACACGTCAGGACCGGGATTTTAACAGTTACATCCAGCTCATCATTATTTAAACCATCAGGAGGAAAAGAAGGAAAGAGAGGGAGAGACGGAGATTTCAAGTACCAACAACCAATCAACATTATTCTGCTATTATTTACATCGCGCCTGGTTCCAGTTTGATTCTCATTCCGCCGAAATCACGACAACACCATCATCGCCAGAAACCCCGGGGTTGGACATTATAATCCACCATTCGCACGGTGAGGTCGTTCTGTTTTATTTGGGAGATTCAAACACATCCATTTTGATCAGTCATCCGTATTCTGGACAGTGATTTACCTGGACTCAATTTCACGTTCATTGTTATTCAGTACTCCTACATTGCTATTATTTGTGTTTTGTGTTTGTTATACATTTGCAGGGGCAAAGGGAGGTTTTGTTATTGTACAGGTGTTGTTTTCACTTAGCTGCTTTGGTGGAGGGATATATCTTAATACATAATTCGCCTGCCTCCTCACTCACTCACTCACTCACTCACTCACTCACTCACTCACTCACGTCCGTTCGAAGCCGAATACGCAGTAGCCTTCTGCGCAGCTGCCCGAATAACCTTACGAGACCGACATCCAACCCCAACATCGTGGCAGGCGGCGGATTTACGGCCGCAAAAATTCAAAGAGAAAGGCAACTTCGATTAAAGCTCTAGAGGCCTGAAAGGCAATTTCGACTACAGCTCGAGGCCTAATTACGCATTCTGATTCAAGTACGCATTCATTCAATACACCTATATCAGGCTTGTGGTGCTGATACTTATTAGTATTCCATATTGTACTGGAACATTCATCATTCAATATTATACTATAGGCCTGGAAAATTCATTAACTAACAGTACAAGCCTGTACAGTAATGAGTAAAGCGGACTACAATCATTACAAAACAACTTCTTCATTACTTATCAATTGTTCTTCATACACTCGTGCCCGTTTCATCTTACGTTGTCAAAATGGGGTCTTTGTCTAGTATATATATATATATATATATATATATATATATATATATATATATATATATATATATACAGTATATACAGTATATATATGTAGATATATTTTACGTTGTGGATTTATATTCTTGTATTTGTCATTGTATTGTATTTAATATATTCCCACACTTATTTTACATATTTGCTTTCGTTTGCTAGTCTTTAACCGTCGATTGGGGAGGAGGGAAAATTATTATTTGTTAGAGGTATGGCTTGGTATTGATAGGTTTTCTCAGTAATTCATCCAGGCCACAGGTCCTGGTAGTGTGGCTGCCGGCTGGGTAAGAGGTCGGCCGTTACAGAGTTAAGATTTGAAGGTTCCTGAAGTCCTACCCAGGGTAAACCCAGCTGGGGTTCACATTTCTCGTTTACCATATATATATTCATGTATAAGTCGGTTCTTGAAACTTGAAAAATCAGTCATAAAATCAGACCCCAACTTTAACGTCCGCTCTTAAATTTTTTTTTCTTTTACATCTTCTTGCGTCCTCCAATCTTGCGGCAGTTTCTTAGACACATCGAATTTTGTTGCTGCAGTGCAGTTACCAATATCTTTCGCCACTTCAACAACTTTTAATTTGAAACCAGCTTCAAATTTCCTTCTGATCGAACACTCCATCGTGGAAAAGAGATGCTCTTACGATAAAGGTGTATGAGGGTGTGAGATACGAAAAACACAAATCAGTGCAAACGTCGGTTCAGAATAGTTCGGGTATCACCGTGTGGTCACGTAGAAAAAAAGGCTGTGTGCTCCATGGTTACTCTCTCAGGTGGGCGTTAGCATATCGTAATCTCTTGGACCAATAGCGCGAATTTCCCGCAATCGACTTATACGACTGACATTATAAAATACCAGAAATTATACGGTAAAATCAAGTCCCAACTTATCCACAAGAGAACTTAAATGCGAGTATATACGGTATTTCATTTTCTTTACGTTTTTTGTTTTCTCCCCATGACCCTTCACAAGACTAAGTGGGTTTAGAATATGGTATAGTTAGATGGCATGGTATCCTCTCGTGACTTAATGTGTAAGTATCCTTTTCTATGTACAGTGGAACCTCGGTTCACGAACATCTCGGTACATGTACAAATCGGTTTACGACCAAAAAGTTCGGCACACATTTGCCTCGGTTCACAACCATACACTCGGTATACGAACAAGCCAGTTTCCCTTTCGGTTTGTACATGTTCAGTCTCTCCCTGTGCATTTCCTGTACAGTGAGCAAGAGAGGGAGAGCGAGAGAGTGCGACACACACACACACACACACACACAGGCAACGCGAGAGAGAGAGAGATGGACTCATAAGGTAGGAAGGCAGTTAAAGAATGCACTGGGCTTGTTTTGTTTTCACTTCTGTTTACAGCGATCAGTTCGTAGCGTGCATTGTTCCAATGTTACTTTTCTTGGTGGTTTATTAAATTACGGATTTTTTCAAATGTTCATTTTTTTCCCTGTTCTTAAAACTCATTAAAAAAAAGTGTTTTCAGCCAGCGGTTGGTAGCGCTATAGCGCAAACTATTGCAGTGTTAGTTTTCTCTGTTGTTCAAGGTTTTCTCAGTGTTATTCAATGTTTTTACATTTAGTTTACTATTACGCTGTGCATTCTATGGTTTAATTAACTATATTTGTGCTTAAAAAGTTAAAAAATATATATATTTACATACAGATCATATGGTCTGGAACGGATTAAATATGTTTACATACAATCCTATGGGGGAAATTACTTCCGTTCATGACCAAATCGGTTTATGACCAGAGTTTTGGAACGAATTATGGTCATGAACCAAGGTTCCACTGTACCATGTGTTTAGTGGGTGGTCCCCCAAGAGGTGAGGCCACCTGGCCATCAAAGGACTGTCCTCTGCCATATAATGGCTCACAAAAACCCAAAGTCCCTTGAGCACTGAAAGTTGAATGTGCTAACATTTTGTTGGATCTGTGTTTAGCTTTGTGTTTATGTGAATTTTGGTATTTTTGACCCCTTTGACTTTGTTTTCCTGAGAGAGGAGGTAGAATTGCAGTTACTAGTCCCCTGTGTGCATGCACGTGACACTGTCTATTCATCACATCATCTCTGTACATTATAATACCTGTCAAGTCAGTATATAACCTTTGGGTGATGATCAATGGCCAGCTGTCCTCCACTAACCATCCTGCAACTGTCTCTCAGATTTGTAGTCTGACTCTATTCAACATCCACAAGATCAGACCATTTCTGAAGGAGTATGAAGCACAACTCCTGGCCCAGGTTTTGCTCTTGTCATGGTTTGGACTACTGCTGGCAGGAGTTACTGGCATGTGTCACCAAGTGGCTGCAGATGATTCAAAAGGCAGCAGCACATCTGGTGTTAAATCAGCCAAGACGGGCCCATATCATTCCCCCTCACAGAAGCAGCACATATTATTTTTAAATCCTTGATGCCTGTCTATAGAGTTTACAGTAGGTCAACACCAATATGGAGGCACTCGTGTGCACCTTTTTGACAACTCAGGTCTGCTGATGAACTCTATCTGATGAACCTATCACTGTGTGGCATCAAATCTCAATGTGTATCCCCTATCTGGTGGAACAAGTTGTCTACCTTGGAACTGTTTGAAGACTCTCTTGTTCTCTATCCATTCCATCCATTATCCAACCCGCTATATCCTAACTACAGGGTCATGGGGGTCTGCTGGAGTCAATCTCAGCCAACACAGGGCACAAGGCAGGAAACAAACCCCAGGCAGGGTCGCCAGCCCACCACAGGGCACACACGCACACCCACACACCAAGCACACACTAGGCACAATTTATGATCGACAATGCACCTAACCTGCATGTCTTCTGTGACTGGCTATCTAACTGATGATGGCTTTAAAAGGTTCTGATAACTAACTAAATCTTTTAACACGTTCATGGACTCGTATCTCCCCAATTTTACACTCTTTACATTGGATCCCAGTGAAGGTTAGGATCCAGTTCAAAATTCTGGAAGCTTATTTACAGAGCTCTGCATGGTCAAGCTCCCCTATGTGGCACAAACCTCCTTCACCAGTGTGACCTGCTCAGTTAGATATCCTTTTGGTTCCTCGTTCCATATTAAAGATACTGTATATGAGGATCACACTTTTCAGGCCATTGTTACCAAGTTATGGAAGTGTCTTCAACTGACGTTGAGATCAGCAGAACCTACTTGATTGTTTAAGTGTCAACTCAAGACGCTTCTGTTTCAGACAGGCATTTGGGTAGCGCTGCTATCTGTGGGTGTCTTTTATATTGTCCTTGTTTTGTATAAGTAAGAGGTTTACTTACCTCAGCAGTGACATTCATGTCTCTGGTGACTCTTCCTATGAAGTCAGTAGACCGATTGGGAGAGCATGGGGGGTCATGACATTGCTGGAAAGGGGTGCATGGCGCTTCTGATATCTCTGCCGAAGGATGAAGGTCCAAGTCTTTAGAGTGCTGGTGCTTCCTGTCTTGCTATATGGCTGTGAGACATGGACGCTATCCAGTGAGCTGAGATGAAGACTGGACTTCTTGTGTATTGTGAGATGTGGCCAGCCATTCATCCCGGCCAATACCCCCAGGCCGCTAGATGGAGCCCTCCTTGTAGCATGGGAGTGCCCCAAAGTCCAGCAGGAAATCATGGACAATGGAGTTTTTATTCCCAACCCTGCTGGACACCGTGGGGCCCACCAGGGTGCACTGCAGGGAGGCCCAAGGACTTGTATGTGCCCTATAACCCGGAAGTGCATCACGATCATATGACCGGAGGGAATGACGTGCTTCCGGGTTGAAGAAAAGGACATTTAATCTGACCAGGAAGTGATAGGGACTCAAGGACTACTGGGCTGGACCCACTTCCAGGTCGGGGAGTATAAAAGGATTATGGGAAAGCCTAGACATTGAGCTAAGCTGGGTGGAATGGTGGCAACACGTCTGGGAGAAGAGGATTGGTTTATTGTATTGATTATTGATTTATTTATGAGTATTGTGGAGTGCAGGGTGCTTGGTGCACATTATTATTATAAAATAAATAATAATTGGATTTTTATCTGGTGTTTGACGTCTGATCTGAGGGTTCAAGGGGACGACAGTGCCTCAATCTTTCACAGTATCTTCGGAGAATCCTCAGGTACCGCTGGTTTGACTTTGTGTCGCTCACAGAGTCCTGAATGAGGCACATCACCTGCATTGTGAGGGAGCGTCAGTTACGGCACTGTGGCCATGTGGCGTGATTTCCCGAGGGTGTTGAGTACCCGAGTGGCTGGACCAGGCCAAGGGGACGCCCACATTAACACCTGGATGCGGCAGATAGAGGATCATTTCCAGAAGGTGAGACTGGACCACATGTCTGCCTGGGGGGTTGCCAACCAGGATCCCGAGTTGTTTCGTCATGTGGTGGGTGCAGCAATGCGCTGTACCAGTGCATGATCCCCAACCTGACCTAACCTGACCTGACCTTGTTTTGTATGTTGTTTTTTTATTCTATATTTTATTGTTCAGCACTTTGTGACCTTTGTCTGTGATAGGCGATTTATAAATAAAGTTTTACTTACTTCACTTGCTTAGCCGTTTCGGACCTGACATCCTATTACTAGTACACATATTTGCAGCCATTTTTGTAAAGCACAGGTATGTTTGCAGCCATTGGAACCGGGTGTGCTACTAATAGTACAGACTGGAGAGACTGGCACACAGTCCGCGAAACACGGAGTAGTATTGAAGTATTTGGCAGCTATTGTATAAAAATAGTGATAGTTGTTTTGTTTTTTTCATTTTTGAGCTTCCTAGACACCCCAAAGGTAGAATATCTCACAAAATAATTTTTCCCATAAAAACAGAAAATCCAGGGCTGAAAGCGTTAATAAGTCCTGTGCTGTTCACGCTTGGTTTAGAGCTCTTCGCCCGTGGGGATCAACTTTGCACCCTCGGCCTGTACCACTTGTTCCCAAACAGCCCATCAGACTGATGCTGAACTCTTCAGTAAGTTACTTTGAATAAAAGCGTCTGTTAAGCAAATAAATGGAAATGTATACAAACAAGTAGGTTTACGCTCAAAGCCCACCCCCCCCCCCCCCCCCCAAAGGCTTACACACTGACTATTTTCTGTTTCCCATAACTTGCCACGGGTTGCTGAATTCATTAGAAATGGGCATTTCCAGCTGTCTGGTTGGTATTAATAACCCATAAAAGTAATTGGCAAAGCCACTTTACCGGCAGCCCTGCCAATAAGCCATCTTCGCGTAGACATTTTTCATGCTGGCTCACTTAACCAGATGTACCAGCTCTCAGGTTCTCCCTCGGAGCACGGACAACGATGGCCTGCTGCTATTACTGGTAACTGTTTTGGTTTCTTTTTTTTTTATTAAAGCTGCCTGTTATTTTTTTTCCCTGATGTTTAAACACTCGAGCAGGACAGCTGTATGAAGAGATCAAACTGACAGCTGAAACTGTGCTGCCGTTCCTTGAAAGTATGGCGCTGATGGGGGGTTGGGGGGGGGTGGGTGTGGGAATTTTCCAAAAGGTGTTTTGTTTTCCCCTACAGGGATTATTAAAAAGCAGACTTTCCCATTCTGTCAAGCTGCCCTAGTGTTAAATGAGTGTGTTTTTATAGAAGACGCAGGTAAGTGTCGCAATTCACGGGTGCGGGGATGAGGGGGGCAGCCAGCAGCGGCCAGCAGGCATCTGTCTTGTAATCAAGAGGAGTGCTGGCTCAGATGCCGGCGTTCTTTTTCATGGAATTTAATCGTAAATCACAAGCTAATTACAATTCGAGGAGCTCGACTTGAAGACAAGAATGGATCCATGAATTCTTTAGCTGGGTACCTTCACTTTACATTTTGTCCTGACGGCACTGCACACTCGCTAATTACATGCAGGCTTTGGAGGAGCTGTGGGGCGTTCTTTTTTTTTTAACTCTTTTTAAAAAATTTCACTTTTAAAAAAGTAAAAGAGAACTGGATTTTAATAAAATATCCAAATTTGCAGTAGCTTGACTTAACATGGAGCAGCATAGTGGATTACTGGTTAGCACTATGCCTCCTCATTTCCGAGTATCCGTAATCACGGGCACATACTATTTCAAAATTGTGGTCAAGCGACTGCTCGCAACCCCACAGTAGAGTCGTCAGTCATACTGTACATGTGGTCAAGCTGTACAAGCAAGTTTGGTGTGATTGACGTGGGCTGCTACACTCAATGGCCACTTTATTAGGTACACCTTGATAGTAATTCTTCAGCGTAGATTCAACAAGGTGCTGGAAACATTCCTCATGCATTTTGCTCCATATTGACATGACAGCATCACTCAGTTACTGCAGATTTGTCGTCGGCACATCCATGATTCAAATCTCACTGGTCACTTTTTTAGGAACACCTTCCCTGTACTGTGATGGACCTCCATTTACCTTCAGAACTGCTGTAATTCTTCATGGCGTAGATTCAACAAGGTGCTGGAAACATTCCTCATGGATTTTGCTCCATATTGACATGACAGCATCACCCAGTTACTGCAGATTTGTCGGCGGCATATCCATGATTCGAATCTCACCGGTCACTTTTTTAGGAACACCTTCCCTGTACTGTGATGGACCTCCATTTACCTTCAGAACTGCTGTAATTCTTCATGGCGTAGATTCAACAAGGTGCTGGAAACATTCCTCATGGATTTTGCTCCATATTTACATAGCATCACTCAGTTGCTGCAGGTTTGTCGGCCGCTCACCCATGCTGCGACTCTCCTGTTCCACCATGTCCCAGAGGTGCTCTACTGGATTGAGATCTGGGGACTGTGGAGGCCATTCATGTTCAAGACACCAGTCTGAGATGATCTGAGCTTTGTGACATGGCATGCTATTCTGCTGAATGGAGCCATCAGAAGATGAGTACACTGTTGTCATAAAGGGATGGACATGGTCAGCAATAATACTTGGGTAGGCTGTGGCATTTAAATGATGTTCAATTGGCACTAAGGGGCCCAAAGTGTGGCAAGAAAATATCCTAAACACCATTACACCACCACCAGGCTGAACCGTTAATACAAGGCAGGATAGATCCAGGCTTTCATGTTGTTTACCCCAAATTCTGACCCTACCATACAAATGTCACAGCAGAAATCGAGACTCATCTGACCAGGTGACATTTTTCCAGTCTTCTATTGTCCAATTTTGGTGAGCCCTTGTGAATTGTAGCCTCAGCTCCCTGTTCTTATCTGACAGGAGTGTCACCGGTGGGGTCTCCTGCTGCTGTAGCCCACCTGCTTCAAGGTTTGACGTGTTGTGTGTTCAGAGATGCTCTTTTGCACACCTCGGTTGTAACGAGTGCTCATTTGAGTTACTGTTGCTTTTCTGCCAGCTCAAACCAGTCTGAAATTTTAAGCTTAAGCAAACGGAGATTAAGGGGTGACATGATGGAAGAGTTTAAAATTATGAAAGGAGTTAGTACAGTGGATCACAGTTTATTACGTTAAAATAAATACTGCCACAAGAACGCTGGGACACGATTGGAAACTACAGGGAGATTCACTCTGCAGAGGCCCCAAATATTCTGTAATGACTCTCGCTAGGACAAAGCAATCTGAACGAAACAACGTGCCATGTGCTCCTCAGTGTATGGAGCTTCAAACAAGCCGAGATGCCCCTGCATCAGAGCGATGAGGTAGGCGCCGAACAGCCATCACGACGTTTAACTTCCGTTTGCAACTTCTAGGTGCATCCCGCCCGTACCCCTTCACTCGGTCACTCGGCTTCTCATCATGATGGTGGTGTACAGTATTGAGCAGCGTGTCTTCATAGTGCGAACCTATTGGGTCATCACCTCATGTCAGAATCCATGAGTTAACAGAAGATTACTTCCAGCAAGATGGAGCAATGTGTCCCACATTGGCAAAAAGCATGGCAGAAATGGAGTCCTTCTTCGGGAACAGGGTCATTTCAAAGGGGCTTTGGCCACCACGGCCGCTGGATCTGACACCACCAGATGTCTTCCTTTGGGGTCTGCTCAAAGAAAAAGTCAATTGTAACAAGCTTCACACTGTGGAAGATTTGAATGAAAACATCCAACGTGAAATTGCTGCTATTCAAAGAGAGACGCTTGCTGATACGTTCAGGAACTTGGAGCACTGCGCCGAAATGTGTCTGGCAGAAAACGGAAACCACTTCAAGCATCGCATGTAATACAATCAATAACACGTACGTTAAGGTATAGAGCGTGTTTTATTTGGTTCAGATTGCTTCATCCTAACGGGAGTTACAACAAAATATTCAGGGCCTCTTTTGAGTGAATCGCCCTGTACAATTTCACACAAATTTCCAGCAAAAATTAGAACGCTTTTCTCCACTCAAATACAGTGCATCCGGAAAGTATTCACAGCGCATCACTTTTTCCATATTTTGTTATGTTACAGCTTTATTCCAAAATGGATTAAATTCATTTTTTTTCCTCAGAATTCTACACACAACACCCCATAATGACAACGTGAAAAAAGTTTACTTGAGGTTTTTGCAAATTTATTAAAAATAAAAAAACTGAGAAATCCCATGTACATAAGTATTCACAGCCTTTGCTCAATACTTTGTCGATGCCCCTTTGGCAGCAATTACAGCCTCAAGTCTTGTTGAATATAATGCCACAAGCTTGGCACACCTATCCTTGGACAGTTTCGCCCATTCCTCTTTGCAGCACCTCTCAAGCTCCATCAGGTTGAATGGGAAGTGTCGGTGCACAGCCATTTTAAGATCTCTCCAGAGATGTTCAATCAGATTCAAGTCTGGGCTCTGGCTGGGCCACTCAAGGACATTCACAGAGTTGTCCTGAAGCCACTCCTTTGATATCTTGGCTGTGTGCTTAGAGTCGTTGTCCTGCTGAAAGATGAATCGTCGCCCCAGTCTGAGGTCAAGAGCGCTCTGGAGCAGGTTTTCATCCAGGATGTCTCTGTACATTGCTGCAGTCATCTTTCCCTTTATCCTGACTAGTCTCCCAGTCTCTGCCGCTGAAAAACATCCCCACAGCATGATGCTGCCACCACCATGCTTCACTGTAGGGATGGTATTGGCCTGGTGATGAGCGGTGCCTGGTTTCCTCCAAACGTGACGCCTGGCATTCACATGAAAGAGTTCAATCTTTGTCTCATCAGACCAGAGAATTTTCTTCTCATGGTCTGAGAGTCCTTCAGGTACTTTTTGGCAAACTCCAGGCGGGCTGCCATGTGCCTTTTACTAAGGAATGGCTTCTGTCTGGCCATTCTACCATACAGGCCTGATTGGTGGATTGCTGCAGAGATGGTTGTCCTTCTGGAAGATTCTCCTGTCTCCACAGAGGACCTCTGGAGCTCTGACAGAGTGACCATCGGGTTCTTGGTCACCTCTCTGACTAAGGCCCTTCTCTCCCGATCGCTCAGTTTAGATGGCCAGCCAGCTCTAGGAAGAGTCCTGGTGGTTTCGAACTTCTTCCACTTACGGATGATGGAGGCCACTGTGCTCATTGGGACCTTCAAAGCAGCAGAAATTTTTCTGTAACCTTCCCCACATTTGTGCCTCGAGACAATCCTGTCTTGGAGGTCTACAGACAATTCCTTTGACTTCATGCTTGGTTTGTGCTCTGACATGAACTGTCAACTGTGGGACCTTCTATAGACAGGTGTGTGCCTTTCCAAATCATGTCCAGTCAACTGAATTTACCACAGGTGGACTCCAATGAAGCTGCAGAAACATCTCAAGGATGATCAGGGGAAACAGGATGCACCTGAGCTCAATTTTGAGCTTCATGGCAAAGGCTGTGAATACTTATGTACATGTGCTTTCTCAATTTTTTTATTTGTAATAAATTTGCAAAAACCTCAGGTAAACTTTTTTCACGTTGTCATTATGGAGTGTTGTGTGTAGAATTCTGAGGATAAAAAATGAATTTAATCCATTTTGGAATAAGGCTGTAACATAACAAAATGTGGAAAAAGTGATGCGCTGTGAATACTTTCCGGATGCACAGTAAGTAGTGTTGTGGACAGCAGCACATTAGGGACGTTCAGCTCTCGACAAATAGGATAGGCGAGCTTGTAGCACTGAATGGTTTATTTTCATGACAATTGTTGCTGTGTTTCACAATCACCGAGTCAGTGGGTGGTGGGTTACTGCCAGTGGGTCATGAGTTGCTAGGGTTTACCATGGCAGTGGGTGATGGTGGGTCTCAAACTGAGTCTCGGCGAGTCACGCAGTGCTTAGTGAGTTGGTTGCTGCTCTGACCATCACACTCATTCATCTCCCCACGTCGAGGATTGCGTCAGATTAAACTCTTCCTGGTCTGATGACCACACTCTCCCGGCTCCGATGATCATACAAAATTCAACCAAGATGGCCCTCCATTCTTGGTGGATCATGAAGACACACTTAACCTTGCCTGGAAATTGTTCCTACCCTGTGCTCGCTGGATAATGGATGGGTGGATGGATAGACGAAAAAACGTTGAACATAAATGTATTTGCCATTCCGCAATGCAATGGCGCCCAGTCTAGTGTTGGTTCCTGCCTTACACCCAGTGCCCCTGCTATTTTATGTTATGTATTTACTGTCTGCCTGTCTGCAAACTGCTGAACAGCCCCGCATTCAGCCTGTTACTGCTAGTTTAGGCTTTGGCCCTCCGACCATAAATTCAATTAAACAAGTTACAGAATTCCAAGTTATGCCAGCATGCAGTTTGTATTCCTCCCTAGAACCCCTGGCTGCTGGGCCAGGCTCAGCCCCAAATTGTCATTTTCTGTTATGTATTTAGTTACGTTATTCTCGTTCTGGCTTTCACAATCACATCTGTAATGTATTAGCTCTGTGATTTGATCCGCACGTCCTGCGTTCCATTCTGTTACACATTTTCACATGGCGTGCTTTCACGTAGCTTGTATTTCTGTATTTTCACAGCCCTTTTCAGGCTTTCCTCTGTTACCATCGAAGCTGAATAATGGATCAATGCTTTCTGGTTCACTTAGTCAGTTCTTATAGCTCAAGGAGTTAAAGAAAATCAGCAACACCTGTGGAAAAAAAACAAGCAAAGTAAGATTTTATTATAACAAAACCCCTTCTGTTTAGTTTTATAGTTACACATAAAGTAAGGAGCTACAGAATGATGAAGTTCAATGTCTGCAGTCCACTGCCCCTGCATGAAGCTGGTGTAATAATGAATAATAAATGGATTCATGTATCGGTCGATGGATTAAAGGATATAAAAATTATTGGGCTAGTAGTTAAAGGAGACTTTGGATTGAAGGGCCTCCATCAAAATATGTCCCCCCAACTTGCCCCCATATTAATAAAAACTCCTGCTACGATTCTTGCTGTATGTCTCATCTCATTAGCATTCTTTTGTTTTTGTTTTTTAACCAGCATAATTCCTAGACTCATCATCTTGAATTTCAAGGTGAGTGACCAGCAGTTTGTCATTTTTCAATTTGGAAAGAAATGACCTTCACTGAAATTGCTGTCTGTCTGCCCCCATGATGACATGCATATCTGGGATGTCTAGAGAGGAAATGCAAGTCAGCAGTCTGGCAGCTCATCTCGAAGACAGGATGTTCTTCCTGGTTATTGTTCTCCTCATCCTTGAGGGTTTACTCAGCTATCCTGAAATGAATGAGAGAAGACTCTTCCAGTGACCCCTTAACTAGAGTAGACAGCTCAGCTACCTAGAAAGACAGTGGATGGTCACAGGGGTGGCAAACTCCAGGCCTGGAGTGCCGCAGTGGCTGCAGGTTTTCATTCTAACCCTTTTCCTAATCAGTGACCAGTTTTCACTGCTAATTAACTTTTTCCCCCTCACTTTAATAGCCCTGTTAGAAGAGTTCAGCCCTCTGAATTGATTCCATTCTTCATTCAATGACAGCCAAGCAGAAATGAGATGTGAAACGAGCTAATAGATGACCAGCTAAACTGGGGCTTCAAACTCCAAACAATTTCACTCCAATCACTTTCTTAATGAGAAGCCAATTCTTGCTGTTAATTAAACCTGTTATTTAATTCCATGGCTTGTTGCTGCTCTCATTCTGCCACAGCACACATTTCGACAACTGTTGTTTTTCTGTCCGTCAACATGTTTTGGTGACCTGAGAGATCAACCTTACCAAGACCATCACCTCTCTTTAATTTTATATATTGTGTGATGGGCACTGGGGAGCTGGTCATGTGGTGCCTTGTTTTGTGTCTCATTATTGTTGGGCTGCTAATTAAAGAAAACGAAACAACTATGGGGCCTGAGTCAAGTTAATTAAAAGAAGTAATCAGCAGCAAAAACTGGTCACTAATTAAGAAGATGGTAAGAATGAAAACCTGCAGCCACTGCGGCACTCGAGGCCTGGACTTCACTACCCCTGATCTAGGACATCCCTAAGGAGAACTGGGGAGGAATTCTTGGTCAGTGGCATGTTCTTTAACTAGATAGATAGATAGATAGATAGATAGATAGATAGATAGATAGATAGATAGATAGATAGATAGATAGATAGATAGATAGATAGATAGATAGATAGATAGATTTATCTAATTTAAAGTAATTTCTCACACTACCACCTGGTGGAATGATCCAGATTTACTTAAAGTACGCACACATGTATAGTCAGTTCACTACTTGCGTAGCAGCACTGTCACTGAGCGCACACGTCACATAGTACTAAGTATGTCCTTACTCTTAGATTTAACTGCTCTGTCTCCCAATAGAAGATGGCAATACTAGTTTTCACTTTTTTAGCTTCAGATTCCTGGTTGTCTTCCTAGATATTTCTTGCTTAGCTCCAGATAGACTTTCTAGATTTGATCCATTTAATACATGGTAGACAGTTGCCTTCTTAGATTTGATCCCTCTGTCCCCAGATAGAAAACTGCCTTTCTAGTTTTCAGTTTTTTATCTTCACATAAATGGCTTCCTTTCTAGAAATGACCTCTTTAAGTGGAGATATACTTTCTAGATTTGATCTCTTTAAGATGATATAGACTGTGACCTTCATAGATTTGACATCTCTATCTCCAGATAGAAGACTGCTGTTCTAGTTTCCATTTTCTTAGCTTCAGATATGACCTTTTTGACTCCAGAGAGATTTTCTAGATTTGATCTTTTTAATACGGTATAGACTGTGGCCTTCATAGAGCTGACCTCTCTAACTCCAGATAGACATTTGCCTTTCAAGTTTTCACCTTGTAAGGTTCATGTAAATGACAGCCTTTCTAGAAATGTAACATTTAACTCCAGATAGACTTTCTAAATGTGATCTGTTACATCTGAGGTAGCCTTCATAGATTCGACCTCTCCATCTCCAGATAGATGACTGCCTTTCTAGTTTTCACCTCATAATCTTGAGGTAGATGGCCATCTTCCTAGCTATGACTTATTTACCTCCAGATAGACTTTCTAGATTTCATCTGTTACATATGAGGTAGACTGTGGTCTTCATAGATTTGACTTCTCCATCTCCAGATAGAAGACTGCCTTTCTAGTTTTCACCTCATAAACTTGAGGCAGATGGCTGTCTTCCTAGCTATGACCTATTTACCTCCAGAAAGACTTTCTAGATGTGATCTGTTTAGTACGAGGTAGACTGTGGCCTTCATAGATATGACGTCTCTAACTTCAGACAGACATTTGCCTTTCTTATTTTTCACTTAGTAAACTTCAGGTAGATGGCCATCATTCTAGCTATGACCCATTTACCTCCAGAAAGACTTTCTAGATGTGATCTGTTTAGAGTGAGGTAGATTGTGGCCTTCATTGATGTGACATCTCTAACTCCAGATAGATGTTTCCCTTTGTAATGTTCACCTCAAAAACTTCAGGTGGATGGCTTCTTTTCTAGATACGACACATTTAACTCCAGATAGACTTTCTAGATTTGATCTGTTATATATGAGGTAGACTGTAGCCTTCATAGATTTGAATTCTCCATCTCCAAATAGAAGACTGCCTTTCTAGTTTTCACCTCATAAACATGAGGTAGATAGCTGTTTTTTTAGCTATGGCTTATTTACCTCCAGATAGATTTTCTAGATGTGATCTGTTTAGTGTGAGAGGTAGACTGTGGTCTTCAAAGAACTGACCTCTCTAACTGCAGATAGAAGACTGCCTTCCTAGTTTTCACTTTATTAGGTTTAATTCCAGAGTGATTTTCTAGATTTTATCTATTTAATACAGTGTAGCACTATGGCCTTCATAGATGTAACCTCTGTAACTCCAGGCAGACATTTGCCTTTCTAGTTTTCACTTCGTAAACTAGAGGTTGATAGCTGTCTTTCTGGCTATGACCTATTGACCTCAAGACAGTCTTTCTAAATGTGATCTGTTTAGTACGAGAGGTAGACTGTGGCCTTTATAGATATGACGTCTCTAACGTCAGACAGACATTTGCCTTTCTAGTTTTCACTTCGTAAACCTCCGGTAGATGGCCATCATTCTTGTTATGACCTATTTACCTCCAGATAGACTTTCTACATTTGATCTTTTACATATAAGGTAGACTGTGGCCTTCATAGATGTCACCTCTCTAACTCCAAACAGACATTTGCCTTTCTAGTTTTCACCTCATAATTTTGAGGTAGATGTATGTCTATCTAGGTTTGACCTATTTACCTCCAGATAGCCATTCTAGATGTGATCTGTTTAGTATGAGAGGTAGACTGTGGCCTTCATTGAACTGACCTCACTAACTCCAGACAGAAGACTGCCTTCCTAGTTTTCACTTTTTTAGCTTTAAATCCAGAGAGATTTTCTAGTTTCCACCTATTTAATACAGTGTAGTCTGTGACCTTCATTGATATGACGTCTCTAACTTCAGACAGACATTTGCCTTTCTAGTTTTCACTTCGTAAGGTTCAGGCAGATGGCCATTATTCTAGCTATGACCTATGTACCTCCAGAAAGACTTTCTAGATGTGATCTCTTTAAAATGAGGTAGACTGTGGCCTTCATAGATGTGACATCTCTAACTCCAGGGAGATGTTTGCCTTTCTAATTTTCACCTCAAAAACTTGAGGTAGATGGATGTCTTTCTAGGTTTGACCTATTTACCTCCAGATAGCCATTCTAGATGTGATCTGTTTAGTATGAGAGGTAGACTGTGGCCTTCACAGAATAGACATCACTAATTCCAGATAGAAGACTGCCTTCCTACTTTTCAGTTTTTTTAGCTTTTTTGATTTATTTAGCTTCAGGTGGTCTTTCTAAATCCAGTCTCTCTGAGTGCAGGTAACCAGCTGCCTTTCTAGATAATCCAAGGCCGCCGCTCTTGACATGACCTTTCTACCTCCTGTTACACCTCGCCATGTACCCTTAATGTCTGAGCCCTGATTCCTGAGCCCTTTAGCGGCAGCCCTTTACGGTCTTCAGTCCATTTTGTCGTCATGAACTCTTCTGCACTCCCCAGCTCACTGGCAGATGTCTAATGAATGAGAATGACCCCTCTCTCTCTTTCAGAATATTAAAATATTTCCAAGTTGCTTTATCTTTACTTGTTCATTAAAAAAGACTGACAAAGTCTCCTAAAAAAAAACAAAAAAAAAAAACACTCAGAAAAACGTTCCCGCAGTGCGACGCCTGAATCAGTCCAAGTGCAGCAAAGGCCAAGGCTGTTTTTCATTTTCTCTTCAGATTCCTATCTGCACTCTTGGCTGAGGCAGGTAGCAATTAGAGCAATCGGAGAGGTGTGGACGTCGAATTTGCTCGAGACCGAAAGCCTGGCTCTTTCATCTGGATGCCATTCAAAGCTGCCTGTTTCCTCCTAATTTGTTGAGTCACAGCTCTAAAAATAATGACTAGCCCCCCCCTGCCCCCCCCTGTAAAACCCCCCACATCCCATCCCCACCACCCCCGCAGGAGCCCAACTCCTCATTATTAACGGTACAGAGTTTGTTATGATTAAAAAGAAAAGGACAAGGACTGGAGGGAAGGAAATCAATGGCAGGGTCAACGTCTTCTTCTTCTTCTTCTTCTCATTTGTTTTTTTTTTCTCAGATTATTTCCTGATATTGGATATTTTCTGACATTTAAGTCTCCTGAACGCTTCTCTTCAATGCAGGAAATTTTTTTGAGGCAAAAGTTTTATTAAGCTCTCTTGTCTGAAATGAGAGGAGGATTGCATTCCACAATTTTTTCTTCAGGTTGTGTGGATTTTATTTTTTTCTTTTCCCATCATGCTCTCCTTCCACTGACTACATTTAGGTTTATCATAAGTGTCCCTCAGATTTCAAACTTGTTGCAGAAATCATTGAAGCATTGTCTTCCAACTGGTGTTGCCCAGTCAGACGGTCTCATCCTCATTGCAATCCTCAGTTACACTGCAGTCTCCTTCAGCTCCAGTTACACGACCACCTTGGACGATATTCTCTTCCAAGCTCAGACTCTTGTTCTTCTTCTTTCGGCTGCTCCAGTTAGGGGTTGCCGCAGCGGATCATCTTTTTCCATATCTTGCTGTCCTTTTCATCTTGTTCTGTTACACCCGTCACCTGCATGTCCTCTCTCACCACATCCATAAACCTTCTATTAGGCCTTCCTCTTTTCCTCTTCCCTGGCAGCTCTATCCTTAGTATCGTTTTCCCAATATACCCAGCATCTCTCCTCTGCACATGTCCAAACCAACGCAATCTCAATTCTCTGAATTTGTCTCCCAACTTGAGCTAACCTTCTAATGTTCTTGTTCCTAAATCCTGTCCATCCACATCACACCCAATGCAAATCTTAGCATCTTCAACAACTGACACCTCCAGCTCTGTCTCCTGCTTTCTGGTCAGTACCACCATCTCCAACCCATATAACATAACTGGTTTCACTACCGTCCTGTAGACCTTCCCTTTCACTCTCGCTGATACCCGTCTGTCACAAATCACTCCTGACACTCGTCTCCACCCATTCCACCCTGCCTGCACTCTCTTTTTCATTTCTCTTCCACAATCTCCATTACTCTGTACTGTTGCCCCCTCTGGGACTCCCGCAGGGCTCTGTGGGAGTTGGAGTTTGATACAGCCCTGTTGAGATCCGTGAGCGACGCCAGGGAGTGCTGCAGCAGCTGCTGAGCCCTTCATGGGCAGTTCTGCCAGAAGCGGAACAACGAACACCTGGAGCACTTCCGGGAGCCAGCAAACACTGGAGCCGGGGACCGGGAGCCAGAGTTGGGTGGGAGCAGATGAAGCTAGCCAGGAGGAGTGAAGGAGAGAGAAATGAGGAAGAGAAAAGAGAGTTTTGTGCTGTGCTTTGTTTAGTGCCTGTGGCTGTGCTAGACTTGGGGGAAACGGGGACGGGAAAAAAAAAAGAAAAATGAAAAAAGTGTGCCTAGAATTTGTGTCCCACGCTTGTCTGTGTCGGGTTGAGACGGCGGTGCCTGCCTACTGGGCCCCAGTGTTCATTGTGAAGCATTGTGTGCTAGCCGACTTTTAAAGCGTTACGTTGTCATACACGTGCATGTGCTCAAAATTAAATGTTTCCCAGCCAAGCCAGGGGTTGGTGCTGTCCAGTGATATTCTCTCCTTTTTTCCTTCACCAGACCCTCGCCAGAGCCCGCCTCCTAATGACGTCACTCCTGGCTCCCAAGATCCCGCCTCATGATGACATCGTTTCCAGTGCCAGTCCCCCACTAGATCCCGCCTCTTCCTGTCCTTGCAATATAAATCCACCACCATTCTCGTGTATGTGTCAGTTCCGTTTTGAACTCATGTCAGTGAACCTTTATGCTCGTGATCGAGTCTCATTACATATGTAAATAGGGGTTATTATTATAATTATTATCCAAAAACTTATATAATGAATCACCTTATATACTGTCACCATGACACCAGAATGACGTCACAGAATATAAGGGAACGTCACCTTATATACTGTCACAGCTGTGACATCACTAATGTGACTTCTAGTGTCACATCCCACAGCAACGGAAACACACATCATAGTAATGGCTAACCAAAGTGGCAGTGCTCACAAGAAAAACAGAATAGTCAAAAATAACAGGAAACTAAATAAACAAGATGTAAACTACATTACAGGCAGTCCCCGGGTTACGTACAAGATAGGGACTGTAGGTTTGTTCTTAAGTTGAATTTGTATGTGTGTCGGAACAGGTACATTATTTTAATAAATGCTATTTTTGACGGACTGTAACCAAGTGCTCTGCCAATGAATGATGGAGCTTGACTTCTCTCTGACCTTTTTATTATTTTTACGTTATTTTCCATGGTGATGCTTTTTCTCTTCTTTACTGTATCATCAGATTTGTTTTTCAGAGACATTGTTGATGGGTGAAGACAAAAGGTTAAGATGAGCTCTTCTGCACAGCACTGTACACGCTATCACAGCAGGATGGCATGTCTGGTGTACTGACGAGAGACAACTTCCTGCTATGTATGCAAACAGTACAATCAGGCTTAGCTATTGAGAATGAATGGGGGCAGCGAGGGGGGGGGGGGTCACCACCCGCCCACCACACAGTCACCTCCACTTGCATACAGTATGCTACCCACCGAGAATGAACAGGGTGTGGCCAAAGGCGGGTAGTGAAATGCCCACCACCACCCCCATTCAACAGGCAGGCACCTGAGGCACACTGCCCCTATATATAGTGAAAGGGGGACAGTGAAACAACTAACTTCTTATGCTTTTTAATGTCCCCCAGGTCACTAGAGCACACTGGAAATTAAAGTCACACGAGGACAGACAGTCACACTCTGTGGTAGGAGAAGTCTGTAGCCGCTAGAGGGAGCTCCTCAGGGGTACCGGTAGACCTTTAAGCCCTGGCTGGGTAACCCACAAACAGTTAGGATGGCTCACCTGGATGGGTTACCTGAACTGGGCTTAGAAGGCCCCTTGCAGTCAGTATACATGGCATCTTAGTGTTGGGAAGAAGCCATTGCTAATTGACTGGACGAGGAAAGGAGCCTAGATGATAAATTAGAGAGCCAGAAGGCTACGGTTTTTGTTATTTTTAAGCCCATTTATGTTTAAGGGGAATTGTTTTTAGTTGTCTAAAGGTTAAGATGAGCTCTTCTGCACAGCACTGTACACGCTATCACAGCAGGGTGGCACGTCTGGTGTACTGACAAGAGACAACTTCCTGCTATGTACATAAACAGTACAAGCAGGTTTAGCTATTGAGAATGAATGGAGGCAGCGAGGGGTGGGGGGGGGGGGTCACCACCCGCCCACCACACAGTCACCTCCACTTGCATACAGTATGCTGCCTGCAGCGTCTGCCCACCGAGAACGAACAGGGTGCGGCCAAAGGCGGGTAGTGAATTGCCCACCACCACCCCCATTCAACAGGCAGGCACCCAAGGCACACTACAATGCTGCCGCCTGCTGCCCCATTCACCCTCAATGGCCTCCATTCAGTCACAACTGGGTCACCGCTTGCAGCATCACCAGCCGCCCACCGAGAACGAGCGGGACAGCCGTTCGAGGGACACTGCAAGGCTGTGTGGTGGGCGGACAGTGAAACACCCCATCGAACCTCCGTCCTGCACACGAGCAGTGACTATGGACCCCGGGTCACCGCTTGCCGCGCACCCAGCCGCCCACTGAGAATGAATGGGGTGTGGCTCTCACCGCCCCATTCATCAACCGGAGCCTCCTGAGGGACAATCGCCCCCTCCAGCCTCCGCTTGAAGCGTTCCCAGGTCAAAGATGACGGAGCGGCAGTTACTGAGGCGCCTGCGTCACGTCCCCCAGACAGATGAAGGAACAGCTGCATCCATTAAACAGTGTCATCTCCAGACAGAGGAGCAGCTTCAGCGAGAGACTGCTGTCACTGTCCTGCTCCACTGACAGACTGAGAAGATCATTCCTCCCACATACTATGCGACTCTTCAATTCCACCGGGGGGGGGGGGGGGTAAATGTTGAACATTATTCAAGTTATTGTCTGTTTTTTTACCTGCATTTTTATTACTCTTTAATGTAATATTTTTTTGCTGCTGGAGTATGTGAATTTCCCCTTGGGATTAATAAAGTATCTATCTATCTATCTATCTATCTATCTATCTATCTATCTATCTATCTATCTATCTATCTATCTATCTATCTATCTATCTATCTATCTATCTATCTATCTATCTATCTATCTATCTATCTATCATATAGTGCCTTTCACATCTATCTATCTATCTATCTATCTATCTATCTATCTATCTATCTATCTATCTATCTATCTATCTATCTATCATATAGTGCCTTTCACATCTATCTATCTATCTATCTATCTATCTATCTATCTATCTATCTATCTATCTATCTATCTATCTATCTATCTATCTATCTATCTATCTATCTATCTATCTATCTATCTATCATATAGTGCCTTTCACATCTATCTATCTATCTATCTATCTATCTATCTATCTATCTATCTATCTATCTATCTATCTATCTATCTATCTATCTATCTATCATATAGTGCCTTTCACATCTATCTATCTATCTATCTATCTATCTATCTATCTATCTATCTATCTATCTATCTATCTATCTATCTATCTATCTATCTATCTATCTATCTATCTATCTATCTATCTATCTATCTAAAGAGGCAGAGAGAGAGAAGGGAGTTGGAAGCATGCGCTGATAGGACGTCACTGCACCCACCACATGGCGAACCACCTGGATTGTAAAGATGAGAAGTTCAATTTGAGAACCCGCGCCTCTAAAGGAGTAATCCCTAAAGGTTTTACACTTATTTGTTCTTCTCATTCATTGATTCATTTGATGTTTCCCTGCTCTCGATGGATATTGTCATGGAGACTCCCCAACCTGTGTTCTTGTCCTTTTGTCCTGTTTAACAGCAGTCACACTGCAAAATCTCGGTGGATTTGCTCTTTAAGCTCAGTTACAATGCCGCCTTTGTGGATTTGCTCTTGTAGCCTCAGTTAGAGTAGAGACTTGACCTTTAGCTTCATTTGGTGCATTTGCGTGTTCAGGCCTCAGCCACACCACACACAGCCTTGGTAGATTTGCTCCTTCGGCGTCTGCTTCCTCACTCCACCGAGGGGCTGATTTACCCCCTTTAGCCTCAGTGAGTTGTGACCCTTTTCACACCACATTTTCCCAGATGTTAGGTGACTCCAAAGCTCTCTGGCATGTCAGCGGGCTGTAGCACAAATGTCACTCCGCAGCGAGTGCTGAAAGCTGTTCAGGAATCTCTCCGATGGCAGCTTTGGGACTTCTTGCCAGGTTTTCCAGTAACTCTGCAAAAGCTCTGGCACAGCAGGCTTCTCTGATTTCCTGTACATGGCTGCCGTTCCCAGGGTAGAGAAAGGAAGACTGAATAGCTTCCTGAGCAGCTGCGGATTTATTGGGGGAAGAGAGAGAGAGAGTGAGAGTGAGAGACCACCGCGCACAGGGGATCAATGCGGCAGCCCGGTTTAATAAAGGAAAAGGCTGAAATTATGGCTGGGCTTGAGCAAATATTTGAAGAATGTCCTGTTCTGATAGATGTGCACAAACAAGCTGAATGAGAGCCACCCATGCCAACAACATAGAGCAGTTGACCGAGGCCCAATGTCAGCAAATGGCTTCTGATTGGCAAGGACTCGAGTTCAGCACTTCTTCTAACTGTAGAGCACCAAGTCAATTGGTGAAGCTGCAACTACAACTTCTGACTGGCCTGAGATGACATTGACATTTGCATTCTTTGTTAGGTGCTTTGGTATTAGACAGGGGTCGGCATGGACACTCAACAACAACAATATGTATTTCTATAGCACATTTTCATACAAATGATGTAGCTCAAAGTGCTTTACAGGATGAAGAGAAAATATAAGAATAAAATTAGGCAATACTAATTAACATAGAATAAAAGTAAGGTCTGATGGCCAGGGAGGACCGAAAAAACAAACAAACAAAAAAACTCCAGACGGCTGGAGAAAAAACAAAACAAAATCTGCAGGGGTTCTGAGGGCAGGAGACCACCAAGCCCCCTCTAGGCATTCATTCTACCTAAGATAACTCAGACCGGTGTGCGGCTACACAGCAAGTTGTGATGCACCGTGTGTTCTGCCACCTTACCCTGATGGCCAGCATTACATTTTATTAGTAATTTGTGCTCCAGTAGTGGGATTGGACCAGACGGGGCTAAGCCTTTGCTCCCCCTGCCCGTCAATGAGTCTTGGGCACCCATGAATCTGTCACCAGTTCACCGGATGTCCTTCCTTGGACCACTTTTGGTAGGTACTAACCACTGCTTACTGGGAACACCCCACAAGATCTGCCATTTTGGAGATGCTCTGATCCAGTCGCCTACCCATCGTCAATTTCTTGAGCATTGTTTGAAATGCTTGTGACTTTATGTGTGGAAACTCTTTACAGTGCAAAACCACTGGGTACTCACTGGCACGGTGGTTCTTCACCTTGCCAGATTGGCCTCCTCGGTGTCACGATAGACTGTCTTACGTCAGTGCCCATTAGTAGTTCATAGTCGGATGGCACTCAAGATGCCCCAAAACACAGATAGAAGCACAAAGTATTTTGAAACCCAAGTCACAGTTATTTAGAGTCCTAATCTAAGAGTCCTAATCCAGTATTTGTTGATGAGATAAAGAACAAAAATCTGCAAGGGAAAGGTCTCATTAAAAGGTAAACAATCCATAAAAATAATATGTAACAATCAAGCAGAACAAAATGGTCGTATCTGAAAAAAATTGGGAGTGTGCTCCCCTCGACTTCCTTGTATACTGAGATAGAGGAAAAGGTCATCAGAACCACTTCCAGTTGAGTGATATTTCTCAAATATCATATGTGAATCATATCATTCATTATGCGAATATCATTTGTGAAGTTAAAGTATCTATCTATCTATCTGTTATATTGTAACGGCCGACCCCTAACCCGGCTGGCATCAACACCTCCAAGACCTGTGGCCTGGATAAATTACTGAGCTGAATCTAAATATCAAGCCGTACCTCTAACAAATAAAAATTTTCCCCACAATCGACGGTTTAATCAAGCTCACTAAAGCAGATGATATGTAAAATAGGTTCGTAATTATATTAAACGAGCAACAACAAGAAGCAAGATGCACAATATATATATATATATATATATATATATATATATATATATATATATATATATCCCTCCACCAAAACAACAACACCATATATATATATGTACACACACACACAATAAACCCTCCCTTGCCCCTGTAACATATAACAAACAATACGAATAACAAACTGAATGAGATACGGAAATGAATGTGAACTTGAGTCCGGTTATAAACACTGTCCTGAATGCGGTTGACTGAACTAGCGAAAGATGAGTCGTTTGATTTTCCCAGACAAAATGGAGCAGCCTCACTGTGAATCCTCGGCGCGTGGTGGATGTTGAATTCCGACCCCGGGGTCTCTCGTGATGAGGTTATTGAAGTAAGTCCGGCGGATAGATAAACAAACTGGATGGAAATGTGCAATGCGGAATACAACAGGTACAGATGGCTCATGGTCGTGAAAAAAATCTCCTTTCCTTCCTCTTCTCTCCCTGATTACTTAAATAGTCCTGAGATGGATGTAATTGAATAATAGCAAACAGGTGGTTTTCCAGGATTGGGGTTGCGGTCTCCTCCCATTATCCGTCCCCCTTTACGGGGACGACATTCACTGACACACAAACAGCAAACGGGATGATGGAAACAAGACGCACATGGTACTAACACTGACAACACTATTACCCGCTACAATATAGTGCCTTTCATATCTATCTATCTATCTATCTATCTATCTATCTATCTATCTATCTATCTATCTATCTATCTATCTATCTATCTATCTATCTATCTATCTATCTATCTATCTATCTATCTATCTATCTATCTATTATATAGTGTGCCTTTCATATCTATCTATCTATCTATCTATCTATCTATCTATCTATCTATCTATCTATCTATCTATCTATCTATCTATCTATCTATCTATCTATCTATCTATCTATCTATCTATCTATCTATCTATGTCTTTGTTTCTCATCATACCTCATTGGTAATATTGATACACCATCATTTATCTCTATTTATAATCAAACTTTACATTAAAATGATATTTTCGCACTTAAGGAGGTCAAAAATGGTAGTGGAATTTTGTCATGATTGCGTCTGCATTACCTCGATTACACTGGTCTACAAAAAAATATTTTTTGTTTTCTTCTGGGAACTTCAGAGCATCTCTTTATTAAGTTTTTACACTGATTTCATATATGAAATCGGAATTAAGCTAGCACGTCAGGTTTTTGAAATACACATCATTGACGTTTTGACACTTTTGAATATCAATATAATATATCAACACGATATCTGGAGTTTGGACTGCGTCCCACCAAAATTGTTTTGATGTGTTTATTCTGAAAACAAACCAGAAGACGATACCAGAGACACTTTAAAGTATATTTATGTCAATTTACCTCAATATACAAGTGAGGTCAGTGTGCCGAACAATGTTGGAGGCACTCGCTTTTGCGCTTGTACTGCACATCCGTCTCTCTTTACATGAACCAACAGTAGTCACCCATCATGCTCGGAGTGGATTTTCCATCACCTTTATATCTTGATGAAATCTTTCCCTATACTCATCTCTGACGTCGCTTAGATTTGGTGGAAAAAAGTCGAGATGAGAAAATGCGTCTTCAGTGACATTCTGAGTCCCGTAAGCTGATATACTTTCATCAGGTTCTCCACAAGCTCAGTATAATTCTCTGCTCTGTGACTGTCAAGAAAAGTCTGGACAACCTGCACGAATGAGGGTGCTGATTCAGTTGGCTTCAGTTTCTTTTTGAACTCATCATCAAGCATCAGTTCACGGATTTCAGGGCCAACAGAAACACCTTCCTTAATTCTGGCTTCACTTTTCTCGAGACCAAACTTATTTCTTAAATGATGAAACGCATCGCCTTTACTGTCCAGTCACCCTAGTCATCCAAGACCTGGAACATCATAACTAAAAAATGGGATGTGTTGGACGAAAACGGTTTTCAGATTTGGAGTCAGCAAGTGAAATTTGTTAAAGTAAAGGTGAAAGAATCCCAGTAGCAAAATGCTTATTGACCAGTGATATGTGCAAAGTAAAGAGAATTATAGTCACCTAAAAACATCGAAAAAGTGTTAGTATTATATAATATTTGTTGCAATAAATTCCAATATGTAAAACTGCATTTAGCTACATTTAATTATGATAATGATGGCAGAAATTAAAAATAATTATAATCATAAAATTAAATGTATTACCAGGAACACAATGGGGACGTAGCAGCTTATTGTTCCCATTACATCTTTATATTTACATGGCATGTCCAGTGTTTACACGTTATTGTTAAACTGATAATGTGTAAATTAAATGAAAATTAATAATAGTTATTGAAAGAATATGCGTTATATTGAATAAAGTTTTCAATATCGTGTTCACGTTTAAATTTTCATGATACAAAAAATATTCGAGTAGGTGTTTAATTAAAGTACCACTCCTGGTTGTGCAATTTTTCACAAATTTACATATCTATTTTTTTCTCATCATTGTAAATATCTATACAAACTTTCAATTAAATAACTCTATTCAAAACTGTAGCGTGCATGAAAAAATTCGGATGGTTGTTTAAATAAAATACTACTTCCGGTTGGGTCATTTTTCTCAAATTTCATATCTGTTTGCTTTTTATCATTATATATATATCGATACAAAAATTTGAATCATCTATCTGTAATTATAATCATAGTTTACTTGAAAATTCGTGAAAGTATTCAGTTAAAGTGCCACTCCCGGTTACGTGATTTTTCTCAAATTTCATATCTACTTATTTTTCGTCATTTGTAATATCTCACAAAATTTGAATCATATCTCTTTATTTATAGCCATCGTTTACTTGAAAAAATCTGAAATGTGTTCAGGTAAAGTACTATGTCCACTCACCAGAATTCGCCCCCAAAAGTTGATAGGATTCCTAATTTTTGAAATAAAGCAGATGCACAAAATCTCATTGACGGAGGGCGAAGTGTTTTTGAGTTATCATTTTTACGCACAGACAGACAACATTTCAAAAATGGTATTTTCGGACTCTGGAGGTTCTAAAACATTGAGATTCATGAATAATCTCGAGGTCAAATTTTTTCACGATTCCTATACTTTCTCTATACTATGCATATGAGAAAGTGAAAAAGGAAAAATTCAATAAATAACTGAAAACCTTCATTCACAGTAGTTACAGGCAAGAGCTATGAAAATGCACATAGTCCAAAGCTGCCAAAAAGAGATAATGTTAGAAAGGAAAATGTCAGATAATTGATCCAATGGCTCTGTAGCAGCCAAAACTTATCTTTCACACCCAGTGCTGAAGCTCTCCCAAAATTTAGGAGACACCCTGGTTTAACAAGGTTGAAAAATATCTTTAAAACAGTCAACAGAATGGGAAACAATCAGGAGTGGTCTCCCCTCGACTTTCTCATATACTTAGATATGGGGATGGATATTTGAGGAGTAAACCACAAGACGATGATTATATTTTTATATTATGTACATTAAAGAGCCATCAGCAACAAATCAAATCAAATTAATAATATAGTGAACAATTGTTATAAAAGTAAAGTTGAATAAATTGGACTCTGCATCTGCCTGAATAAAAGGTAAAGTACCATTTCCAGTTAGCGGAGATAGATCAAAAGTTGATAGAAATCTACATTTTGTACCTAATAGTTATACGCAACATTTGCTTGACCAAAGTGAAAGCGTACTCAAAGTTAGCATGTTTACATGCACACACACACAGACATAATTCCCTATGAGAAAGTAAATCGGACTCAAGGAGGTCTAAAACATCGAGATTCATCAAAATCTCGAGGTCGAATTTTTGGACGATTACAATACTACGCTACTACCCTACGAAAAAAAAAAACTTTGCAATACGCACAATCGTGACACCTACCGTCACCACTGACTGCCGAACTAATCACACAAGGGCTTTTTAAGCAATTCCTACACACGCGCCTAAATGCAATAGGCTCCTACCATCCTGAAAGATGGGGGGTCCCTCCCCGTATCCTCACTTTATTCCTGCACATAAAATAACTTACCTACATTTCACACCTCTCCGGGGATTACTTCGAAACTCTTAAACAACAACAAAACCCGAAATCCACGATCAAGTAAAGTAAAACTTCTACCATCCCTGCACTGCGACTGCTCTCCCCCTTTCCCATTTTGTTACTCTTGACTGTTGTGAAATCAGCTGCTTTCTGGGTTTTAGTAGCATTAAAGGGTGTACGTAACCACACGTGCACAGGGTGAAATCTGCCCGCTAAAGCAGCTGGTGCGCTAAAGAAGAGGACTCTTGTGGTAATGTGCCTCACTGGCATTACCAGCAATTAAATAAAATTAGTTTAGTGTCTTCTGCAGTGTTAAGAGAGAGGCATTTGTTTGGGGAAAAAAGGACAAAAAAGTATAAAGAAAGGAAACTTGCCTTTTTCTTTTCTTTTAGATAATGCTGACGATATGAGCCCGCTTTGGGGAGCATCGCGGCGGGTCTCATGTAGAGTAGAAAGGTGGCCCTGCCATTGACCAGCCAGGATGGCATTATTTGTCTTCCACTTGTGCGCATGTCTCCCGCAACCTCATAACACCAGAAGAGTGAGAAAGTGCAAAGCACCTTAGTATTTGTTTGCCGCTGTTTAGAAAAGGGATCCCGTATTTGCAGTTGTCTGGGCTGTAGCTCAGGGAAGGAAAAAAAATTAAAAGTGCTTACTTTCACTTAAGGCAGAAGCGCAGTCCCCGTCTCAATGGCCTGCACAGCTATGCGCGCGCATGCCGGCTGCTCGAATTTTTATAGTAATTGTGCGGGACAGGAGACGCCACCTTTCGCAGAAGCGTTCACATCATTGCGTGCCAGCGGAGAGATGACGTGGAGCAGTTTAACTGGTCGTGCACGTGCGTTACTCTTCATGCTGACCGGGATTTATGGAGCGGAAGAACGTGGAAGTTGGCGTTCGCACAGATTTATGCATCTGGATTTTTTTTTGTGCGTACGCACATTTCCACTTTTGTCCGTACGCCATATTTTAGTGTGAATTCTACGCATGCCGTTATGCATGAGGCCCCTATTGATGGTTCTACTACCGTCACACAGGGTACTAAGGGCAAGGCATGAATTTAAAGAGCACCTTTTAGAAGAATTGTGTGATAGAAGGAAAAAGAAACACATGAACCACCGTAACTCAAGGTGCAGAGTTTAGAGTGTTTCTTATACAGGTAGTTGTCGACTTATGACCTATGTGAATTACGACCATTCAACTTACAATCGATACCGAATCTCACGAGCAATGCCATGTGCCGCGACTCATTCATCTCAATCTCAGTTAATTACCTACAGTAGTTTCAACTACGTTCATTTACAATTGATTTCAACACAAAAATAAAGGTGATCAAGCACTATGTGGAAGTAAAGTAAGCGAATGTGATCACATGTGACTTTAAGTTATCTCACAGTAATCGGTGTTCACCGCATACTCTGTATTGCTGCACTCTGGCTTTGAATTTGGTTAACCTCCAAAGCTTCTGTGTTGCGACTCATGATGTGCCTCTTTGTGTGAACTGCCATGTATGGGTAATGAAACCACACTGAACTCCTTTACCTTTTAATTTTAATTTATTAACAGGCTGAAATGTTACAACAGAAAACATCCGAGTGCTCAGACTGCACCAGCCCAATTCCTCCTCTCACAGTTAACACAATGAACACTGAGAGAGGCTCACACTGATGATGTAACATAACACAGACAAAGAAAGGATCTGGGAAGATGTTCAAGTTTTGGCACCCATGCAAAACAACAGTAATATGAAATAAAATAAAAAACTACACAAAAAACAAGATAGAAAAAGTATGCAATTTGCTAAGAATAATTATAAAAAAGATATAAAACAAACAATATGACTTAAGGGACTTATTGTACATTACTCTACATATAGTCAGGGTTGAATACATATAACGGTCCATCTAATGTCCAGATTGACTTACGACTGGTCTGTCAGAACCAAACATGATCGTAAGTCGACGACTTCCTGTAATTAGCCAGAAACGTTGTTAGAATTTTCACAAGAAACTTTGGAAATCATAACAAGTCTTATGTCATCATTTCCAGATTTTTAAGTTTAGCCAAAGGCATGGAATGCAGAACCTTGTGTGCCATCATCTTATATAGGGGTGACATAAAAATGTAACTTCTGTGTGATAACTAAACCACTAAAAACAAAATGTCACTGTGTAAACAGGAAAAGAGATCATTTTAAATAATAATCATAATAATTAATATAACAATAACAAAAAAAATATTGAAAAGTGTAACCACAAGGGGGCGCCAGAGAGACCCAAACCATAGACACAGCAATACAGCCCACAATATATGAATAAAATGAAGGATTTTATTCTCTTGCAAAGCACGTCTTCACAGACCTCTCAGTAATAAGACACAATTATACAATAAATGAATAATAAGTCCTGCGGTGGGTTAGCGCCGTGCCCAGGATTGGATCCCTGCCTTGCGCCCTGTGTTGGCTGGGATTGGCTCAAGCAGACCCCCGTGACCCTGTGTTCGGATTCAGCGGGTTAGAAAATGGATGGCTGGATAAATAATAAGTCACCAAATCTTCCTCCATTTCTCCTCGCTGCCTCCCGACTCTGACTCAACTATATAAGGCAAGAGGCTCCTTTTTATGATTCAGGTGGCACTTCACGGTGGCACTTCCAGGCCATAAAGAAAGAAGAGCGGTCCTCCCCCGACAATGCCTCTCACGATCCCCAAGAACCCTGACAGGGTTGCACTTCCAGACTCCAATTTCTCAAGCATCCCTGCTGGTGTCCTGACTGGGTTCACATACGAGGACCACTGCCACCTGACGTATGGGGGACGGAACCACTCCTGACTCTCAATTTTGGAAGAAGTGGGCCGAAAGAACTCAAGAAGATGCCATTTGGAAGGATTAACCGGATTAGTCGCTTGGCAGTATGAAACCCAGCAGTCACTACATCGTTGTTGTCAAAAACTGACCACAAGCACAAAGTAGTCACCCATTTTACCAGACCCTGAGGGTTAACTCAACTGGGCACCAGGAAATTGTCCATTAATTGATCAAGAGCTGCAAGATTCCTGGCTACACAAACGTCTTACCACTTTGTTTCCTGCTCGGTGCCTCACAAGACACATTAGCCTCCCACTTAATTTCCCCTCACACACCGTATCTAATCTGCTAATAAAAAATAAAAAAAAGAATAGCCTGTTCTCTCATCTCCGGGTCACTGTTAGAAATAAAAATACTTCTTAATGCAGGCCTTCCTGATTCAATAAAGGAGTCGAATTCAAGTAAATTGCTTGGCGCTCAACAGGGACAGGCTAAATTAAACCTTTTGATTAAACTGAGATTTAGCTGCAGCGGCTTTAGAAAAGAAGAAAAGAAATGAATATCTGTCCGACACCCAGAGCAAAAATTAAATTTCCTGTACTTGTCCTAACCTCTCCAGAAACAATTTTAAACCTCTAATGATGTGTCGTCTTTGTCTTTGTCTCATTGCCATGTAATTATTCAAAAACTTGAAAGCGTCTCTCTGGGCCGTGTGAACGCAGGATTTGTATTGTTAAAAGTTAGAAAAGCGCTCCTTGTCACAAAAAAATTAAAAGTTCATTTAAATCCAGTAACACTTTATTTCTGTTAACAGTGTGTGAACATTTTAAAAGGTCTGCTATGATATTAAAAAACATGTCCCAAATGTCGAGTCATCTGTCCATCTCCAGCAGACATACCACCTGGACATTAGATAGATAGATAGATAGATAGATAGATAGATAGATAGATAGATAGATAGATAGATAGATAGATAGATAGATAGATAGATAGATAGATAGATAGATAGATAGATAGATAGATAGATAGATAGACTCAAAAAGCAATGGATTGTGTGGTCAGACACTGATGGACCTTGACTTTAGAGTTCAGCTGGGATCTCTTTGGAAGTTCTCCTTGACTTTTTGTCTACCATTCTCACTATCCTTCTGCCCATTTTCCTCAAGGGAGGTCGGCTACAGTCTCATGGACCTTAAACTTCTCCATAATATTTGCAACTGTTGTCACAGGAACATCACGGTTCTTGGAGATTTTCTTCTAGCTTTTGTATTTTCTAGTCTATAATTTTCTTTCTGATCTCCTCGGACAAGTCTCTCCTTTGCTTTCTGTGGTCCATGGTCAGTGTGGGATACACAAAGATACCAAACAGCAGAGCAATGACTTTTCTCCATTTAAATTGGCTGAATGACTGACTGCACTATTGGAGACACGTGTGTATCACTCAAATCCAATCAGTTGTGATTTTTTCTAGGGGTCACAAAAAATGCATCCTGGCCATTTAAAAATCTGTTGAATAAGCAACACTTCAACTCTTGTCACACTTGATTTTCATTTCTCGAATGACATGTCAAAGGCATGCAGGTATATAGGGGACAATCGCTATTCATTTCATCACTTTTCAAAAGGCATGCAGCACTTTTCAATAAGATCTAAGTGTACTGACGAATTTGTCCACCTCCGTAGATAGATAGATAGATAGATAGATAGATAGATAGATAGATAGATAGATAGATAGATAGATAGATAGATAGATAGATAGATATGAAAGACACTATAAAATAGATAGATAGATAGATAGATAGATAGATAGATAGATAGATAGATAGATAGATAGATAGATAGATAGATAGATAGATAGATAGATAGATAGATAGATAGATAGATAGATATGAAAGACACTATATAATAGATAGATAGATAGATAGATAGATAGATAGATAGATAGATAGATAGATAGATAGATAGATATGAAAGACACTATATAATAGATAGATAGATAGATAGATAGATAGATAGATAGATAGATAGATAGATAGATAGATAGATAGATAGATATGAAAGACACTATATAATAGACAGACAGACAGACAGACAGACAGACAGACAGCTAGATAGATAGATAGATAGATAGATAGATAGATAGATAGATAGATAGATAGATAGATAGATAGATAGATAGATAGATAGATAGATATGAAAGACACTATATAATAGATAGATAGATAGATAGATAGATAGATAGATAGATAGATAGATAGATAGATAGATAGATAGATAGATAGATAGATAGATAGATAGATAGATAGATAGATATGAAAGACACTATATAATAGATAGATAGATAGATAGATAGATAGATAGATAGATAGATAGATAGATAGATAGATAGATAGATAGATATGAAAGACACTATATAATAGATAGATAGATAGATAGATAGATAGATAGATAGATAGATAGATAGATAGATAGATAGATAGATAGATAGATAGATAGATAGATAGATAGATAGATATGAAAGACACTATATAATAGACAGACAGATAGATAGATAGATAGATAGATAGATAGATAGATAGATAGATAGATAGATAGATAGATAGATAGATAGATAGATATGAAAGACACTATATAATAGATAGATAGATAGATAGATAGATAGATAGATAGATAGATAGATAGATAGATAGATAGATAGATAGATAGATATGAAAGACACTATATAATAGATAGATAGATAGATAGATAGATAGATAGATAGATAGATAGATAGATAGATATGAAAGACACTATATAATAGATAGATAGATAGATAGATAGATAGATAGATAGATAGATAGATAGATAGATAGATAGATAGATAGATAGATAGATAGATAGATAGATAGATAGATAGATAGATAGATAATGCCATACATTACCTGTCAGGTAATATAAAGAGTACATGACCCGTGTTTCCCCCTAATTGGGGCTCATCAAGTGTGCGCTCCTTTGCTTCTCCATGCAGGGATCAAACCTCGGTCCTCACAGCACCTGAAGCAGATGTGCAGAGTGAAGATCGAAGTATTACATCTATAGATCTGATCGCATCGGATTATCTGGGTGGTTACATAATATCACCATGTCACATTCTTGAACATTTTAAGGCCCCTGGTGTGGCCTAAAGGCCTTGTCTTGGAAGGTATAAGGCTCAGTTCCCCTATTCCATTGAAGGTGTATCATTGTTAGAAGGTGGATGTTTTACATTCATGCTAAATTCTTTGTGTTTTGACCGATAAAGCAAAGAGCACGAAGGAGTCATCAGGAATTTGTAGCTGTTGAGCAGAGCTGTTTCTTGTATTGTTCTTAGCAAACGGGAGCCTTCAGGCACTTTTAACAAGTTGACCTTGAACCCCAGTGGCTGTGTGACTTGAAAGGAGCTGAGTAACTGCTGGAGAGAAACTTTGCCTTGTCATCGCATGCTGGTGGCCACCTGGTAATGCCCCTGAACCCTGCTCTTGTGCAGTATTATACATGTGCTTTGCTTTCCGTCCACAGTGTAAGGCTGGTTTTTGGTTCTGGGGTGGATCCTGGAATCTACACATTGATACCCAGATAGGCTTTGGTGTTCCAACAACCCTTTGCCAGAAATAAAGAGTTATCAGATGGTGTAATGTGCTAGTATGTAAATCCTCATATAGTTAAGTGGATGTGATCAAGTTACAAAACTGGATAATCAGCTGTGGACAAAGAACCCAGATAAGAGGAGACTGAGATGAGGTCACCAGTGGAGCCCCCAGAAGAGACCTCTGCTTGGGCTTTCACTCTTCCTAATTTATATTAATGGCACTGACTCTCCAGCCAATAAGTAAGCCGGAGATATCTGTAACTGACACTAAAACTGGAGTAATAGTAAGGAGGCAGCAGAAAAAATTCAAGAAATGCTGGACAATCTTCAAAACTCTATGAGCACTCTGAGTGTTACAGAGAAGTAAAAGGAAAATTAATTATCCATTTAAAATGGGGAAAAACTGTCTTATAGGTAACAACCTCTGAAAAGGTTTTAGGGTTTCACATTATCAAAAACTCTCAATATGTTGGAAATGGGCAGAAGCAAATAAAATGTTAGATTACATTGTTAAAAAGCTGTTGATAATAAATCAAGAGGTTTTGTACTTAGACTGAAGGTGGCGCTAGTGAGACTGCACCTGGAGTCAAGTGTACAGTTCTGGTCACCATGTTATAAATAATAGAGAGCAGTGCTAGAGGCTGTGCATGGGAAAATAGCTAAATGCATCCCATAATTAAAGGGTATCACTAGGGAAGAGGATAGTTGAATTGTAAGAAAATATCCGCCTGGTGTAAGCATTCAGGTGCATTTGGAAACTTGGTTAGCCTGCCTTAAAAGTTAGTGCTTTCTTAAATTTTCTAGTCACTTCGTCAAAGAGTGCATTGTCCCACATTGTTTCTTACATATTTATGCAACTATCAGACATATACTTTTTTAGAAGGCTGGCATCCTTCAACATCTGCAATTAGATGCTGCAGATGTTCTATCAGACGGTTGTGGTGAGCGCCCTCTTCTACGCGGTGGTGTGCTGGGGAGGCAGCATAAAGAAGAAGGATGCCTCACGCCCGGACAAACTGGTGAGGAAGGCAGGCTCTATTGTAGGCACGGAGCTGGACAGTTTGACATCTGTGGCAGAGCGACGGGCGCTGAGCAGACTCCTGTCAATCATGGAGAATCCACCGCATCCACTGAACAGGATCATCTCCAGACAGAAGAGCAGCTTCAGCGACAGACTGCTGTCACCGTCCTGCTCCACTGACAGACTGAGGAGATCGTTCCTCCACCACACTATGCGACTCTTCAATTCCACCCGGGGGGGTAAACGTTAACATTATTCAAAGTTATTGTCTGTCTGTATACCTGCATTTTTATTACTCTTTAATTTAATATTGTTTTTTATCAGTATGCTGCTGCTGGAGTATGGGAATTTCCCCTTGGGGATTAATAAAGTATCTATCTATCTATCTATCTATCTATCTATCTATCTATCTATCTATCTATCTATCTATCTATCTATCTATCTATCTATCTATCTATCTATCTATCTATCTATCTATCTATCTATCTATCTATCTATCTATCTATCTATCTATTCAAAAATAACTGATAATAGAATGGAATTATATGTGCTAGCAGGGTACATAGCACCACCTTATAATATCACGTGGCTGATGTTGCTTTCCACTGATGTAAAGACTTATCTACTATTGGTAAATATTGGATGGGGGCGTGGTCTGTGGCTAACTGTAGTTTAAATAGTTTAAAACATAACATTTTTCAAGAGGTATCTACTTGTTCCTGCCCTGGCTGGTGTTCAAATCTATGTTTTATGTTCTTTTTCTGCATAATTGAGTCATTTATGTTAATGTTACTTTTGCTTAACATCTGCATTGCTGTCAATGTTATGTCCTCTGTGTTTTGTGGGTGGTTCCCCGAGAGGCGGGGCCACCTGCCAATCAGCTGCCAGGAAACGCCCTATAAATCTGAAGGGTCTCCCACAGCTCCTGATGGCTCATTTTCAATGAACTAGGGCAGGGGTAGGCAACGTCGGTCCTGGTGAGCCGCAGTATGTGCAGGTTTTTGTTCCAACCCAGTTCCTTAACGAGAACTCAATTATTGCTGATGAAGCACATATTGCTTAAGTGACATTTTGATGCTTCATTTTAGTGGTCTTGCTTGTTAAGGTTCTCCAACCTTAATTGCTTATTTCAATCTTAAACTGCTGCATTCAGTGTTTTAATTGCTCCTTATTAGCAATAAGATGTAAAAGACGAAGCAGCCAGCAGTTCTCCAGCTAGCTTTTTTCCAATTACATCTGTGTGTGTTCATCATGCACGGTTTGATTTAATAAAACACTTAATAGAAAAATGTGACAGACTGAAAATGATCTGTTTTAGGCTTCAAATCATTTGGATGATATCCTTGGAAAGGAAAAAAATCTACGATATAAGAGCCTTACATTGCACAGACTAACAAGCCATAAAATTAAATAAGGTCTGAGATTGGCAATGATTGGTTTCTAATTAAGCAATTGGGTTGGAATGAAAACCTGTAGCCACTGCGGCTCACCAGGACCGACATTGCCTACCCCTGAACTAGGGAGTTATGGTGAGCTTCTGTTTTTTTTTTCTGTGTTCTTTATTAATTATATTGGACCTTTTTTGACTTCCTGCTCTGTTTTTTGACTTCTGGGATTGTGTTTTGGGAATTTGTGTGCTTGGATTGCCCTGTGTTTTAGGCAACTTCACTTTGTCATTGCACTGCTCTAAGCTTTATGGTATTTCAGTATGTCTTTTGTGGAAATAGGTCAATAAATTTTGTTACTTAGTATTGGCTAATCTTATTTTTATATTTTTATTTTTTATAAACCTTTCTTTCTTTCATCATCTTGTAAAGCACTTTGAGCTGCATCATTTGTATGAAAACATGCTGTAGAAATAAATGTTGTTGTTGTTTTTTTTATTTTTATAAATTTTCTGTGATTGTCCTTCTATCTAGAAGTGCTGTTTTGGGACTTACAGTATGTGCTTTGAAACTCCAAGTTCACAACACTGATGGAGATTTTGATTCTACACTGAAGTTTCAAGCTAAAATTGTTGGCTGCATCTGAACATGGTAGAGAGCATAGACAGATATGATACAATTTATTTGTGTATAGCCCAAAATCACACAAGAAGTGCCGCAATAGACTTTGTTGCTAAAAAATGGAAGAAATCTTGGGAAAGGCAATTTAGAGACATCTTTCCAGGTAGGTTGGGCGTGCAGTGCATGTCAAAAATGGGGTACATGCAATACACAAAACAGAACAGAATGCAAGTACTCCTCAATACAATACAACAGTACAATAGTAAGAGCGAAATGCAAGAGTGGTTTCGATTTGTTCAGAGTCCTGGAGACCTCAGTCATCAAGCTGCCTCCCCACCACCCCTACTGGCCATTCCATGGCCAAGTCAGTGCTAAGATGGCCAATCAGGTGAAAGGACCCTCCACTATCAGAGATGACTTTTCCATGGGCAGGCAAACAACTTGGCAGTAGAGCAGCGACACCAAGTGTGAGAAGAGAAACAGAATAGGTGATGGTGAATAACAAATAATAACTATCGTATTACTTATATTTTAATGTGTGGCAGGAGGCTGGGGGGCAGACCCAGCCGGGACGCCTGTAAGGATTGGGAGACGGTTTATACGTCCCCCGGACCACGAGGGGGCAACCGCCCTGAATAAGGAGGGGACCACGGGGATGGAGTCAGGAGGCTCAAACCCATTGGGGCCCGTGGCCGCTACCAGGGGGCGCCCAGAGCGTCATGGAGCCCAGGAAACCTGCACTTCTGCCACACCTGGGCAGGTGGAGGAAGAGCCTTCCAGGGGCACCAGGAGTGCTTCCAGGTGCTCGTGCGGCACTTCTGCCACACCTGGAAGTGCCGCCGGAAGGTCATCAATGAACACCTGGAGCACATCCGGGTGAATATAAAAGGGGCCACCTTCCTACAGTCAGGGAGCTAGAATCGGGAGCTGGGGCAGGACGAAGTTCCAGGGGCAGGAGAAAGAAAGGCGGCCCATGGACATTGAAAGAAAAGCCCGTGTTGAGGGGGTGTTTGGTACGGGAGCACTGTGTGCTGTGTTGGACTTTTGTGGAGAATAAAACGTTTTATGTTTTATAAGGAATTGGTGTTTGACTGATGGTGTTCGGACATGCTCTCACAAATGCTAATGATCAACAACAGATGTGCAGTCTGTACAGTTAATCAGCAGCTCTAGTCAGGGTGTGCTAAACTAAAGTTGTCAGTCTTCAGCCGGGATTTAAAAGCTGAGACCGAAGGGGCATCTCTTATAGTAGCAGGCAGACCACTCCAGAGTTTAGGGGCCCTGTAACTAAAAGTATGACCTCACACTGTTATATTATTAATGCTTGGAATCGTAAGCAGACCGGCATCGTTAAATCTTAATGTGCATTCAGGTTTGTAAGCCATGATAAGTTCAGACAAGTAAGCCGGACCTCGGCCATTTAATGCTTTATATGGTAAAAGGAGGATTTTGAAATCTGTCCTAAACTTAACTGGGAGCCAGTGTAAGGATTTAAGAACTGGAGTTATGTGTTTGTGTTTTCTCATGCCTGTAATTGTTACAGCAACATTTTTGGATTAACTGAAGGCTGTATAAAGAACAATTTGAACATTCATTGAACACCACAGTGCAGTAGTCAAACCTACTAGAAGTAAACGCATGAATAAATTTCTCTGTATCCTGTATATTTAGAAGACACTGTGGCACTTTGCTAATAAATTACAGCATCAGAGAAATATTAAATCATGACCATTTTTCAATGCTGCAACAATGACGTTGTTTATAGTACAGTGTAGTGCAATAGAAATACTAAGAACACAGTTAGTTATGGGGCAGAACAGTGGCACAGTGGTAGAGACCAGGGTTCACATTTATGCCCTATGCTAGCTAGAATAGGCTCCAACACCCCCACAACCCCGGTACGGATTAAGCAGGTTTGAGAAAGGCATGATATTTAGTTATTGTAACAAAAAGTGTTACTGAGCCATCTTTCATTCGTTTCTACATCAGTTAAGCAGGATGGAGCAGGATCAGATACCAGCCTGCTAGCACATACCCCTGCATTCTGCTACAGTAAGGGATGGGATTGACTCTATATGGCGAAGAAAGAAAAAGACATGTCGTATCCTACCATATTGAATTAATAAAGAATACCATTGTTAGGAAATTAATTAAATTAAAACACATTTAATGTCATACCTTCCTTATATGGCCATCCAACCACACCTACCTCTAGCCCCGCCCTGTCCTGCAGTAAGGTGAATTTGCTTCAGTGCGTACCACTCCAGTGGTTTCACTGTTTTGCCATCAGGGTCAGCTGTCGAATGATTAAAAATGAAATATAAAAAAATATTCAAGTCGAAGTGACCGCTCTAGAGTTAAAATTGATATAGTAAGCTAATTTGTAATTAAAGTCGCACAGAACATTTCTTGTTTTAACAAAAACAAGCTCACAAATTTGCCAATGCTTCTCAAGAACATAATTTGAAATTTAAAAAAGGTGTACAGCACAGCGCTATTTAAAATCTAACAATGAATACAGAACCACCCAGACAAATTTCCTTGAAGAAGAAGTGTGCTAAATTTCAATTACCGTATATACTCGTGTATAAGTCGGGTCTTGAAACCCGAAAAATCGATCATAAAATCAGACCCCGACTTATACCCCCGTTCAAAAATGTGTCACTTAATTTCTTTTTTTTTTTTTTACATCATCTTGCCTCCTCCAATCTCGCGCCAGTTTCTCAGATGCATCAAATTTTGTTGCAGCAGCACAGTTACCAATTTCTTTTGCTACTTCAATGACATTTAATTTAAAACCAGCTTCATAATAATAAATAACTCTTTGCATTTATATAGCTCTTTTGTCACTACTCAAAGCGCTTAGCAATTGCAGGTTAAGTGCCTTGCTCAAGGGCCCAACAGAGCAGAATCCGTTTTGGCATTTTACAGAATTTGAACCGGCAACCTTCCGATTGCCAGTGCAGATCCCTAGCCTCATAGCCACCACTCCACCTAATATTTTCTTCTGATCGAACACTCCATCGTAGATAAGGGATGCTCTTACGATAAAGGTGTATGAGGGTGTGAGATACAAAAAACACAAAGCTCGTTTGTTTGTTTGTCACCGGACGGCCATCATTTATGAAAGTGAGGAACAATTAGGAACACTGTGTTGCTAACTGAAGGGGCATATTCTTCAGACACAAAGGGGATGACCCCCAATCTATATGGGCTTTGGCACTGACGGCAACAATTTACAGAAAAAGTTGATGCCATTGATGCTGTCAACAAACAACAAGAACAATGGTGCTGTCATCGAGTTCAGCATTCCGCAGTCAGCTTTGTCAACTGTATGTGCTGAAAGATCGCACGATGTTCCAATTCCATTACGCCGAAATCCCCGTTATATTAAATTGGCTTTTCAGTCCTGAGCACTTCATACTAATGGAATTTGACCTGTGTGATGGACGGCTTATCCCGGCCGACACATCCAAGACGCTACATGGCGTCTTCCCTGCAGCATGGAGGATGGAGTTCGACTTCACAGCCCTGCTGGTTGCCATCGTGGGACTCTGCAGGGAGACGCGGGGATTTCTATTTTCCCGGAAGTACTCCCCAGTCACGAGGATGGAGAAACAGAAGTACTTCCGGGATGAAGAAAAACACAAGTCTTCGTCTGACCCGGAAGTGCTATGGAATCACATGGACAGAAGAACAGGAGCACTTCCGGGTCAAGTACTATTTAAAGGACTGGTTGAAACCCAGCAAGCTGAGCTGGAGCTGGGAGGGAGTGTGACGGAGCTGCTGGGAATGGAGGATTGGTTATTTGTGATTTATTAATTATTGATTTATTGTTTATGGTGGTGGAGGTACTTTGGGGCACTTTATTGAAGAATATAAAAATACTTCTAGGTGCTTTTAAACCAGTGTCTATCTGTCTGTTGGGTTTCACGGGGCAATAGCGCCACCAAGCGTCCATTAACTTACAACTTGTATTAGAAAACAGTGGCGCACCTACATTTTTAGGGCTCTGAAGTTCAAACTGTTATGGGGGGCCCCTTCACAACCAGCAATGAGGTCTTGGGTAACCCCTGCTATCTTCTTCAATAGGGTTTTATTAAAGGCCGACACCTATCTTCAAATCTCCGATGCTTGTTTAATGTTATATATTCACCAGCAAACTCAAACACCCCAGAGATATTACTATCATTAGACGCAGAAAAAGCATTTGATATGATTGAATGGAATTACCTTTTCACTGCATTGGAGAAATTTGGGTTTGGCCCGAATATTTGTGCTTGGATCAAACCACTGTATACCAATCCAGAAGCTTCAGTTTGTATTAATAACATTTGCTCAGACTATTTTAAACTAGAACGTGGTACCAGACAAGGATGTCCCTTGTCGCCACTGTTGTTTGCAATCGCTATTGAACCACTGGCGGTTCACTGCCGAAATTCTTATCAGATAAAGGGGATTGTCAGAGAAGGACTGGAACAGAAAATTTCTCTATATGCAGATGGTATGGTCTTATATATATCAGACCCAGAAAACACTGTCCCTGTTGTTTTAACAGCACTAACAGAATTTCAAAAGATATCTGGTCTTAGAATTAATCTGAATAAAAGTATACTCTTTCCAGTGAATTCACAAGCATATAATATTAGATTAGACACCCTACCTTTTACCATAGCAGATCAGTTTAAATACCTAGGGGTAAATATCACAAGTAAACATAAAGCTCTTTATCAACAAAATTTTGGCGTCTGTATGGAAAAAATTAAGCAAGACTTGCATAGATGGTCAACCCTTCATCTCACTCTAGCCGGAAGAATTAACATTGTTAAGATGAATATCCTTCCTAAGCTTCTCTTTTTATTTCAAAACATTCCAATATATATCAAAAAATCGTTTTTTAAACAGTTAGATTCAATAATAACCTCATTCATTTGGAACTCAAAACACCCACGTATCCGAAGAGCGACCCTACAAAGACCTCAGGCAGAAGGTGGCATGGCTTTACCTAATTTTCAGTTTTATTACTGGGCAGCAAACATACAAGCCATGAAAACCTGGACACAAATAAATGAACATACACAGGCTTGGTCCGCAATAGAAGTAAAATCCTGTAGTACTTCTTTATACTCCCTGCTCTGCTCTCCAATAAATGAAAGTTATCGCAAATATACTAATAACCCAATTGTGCTTTACTCACTCAGAATATAGAACCAAATTAGAAAGCATTTTAAGATGGAAAATCTTTTATCAGTGGCACCTCTGCAAGAGAACCACCTCTTTCAACCTTCGCAAGTATATCCAGTTTTTAATACCTGGAAAAGTTTTGGGATTAAAATGCTCAGAGATCTTTATATAGACAACATATTTACATCTTTTGAACAATTACGTTCAAAATTCAACCTCCCAGATACACATTTCTTTTACTATCTTCAAATTAGAAATTTTGTTAAACAGAAATTCCCCGATTTCCCCCACCTTGCACCCTCCACAATGCTGGAAAAAATACTGCTCAATTTCAAGGAAACAAACACTATTTCCACAATATATAAAATCTTATTAAAGTCCCTACCTTTCAAAGATCCAAGAGGACATTGGGAAGAAGATCTCTTAATCAATATATCAGAAAAGGAGTGGAAGGTAGCAAAGCAGAGAATTCACTCGAGTTCTATATGCGCAAAGCATAGAATTATTCAACTAAAAATTATATATCGAGCCCATCTGTCTTGCTTAAAACTGTCCAAAATGTTTCCAGGGCAAGATCCAACCTGCGAGCGCTGCAACCAAGCTCCTGCCTCACTGGGTCACATGTTCTGGGCCTGCACCAAACTAACATCATTTTGGACAAAAATTTTTAAGTGCCTCTCAGACAGCCTTAGTATCACAATCCCTCCTAACCCATTAACAGCTGTGTTTGGTGTCCTTCCAGATGGACTGGAATTGGAGAAGGACATCCAAACTGTGATTGCATTCACTACACTTTTGGCACGCAGACTTATTTTGTTAAATTGGAAGAATCCCAATGCTCCTCTTATAAGTCAGTGGGAAACCGATGTTTTATATTATTTGAAATTGGAAAAAATCAAATTTTCAGTTAGAGGATCTGTACAAAATTTTTTCAAAACATGGCAGGATTTAATCAATATTATTTTAGAATAAGAGAAATAACTATTATTGCATTTAACTCCCTTCTCCATCTCTTATTTACATAGATATTTACTTCTCCCTTTCTTTTGTTTAATGTTGCCTTATTAAAAAGCCTAAAGCAATTTTCCTTTAGCTAAGCTCTCCTTCTCAGGGGTGGGGTTTGATTTGTCTTCAAATTTGTTGGGTTATAAATCGATCTGTTTGTATGGAATGATTACAATGAAAATTAATAAAATAAAAATATTAAAATAAAGTTAAAAATTAAAAAAAAAAAAAGAATTACTAGATGCAATAAACTCACTTGAGTAGGAAAGCAGCAGGCCCTGATGGCTACCCTGCCGAATTTTATAAAAAATTCTCAACTCAGCAAACTCCCCTTCTATTAGCAACATTTACAGAAGCTAGAGAAAATAAAATTCTACCTCAACAAATGATGACAAAGCCGTAGTGCTGCTGGGCAGACAATCCACCCTATCATAGAAGAATGACCTCTGAGAAGTCTCTGCTGGCCAATCTGCTGATTTCCTTTAGTGTGGCTTGCAGTGCAGTTGAAAATAGAAAGAAATTAGATGTTTTTTCGAGGGGCACCATTTATGAAAATTAAGGGGCTCACACTGCTGACACCGAGGGGTGCCATTTATGTAAGTCAGCACATTCTGGACCACCACCCTTCCATCCCTGTCCAGATACCGAGGGATGCCGCTTTGCTAACTCAAGGGACACTGAGGGGAAATCCCCCCTATCCATATGGGCTTTGGTACTGATGGCAGCAATTTTATTTACAGAAAAGGCTGGAACTTCTCACTCCCATTGATGCTAGCAACTGTGCTATGTTCATATTGCAATTTAACAAAATCCTTGTTATAATGAATTGTTATTTGGGTCCTCAGCACTGTTGTGTAATGGAATTTGACCTAGTGACCAGGTGTGGGAATGACAGGTCTCCAGACAGGAAGAGAAATTTTTGAGGTGACAACTGGGTTGTCCCTTTTATTGCCTGTGGACAATGAAAATAAACAAAAAAATAAAATAACCCTCTCTGGTGTAAATCTCGAGTGTGGGAATCCAACTATGGTACAGTCACAGGGTTATGGTTGCTATTTGTGGAGCTCCATCCAGTGGGTCACTCCAGCCAGTGATAACGACACTTCCTTCTGGGAAGCCAGGGGTTTTACGGTAGCTGGACTGGAAGGGGCAGGTCAAATACCTTCACCGGGTGGCTTCTTGCCACTTTGGGAAAGAAGGAGAAGACAATGTTAGCAGCGGTGGCCCCTCTTGTTTCGTAAGGTTACTACATACTTAGACTGAGCCTGAGAGGAGGTCCTTTGACGTGCCATGTGTGACAACCTGCATCTAAAAAACCATCTGGTTTTGATCTGCCCTAAAGAATACAGTCTAGAATCAATAGAATTAGAACTAATCATGGCAGATGGGCAGACTTACTCGACAAATGGAAAAAAAAACTCCCCTCACAACGCCACTGCAGTGCTGTTAGGCAGCACCATCCACCACATCATAGAAGAAGGTCCTTTGAGAGCCTCTCCTGGTCAATCTACTGATTTACTGAGTGTGACTCACAGTGGGGCATCTGTTGATGAAGAGAGATTTACTGATCTTCTGATTTTCATGATCTTTGCTGAGTCAATGGATGGTCTGATGGGGGCTCTCGAGAGAATGAGTGAGGAGTCTGAGTGTCTGGGCTTGCGAGTGTTCTGATAAAAACCAAGAGCCAGGCCATTAATGACGTCTTGGGCACAACAGTCAGCAGTGTGTCTGTCTGTGGAGAGAGTGTCGACCTTGTTGAGAGATTTATGACATTCATGTCTCTGGTGACTCTTCCTATGAAGTCAGTAGACGGATTGGGAGAGCATGGGGGGATCATGAGGTCACTGGAAAGAGGTTTGTGGTGCTCCTGATATCTCTGCGAAAGGACGAAGGTCCAAGTGTTTATAGTCCTGGTCTTGCTGTCTTGCTATACAGTGCATTCGGAAAGTATTCACAGCGCATCACTGTTTCCACATTTTGTTATGTTACAGCCTTATTCCAAAATGGATTAAATTCGTTTTTTTCCACAGAATTCTGCACACAACACCCCATAATGACAACGTGAAAAAAGTTTACTTGAGGTTTTTGCAAATTTATTAAAAATGAAAAAACTGAGAAATCCCATATACATAAGTATTCACAGCCTTTGCTCAATACTTTGTCGATGCCCCTTTGGCAGCAATTACAGCCTCAAGTCTTTTTGAATATGATGCCACAAGCTTGGCACACCTCTCCTTGGCCAGTTTGGCCCATTCCTCTTTGCAGCACCTCTCAAGCTCCATCAGGTTGGATGAGAAGCGTCGGTGCACAGCCATTTTAAGATCTCTCCAGAGATGTTCAATCAGATTCAAGTCTGGGCTCTGGCTGGGCCATTCAAGGACATTCACAGAGTTGTCCTGAAGCCACTCCTTTGATATCTTGGCTGTGTGCTTAGGGTCGTTGTCCTGCTGAAAGATGAACCGTCGCCCCAGTCTGAGGTCAAGAGCGCTCTGGAGCAGGTTTTCATCCAGGATGTCTCTGTACATTGCTGCAGTCATCTTTCCCTTTATCCTGACTAGTCTCCCAGTTCCTGCTGCTGAAAAACATCCCCACAGCATGATGCTGCCACCACCATGCTTCACTGTAGGGATGGTGCCAGGTTTCCTCCAAACGTGACGCCTGGCATTCACACCAAAGAGTTCAATCTTTGTCTCATCAGACCAGAGAATTTTCTTTCTCATGGTCTGAGAGTCCTTCAGGTGCCTTTTGGCAAACTCCAGGCGGGCTGCCATGTGCCTTTTACTAAGGAGTGGCTTCTGTCTGGCCACTCTACCATACAGGCCTGATTGGTGGATTGCTGCAGAGATGGTTGTCCTTCTGGAAGGTTCTCCTCTCTCCACAGAGGACCTCTGGAGCTCTGACAGAGTGACCATTGGGTTCTTGGTCACCTCCCTGACTAAGGCCCTTCTCCCCCAATCGCTCAGTTTAGATGGCCGGCCAGCTCTAGGAAGAGTCCTGGTGGTTTCGAACTTCTTCCACTTGTGGATGATGGAGGTCACTGTGCTCATTGTGACCTTCAAATCAGCAGAAATTTTTCTGTAACCTCCCCAGATTTGTGCCTCGAGACAATCCTGTCTCAGAGGTCTACAGACAATTCCTTTGACTTCATGCTTGGTTTGTGCTCTGACATGAATTGTCAACTGTGGGACCTTATATAGACAGGTGTGTGCCTTTCCAAATCATGTCCAACTAACTGAATTTACCACAGGTGGACTCCAATGAAGCTGCAGAAACATCTCAAGGATGATCAGGGGAAACAGGAGGCACCTGAGCTCAATTTTGAGCTTCATGACAAAGGCTGTGAATACTTATGTACATGTGCTTTCTCAATTTTTTTATTTTTAATAAATTTGCAAAAACCTCAAGTAAACTTTTTTCACGTTGTCATTATGGGGTGTTGTGTGTAGAATTCTGAGGAAAAAAATGAATTTAATCTATTTTGGAATAAGGCTGTAACATAACAAAATGTGGAAAAAGTGATGCGCTGTGAATACTTTCCGGATGCACTGTATGGTTGTGAGACATGGACGCTATCCAGTGACCTGAGACGAAGACTGGACTCCTTGTGTATCTTCAGAGAATCCTTGGGTACTGCTGGTTTGACTTTGTGTTGCTCATGAAGTCCCGAATGAAGCACATTACCTGCATTGTGAGGGAGCGTCAGTTACGGCACTATGGCCATGTGGCGCGATTACCTGTGGGTGATCCTACTCACAGTATCCTCATTGTTGAGTATCTGAGTGGCTGGACCAGGCCAAGGGGACGCCCATGTAACACCTGGCTGCGACAGATAGTTGGTCATTTCTTGAGGGTGGAAGCGGACCACGTGTCTGCCTGGGGGTTTGCCAACCGGGATCCTGAGCTGTTTCGTCTTGTGGTGGTTGCGGCAACATGCTGTACCACTGCATGCTCCCTAACCTGACCTGACCCACCTCACAGTGCAACTGAAGATATTAAAAATGTAGATCTTTGTTTGTGATATGCCCATAATTGCAGTCATTTCTAGCACTTTTTGTTTTGTCGTTCATACAGGTATATTTTATGTTTGGATGTTATTTGTACGCCATATGCTAAATCAATTCAAATTAATGTTACGTGTGACACCTGTCTTGGTGTCAGTTTATATAGCGCCTTTCAACAGACACAGTTCTGAGAGCTATTGCTGACTTTGTGTCCTGATTTATTAGACATGTTAGTCTAGTACTGCGGGAGGCATTGGCAAGTGAGTGGGGGTCCCTTGAATGCAACAGCAATACCATAAGGGATAAAAATAAGGCCAGTGACCTGCCCACCCTACAACTCCTAATTAAATTCATGTCAGAAGTGTAAAAAAGCTATTCAAATTTGCTGAGGGGGCGGAGGGGTGGATTAAAGGGCAAGAAAACAAAGCACTCCTTAGTGTAGCATTGTCCCTGGGCGAGTACGGCACCCCCAGCACCGAAACGGTTCAGAGCCTCTGATGTAAATAAACACACTGCTGAGTGGCTCCTGGGTTTATTTAGCCCTCTAGGGTGGCAGTGCCAGTGCCAGAATTCAACAGAAAATCAAAGGCTAAAAGGTTAATAAAAGAAGGGGCTTTATGATGCCAGGAAGAAAAGGTCACATCCCGAAATGGAAGCGAGAGGCAGGAATGTGGTGTGGACTCCTGTTATGAAGTACAGAGGCGAAATGGTCAAAATCAGATGAAAATGAAGTGTTCTGCAGGGTCTACGGCCTAAAACACTCAGACTCGCTCACACTTTTAGACCTCCGCCTTCCAGAATGGTGACTTTGAGGAGATGGCCTTCAGTTAACATGCAGTTGAAACATACAGTAAGTAATGAGCAGGCTTAAAATACGAAATGGCGTGTCACATTGGTGCAGGGGTCACCACTGCCACTGATCCTGATCTACGGTGTCTTCACAAAGTATTCAGATCCCCTTCACTTTTTTTCACATTCTAATTTGCAAAATAAATTAATTTTTTCCCCAACATCATGCAACTCTCAATGCTTCCGAACGACCAAGCAAAAACAGGATTTAGAAATGTTTACAAATTTATTAAGAAATAAAAACGGAACTATCCCATTGATGCGAGTATTCAGACCCTCTACACAATACTTAGCTGAAGCACCCTTTGGCAGCCATTCCAGCCCGGAGTCAACAAGCTTCTCAAACCTGGATTTGGAGACATTCTTCCATTCTTCTCTGCAGATTCTCTCAAGTTCTGTCAGTTTGGATGAAGACCATCGGTGGACGGCTATTGTTAGGTCTCTCTAGAGATGCTCGATATGGGTTCAAGTGCATGCTTTGGCTGGGCCATCAACCTGGGTTGTCCTGTTAGGAGGTTAATCTCCATCCCAGCTTGACATCCAGAGTGCGCTAAAGCAGGTTTTCATTTAGGATATCTCTGCACTTTGCGCCATTCAGCTTTTCCTCAACCCTGAAATCTATTTTCGTTCCTTTCAGAGATGTTTGATTGGGTTCAAGTCAGGACTCTGGCTGGACCACCCCTCCTGTTTGTGTCCTGTTAGAAAATGAACCTTCATCCCAGTCTGAGGTCTCATGTGCTCCAGACCAGATTTTCATTAAGGAGATCTCTCTATTCAGCTTTCCTTTAACCCTGCCTTGTCTCTCAGTCTCTATCCCCTCCAGTATGATCCTGCCACCATCATGCTACACTGTTGGAATCGTATTGCACAGGTGATGAGCGGTGCCTGGTTTCCTCCATATGTGACACTAATCTTGGGTCTGTCAGACCAAAAAATCTTCTTTCTCATATTCTAAGCATTTTGTAAACTGCAAGCAGGAATCCACGTGTCTCTTACTGAGGAGAGGCTTCTGTCTGGCCACTCTGTCATAATGCCCAGATCTGTAGAGTGATGCAGTGGTGGTTGTCCTTCTGGAATTTTCTCCCATCTCCACACAGGTTCTCCAGAGCTCAGCCGGAGTGATAATGGGTTCTTGCTCAACTCTCTTAACTTCTCCCACGATTGCTTAGTTTGCCACACAATCCTGTCTCTAAGCTCTGTGGTATTCCACAGCTGATGGGCAGGGCCTTGATGTTAATATGGTCCCATAAGACCAGAAGACCTTGTTTCTCACAGTCGGAGTGTCCTTTAGGTGCATTTTTGTGAACTCTAAGCACGTCTTCCATATGTCACTTACTGAGGAGAGGCTTCTGTCTGGCCACTCTATCATAAAGTCCAGATCCGTGTAGTGATGCAATAGTGGTTGTCCTTCTGCAGATTTTCTCCCATCTCCACACAGATTCTCTGGAGCTCAGCCAGAGTAACAGTGGGTTCTTGATCACCACTTTTACCTTCTCCCATGATTGCTTAGTTTGGCACACAATCCTGTCTCTAAGCTTTGCTTACAATTATTTTTACCACATGGCTTGATTTTTGCTCAATGGTGGGAACTTATATTGATGGCTCTGTGAGGATGGATGGAGATTTTCGGGTTCCTTCAGAGATGTTCGAATGGGTTCAAGTCAGGACTCTGACTGGACCAACCCTTCTCTTTGTGTCCTGTTGGAAGGTGAACCTTCATCCCAGTCTGAGGTACCATATGCTCCATTCATTAAGGAGATCTCTCCATTCAGCTTTCCCTCAACCCTGTCTCATCTCCCAGTCCCCAACCCCACAGCATGATCTTGCCACCATCATGGTTCACTGTTGGAATGGTATTGCACAGGTGACAAGTAGGGCCTGGTTTCCTTCATATGTGACACTAATCTTGAGTCAATCAGACCAAAAAATCTCATTTGTCACATTCTGAATGTACTTCAGGTGCATTTTTGTGAATTCCAAGCACGTCTTCCATGCGTCACTTACTGAGGACAGGCTTCTGTCTGGCCACTCTGTCATAATGTCCAGATCTGTAGAGTGATGCAGTGGTGTTTTTCCATCTGGAAGTTTCTCCTGTCTCCAATGATGATGATGATGATGATGATGATGATGATTGTTATTATTATTATTATTATTAGAAAAATACAGGTATTCAATGAGCTGATTCAATGAGAATTTTATTGCTAACATAATGAAACATAAAATTCTCAAACTCCTTTAATCCAAGTCAGGGCCACAGGAGCTATCAGGAAACAACCCTGGATGGGAAACCCATTAATGCACACACACACATATATACACACATTCTCTCACACTTACTGTATCATTATTTTCTAATAATAATAACAAGCAAAATGAGATTACAAGAAGACATGATTAGAGCGTTTCAAATTATGAAAGGAGTTAGTCGAGTGGATTGAGATGGCTACTTCAAAATGAGTTCAACAAGAACACGAGAATACAGTTAAGGGTACATTTTACGCAAGATTCGATCCTCCCATGGAAGAGCTCCATAAGTATGATGTGATTGCAGGTTTTGGAGAGCCTGACAGTGCCTGGTCTCAGTAATGTTACTGTAACCTCTTCTGGGAACTAAAGCTGTCTGTCTACATAATCTCTAAGCTACCGGTCAAGTTCTGTGCCCCATAAACTTGTGGAGGTGGACTTGGGGACCCCAGTTGCTGTTGGTGACTTCTGTCCTGTTCTAATAAAGGTGATGGTCCTCACTGGTGTTGCTAATTCAAGATGACAGCACTGTGGATGGTGTGAACTCTGGCCCTCCAAACCAGATCTTACCATCACTGGTATCTCACTTCCCTCATCAACAACAACAACATTAATTGATTTAGCACATTTTCATACAAACAATGTAGATCAAAGTGCTTTACAAGATGCGATGAGAAGGAAGTGCTCCAAGGTGTGCTTTAGGGGGCATTTCAATGGACATGGCAGACATGCTTGGGGTCTCCACCAATCCCTCATTAGAACACATTGGAAGGACTGAGCAGAACATCAAAGACAGTCTGGATCAAGATGGGACTCAGCCTTCCAAAGCTTACACTATGAGACTTTGTACTTCACCGCATGTTCCTATCTACTTCAGGCTCCCTGACATCACATGCCAACTAAATAATGACACATTTACCTAAAAATAAAACAACAAAAAAATAAATAAAAACAAACTACTAAGTATTGTGGTAGACAGTAGAACTTTAGGGACCTTCAAAACTCAGTTTGATGTTATTCTTGAAAGACTAGGTGGACAACATTGGTGAGTGTTGTTGGGCTAAATAGCCTGCTCTCATCAAAATGTTTTCCAGTGTTCAAATATTCCAATGTTTTGAAATAAAAACAATTTCTCCTTGTTTTTTTTTTTTACATGAAACGAAAGAATGAATTCTTTATTACTGTTATTACTATAAAAGCATTAAAAATTATACGTTGCTGTGACCAAGCCTTTTAAATTAATAGGGTAAATAACCTGTGTTAGTAACTATCAAAGGTAACTACGCCTTGTAGTCAAATTATTAGTAGTGGTGTCATCATCACTCTGTGCAGTGTTTTTAATTTCCTAACATACTCAAAATTTTTCTGCCCGGTACATTATTATAATTATTATGATTTACAAATACAGAAGACAATTAAGTGTGTAATAATATATTTTATGTTTCTTTCAGTAACCACATGTTTATGTTTTTATCTACCAAAGCTGGTAAAATCCTTTAAAAGAAAAACTCTGTAAATAGAGCATAACTGCCCCCTGCTGGCAATATGTGTGAATGGTTATAACTTCTGCAACAACTAGATAGATAGATAGATATGGAAGGCACGATATAATAGATAGATAGATAGATAGATAGATAGATAGATAGATAGATAGATAGATAGATAGATAGATAGATATGAAAGGCACTATATAACAGATAGATAGATAGATAGATAGATAGATAGATAGATAGATAGATAGATAGATAGATAGATAGATAGATAGATAGATAGATAGATAGATAGATAGATAGATAGATATGAAAGGCACTATATAATAGATAGATAGATAGATAGATAGATAGATAGATAGATAGATAGATAGATAGATAGATAGATAGATAGATAGATAGATAGATATGAAAGGCACTATATAACAGATAGATAGATAGATAGATAGATAGATAGATAGATAGATAGATAGATAGATAGATAGATAGATAGATAGATAGATAGATAGATAGATAGATAGATAAGGCACTATGTAATAGATAGATGAAGAATGCAGAAGAGCTTTAGAAGATAGTGGACTGAAGATAAATAGGATAAAGAGTGGAGAAGTTTAAATATCTATTTCAAAATGGAGAATTAGATGCAGAGATAATCCATAGAGTGCAGTTTTGATAGAACAATAGGAAGAAGGTATCAGGAGTGTTGTGTGACTGAAGAATTAAGGTGAAGATTAAAGGTAAGGATTTTAAGTCCATGATAAGACCAGCAATGATGCCTGGAGCTGAGTTGTGAGCAGTAAAGGGAGTGTAGGAGAAGAAGTTAGAAGTGACAGAAATAAGAATATTGAGATGTGTGTTTGGAGTTAAAAAAAGGGCAGAATATGAAATGAGATCAAGCAGAGGTAGAACAAAAGTGGGAGAAAGATTTATTAAATTACAGGAAAGTAGGCTGAAGTAGTATCGACATGTGATGAGGCAAAAGAGGGATGGGAATGGAAGTACTCAGAAAGAGAAAGTAAGGGAGATTGAAGTGGAGCTAAATGGATAAAGTAAATGAAGATCTGAAGGAAAAGGGTCTGACTGGTGAGGAGGTGCAGGACTGGACTGTTTGAAAGAGGTTCATCAGGCACATCAACCTCACATAGAAGTGGGAAAAGATAGATAGATAGATAGATAGATAGATAGATAGATAGATAGATAGATAGATAGATAGATAGATAGATAGATAGATAGATAGATAGATAGATAGATAGATATGAAAGGCTCTATATAATAGATAGATAGATAGTGAATGGCACTATAGATAGATAGATAGATAGATAGATAGATAGATAGATAGATAGATAGATAGATAGATAGATAGATAGATAGATAGATAGATATGAAAGGCTCTATATAATAGATAGATAGATAGTGAATGGCACTATAGATAGATAGATAGATAGATAGATAGATAGATAGATAGATAGATAGATAGATAGATAGATAGATAGATAGATAGATAGTGAAAGGCACTATAGATAGATAGATAGATAGATAGATAGATAGATAGATAGATAGATAGATAGATAGATAGATAGATAGATAGATAGATAGATAGATAGATAGATAGATATGAAAGGCTCTATATAATAGATAGATAGATAGTGAAAGGCACTATAGATAGATAGATAGATAGATAGATAGATAGATAGATAGATAGATAGATAGATAGATAGATAGATAGATAGATAGATAGATAGATAGATAGATATGAAAGGCTCTATATAATAGATAGATAGATAGTGAAAGGCACGATAGATAGATAGATAGATAGATAGATAGATAGATAGATAGATAGATAGATAGATAGATAGATAGATAGATAGATAGTGAAAGGCACTATAGATAGATAGATAGATAGATAGATAGATAGATAGATAGATAGATAGATAGATAGATAGATAGATAGATAGATAGATAGATAGATAGATAGATAGATATGAAAGGCTCTATATAATAGATAGATAGATAGTGAAAGGCACGATAGATAGATAGATAGATAGATAGATAGATAGATAGATAGATAGATAGATAGATAGATAGATAGATAGATAGATAGATAGATAGATAGATAGATAGTGAAAGGCACTATAGATAGATAGATAGATAGATAGATAGATAGATAGATAGATAGATAGATAGATAGATAGATAGAGTACATTCAGACCCATTTACTTGTTGTACAGTTTATTGCATTGCAGATTTACAGTAAATGCTAATGGATACACTTTAAATAATACAAAATGTAAAATTTTCATACCCTTAATTCAGCACTTCATGGAAGCCCCATTTGGCAGCAATTACAGCTTCATATTTTCTTGGGTAACTTGAAAAGTTGTATTTATTTATTTATTGATTGATTGATTTGAATTTATTTTAGTGTAATCCCACATTCTTTCAGGATGACCAGCACAGTTTCACCCCAACCTTTTCGGCATTTTTTTTTTTTTTTTAGAATACCCCAACAGTTAAAAGCATACTCTTGTGTGGGAGCACTAACTTAAAATCTAAGAAATGCTTCAGTGAGACCGGAGTAAACGCTTTTTTCTCCTTCTTCTCCATGGAGCTGCTAAAGTTTTACGTCCTGCATGAGGCAGACAGGAACCTTAAACGTTGAAGCGGTTGTGTTTGTTGCAGTAAGCATCTCCCTTTGACCTCTGGTCGTGGCCTCTGCTTCAGCCACCACTGGCTTTCACGCATGGCAGAAAGATAAAGTCCCATTGTCCTGCACAGGCTCCGTTGGGCCCCTCAGGTGATGAATGAAATTAAGGCTGATGGGACTCCGTGACTACTGCCATTTAACCCTTTGAGGCCTTGTAATCAGAGCCGCGCTTCTCAGCAGTGCACTCTGAGCCAAAAGTATAAATGCCTTCAGATTATGATAAACCAGGGCCAACAACATTGGGTTATTATAACCACCCAGAGCAGGAAAGAAATGTTGTCTTTTACGAATGCAATTACTGTTTTACTTTGAAATAAAGAAAAAAATATTGTCAGTTTCATTTCAGCATTTTACTATAAAAGGGTTAACGGGACATGTCCAAGTAATCCGTATGATAATCACCGCTTTGAGCCACCAGGAAAATGAATTTCATCCTGGGAGGAATGAAAGTTTTAATGAAATGTGAATTCTTGTTTATCATGGCACCCGAGAGATGCTGACATGTTGAGGTTAGTGAGACATGCAAGTAAACGTGAAGGTACGACGACTACAACTGCTACACTTTGAATACCCTGCCTAATTTAGAGTGGCCAGCAGAGTTCTTTGGTATTGTGCTTTACATGAAAGTGCCATGAATTTTATAAGGTAATCAGGAGAACTGATGAGGGCAAAGTGAAAATAGGTCAGAAAAACAGATGACCAAGAATACGGCAACCAAAAGCAAATAGCAAGACAAGAATCAGAGTTGAAAATGTCAAACACAAAGGTACAATGGGATTCACTCGAAACAGGCCCTGAATATTCTGTAATGACTCTTGTTAAGATGAAGCAATCTGAATGAAACAACATGCAATGTGCTCCTCAGTATATGGAGCTTTGAAGAAGCCGGGATGCCCCTTCGTCGGAGTGATGAGGTTGGCGCTGGACAGCAGTTGTGACATTTAACCTCCGTTTTCAACTTCTGGGTGCATCCCGCCCGTACCCCTTCACCCAGTCACTCAACTTCTCATCAGGATGGCGGTGTACAGTATTGAGCAGTGCGTCTTCATGGTGCGAACCTATTGGGTCACCACTTTGTTTAAGTGACGTCAGTAATTAACTGAGTTAACAGAAGGTTACGTCCAGCAAGATGGAGCAGCGTGTCCCACATCGGCACAGAGAATGACAGAAATGGAGTCCTTCTTTGGAAACGGGGTCATTTCAAAGGGGCTTTAACCACCACAGTCGCTGGATCTGATACCACCAGACGTCTTCATTTGGGGTCTGCTCAAAGGAAAAGTCTATCGGAACAAGCCTCGCACTGTGGAATATTTGAAGGAAAACATCCAACGTGAAATTGCTGCTGGTCACCCCGAGACACTTGCTGATACGCTCAGGAACATGGAGCACCGCGTCAAAATGTGTCTGACAGAAAACGGAAACCACTTCCAGCATCGCATGTAATACAATCGATTACACGTACGTCAAGGTATAGAGCGTGTTTTATTTGGTTCAGATTGCTTCAGTCTAATGGGAGTTACAGCAGAATATTCGGGACCTCTTTTGAGTGAATCTCCCTGTACTTAGCCAGCAGATTGTTAAATAAAAGAAACAGCAAGGACTTTCAGTCGGTGAAGTTGCTTGACCTTACCTTAACTTTTGTCCCATCACGTCATGATTGATAGTTCACAGCCCCGGCTGAGGAAACGTTCCAAAATTTTTTACACCAAAGCAAAATAAGCTCTAAAGAGAAAACGCTAACGTCGTCACCAAGATCCCTGAGACAGAGGACCCTCAAGGCAACCGCAAATTCAGACCAAAATGGCCAGGAGATGTTGGAAAACATTAACTAAGACAAAATATAAAACATTTGTGTGGAAGAATAATTTTAGGGTAACATAGCATTCATCTTAAAGAAATAGCATAAAGGCTTAATAAATGTCAGAAAGCTGTTCAGGCACACCAGGAAACCAGAGAAAGGTTCAAGTGAACAATAACATGTACACTGAATTATAAGAACTGATTTAGGACAAATACTGAGATGGTCAAGTAAATAAAGAATGTACCAGAAGAAACGTTGATATAATATATGAAATGTACTGAAGGATGACTAAGAGATGACTAAGAAATCAGCAGATGTCCTATAGACGATGAGAATGAACAGTTGTTATATGCACAGAAATTTCAAGGGTGGTGGTTCAACTCAAGGGTTTAAAGAAGAACCAGAATATAATATAACAGACTGTAGTGGTCCGGTGCCGCTAAGGTTCACACCGTCAAAGGGACGGTGACTTATTTATTTTTTTTTAGTGGAGAATCCAGGGACACACCCAGCCTTTGCCTGATCCTCACGCACTCACAAACAGAGACAAAAAGCCACCAGAAATAAAACAGTAAATAGAGAATGTATTAACAATAATAAATGAAAACAACGACCCCCCCCCCTCCCCAGTTCCCCTCACGGCAATTATACATTAAATACAACAAACCACAAACAAAAACCCCACATAGTGAAGTCCATGAAAAAACGGCAACAGATGTAATGTAAAGATGAAAGTAAATAGTCCAGAGATCCACACATTGAAGGGGAATGTAAAGATAGTCCTACCAGTAGTTCCTTAAATGGTGAAGACGGGTGGACGGGTTCAGGAGCGCTCCTTTCTTCACAGGATGGCCATAAATCCACATCCATCCATCCATCCATCCATTATCCAACCCACTATATTCTAACTACAGGGTCATGGGGGTCTGGGTGGGAGTGCAGCTGGAAACAGGTGATCAAGCACCTGGAGCACTTCCGGGCAGGCCATAAAAGGAGCCAGCAACCACCACGCAGAAGCGAGAGTCGGGAGGAAGAGGACAAGGTTTCGGAGTGGGAAGAGAAGGCGGCCCAAAGAGGACCACTGAAAGGCCCAAGAGAAGGGTGTTTGGTACTGGAGTACTGTGTACTCTGCGGGACTCATTTATTTGTACATATATTGCAAATAAACTTGCGTGTGGTGGACTTAAGAACGGTGTCTGTCTGTCTGTGGTCAGGCTGGCTCTCACAACAGATATGACTTATTCGTTTGTCATTTTGTTCCATGTCACCGTGTCACTTTATTCACAAGTCCAGTTGCATGTGTGATGTGTTTTTTAGATGACTGGCAGTGCATGGAGTCAACAAGAGAGGCAGGTGTGTGGTGGAGTGGAGCCACTGAGGTTCACTCTGATGGAGTCCTTTAAATGTTCGTCTGTCAGTTCTGTTCTGAACTTTGATTTCATGACATTCATGTCAGACTCACAGAGGTATGGAGACCCAAACAAAGCAGACATTTTCAGAGCTGCTTGGTGAAGATTCTTATAGTTATCTGGCCCTTCTAAGCTCCGGAAATGCTGAGGATGCTGTTGAGACTTTAACTGCACATTAGTTTGAAGGTTTACTAATATATAATATATAAAATCCAATGTCTCTCTGTCTGTATGTCTGTCCGCTTTCACGAGAGAACTACTTAACAGGTTTAGATTGGTTTCTTTTTTTCTATAATTTGCTAGAACATTCTGGTTGATTTTGCGACTTCTCTCATTTCGCTATGTACAGTATCATCGTTCGCTTGCCGTACCGATTTATTTGCACGAATCCGAGAAACACGCAGCAGGCCGAGGGGCGGGGCCTTCCTCACTCACTTGCCAGCTTCGGGGCGTGGTCCTTAACTCCGCTTAGCTAGCAAATAAGAGAACAATTGGATTCAACTTTGTCTGATATTTAAAATAAAGTGTTACTTAGGTCTTGATGAGTGTGAGTCCGGATATTCTCTCAAGTGTATGCCACATTGAAAAGACAGATTGCAATTCAGACTGTGGATCGTGATTTTGTGTTAAAAGGATCGTGATATGATTTCTTGGAAGGATTGCCTACCCCTAAATTTGACTAATCAAGTCTTCAAATTTATGTAGGATTCATTAACCCTTTGGCGAGCTACTTGGAAAGGGGTTGTGAGCTACCGTTAGCTCACGAGCAACGTGTTGGAGACCCCTGCTCTAAGGCATTGTGCCGAGGAGTAATTAAAAGATACAATGAACAGCTTTTCTCCTGCCTGATTACTGAATTGTCCTGTTAGAGGAGGTTCCTTTCTTTAATAAGATGTTAAATTTCGACCACATTTGGGATATTGGCAAAATAAAATTCTCCTTCCATGGGGAGTTCCTAAGGAATATGGGCTACCAGGCCTGCTGCTGGGTTCTGCTCAGTCCCTGTACAGGATGGTCCTCACTAGGTTAGTAAGTCAGTGGAGGGGGTCCAGTTTGGTGACCTCAGGATTGCATGTCTGCTTTGTGCAGATGACGTGGTCCTGTTGGCTTCATTAGATTGTGACCTCAGATGATCACTGAGGGGGTTTCCAGCCGAGTGTGAAGCAGTTGCGATGAGGATCAGGGCTTCCAAGGTTAAGGTTTTCGTTCGCAGTCAGGTTGGAGAGGAGGTGTTACACCAAAAGGATGAGTTTATTTATTTATTTATTTATTTATTTATTTATTTATTTATTTATTTATTTATATGCAGAGTACTTTAAAAACAACATCAGGACTGACCAAAATGCTGTACAATGAAACCCAAAATATAAAACACACAATAACCAAAAGGGTAAAAGAAACAGAAACACATACAAATTTCAGAAATTCATAACCAAAAAGTACACAGATAGTCCATTAAGGTCCCAGTCAACATTTCACACTGGGTCAAAGGCCAGGGAGTAAAAGAGATTTAAAGACAACTAGTGAAGGAGCCTGCCTAACGTGCAATGGCAAATCGTTCCAGAGTTTTGGAGCTGCAACTGAAAAAGCCCGATCTCCTCAAAGTTTGCATCGTGCCTTAGGAACAAGTAAAAGCATCTGGTCTTCTGACCTGAGAGAGCAAGATGGAACATATGGGTGCAGCAGTTCTGACAGATAAAATGGGGCACAACAATTAAAGGATTTAAAACCAAATACAAGGATCTTAAAATGGATTCGAAAATTAACTGGAAGCCAGTGAAGGGAAGCCAAAATTGGGGTAATGTGCTCTTGCTTTCTTGTTACCAGTTAAAAATCAAGTAGGTATAGGTATCTCGATCAAAGGAAGAAGGGAGTGAGAGATCAACAGGTGGACTGAAGCAGCATCAGCAGTTATGCAGGCATCATACCAGTCAGCTATGCTGAAGAGAGAGCTCAGCCGAAAAACAAATCTCTCCATTTATCAGTCGATCTACGTTCCTACCCTCACCTCTGGTCATAAGCTTTGGGCAGTGAGCAAAAGAACTAGATCATGAATACAAGTGGTGGAAATGAGCTCGCTTTACAGGGCATCTTGGCTCAGCCTTAGAGACAGAGTGAGGAGTGTAGACATTCAGGAGGAGCTCAAAGTAAAGTTCCTGCATCTCCACAGCCAGCTGAGATGGTTTGGGTGTTGATTTGCATGCCTTCTCAATTCCAACCTCTGGAGGTGATTCAAGCAAGTCCAACTAGGAGGAGACCTTGGATCAGTAAGATTTTATCGTCCCGCTGGCCTGGGAATTTTTTGATATCTCCCCAAAAGAAATGGAGGAGGTGGCAGGAAAAAAGGGACATCTGGACATCTTTGTGACCCAGATCTGGACAACTGGTAGAAAATGGATTGGTGGATGGAAATTCTTTTTCTGTTATCGACTCACTCCTGGATTTTAATTTTTTAAAATTTTTTGTATATATAACGTTGCACACATGTGCATGAGCGACGGTTTACAGGCTCAAATGGTGTTATTTCTCTTTTGGACCAGGGGCTGGCTCTGTCGCCTGCTCCTTTCTCCTTTTGACCCTCTGCAGACCCCGCCTCTCAATGATATCACCACCAATCCGCCCACAGTTGACATCTGATGATGTCATTTCCAGTACCCAGAATCCATCTTCATGCCACATCAGTTCCTGTTCCGGCCTCTCTGACTCCACCTCTTCCTCCATTCTGCCATATTAATAGAACAGCAGTTGATTTTTCTGTATGGCCATCACCAAACCTGCTTCTGTCTGCTGCCTTTTTTTATTACAACTACCCCCTGCTTGCTTTGCTCGCCAACCCCCGTGTTTGGTTTTCCGGATACACACTTTGAAGATTTTTTTTTTCTTTGAATTGTTGCTATTTCATTAGTTTCACTTTTATTGCAGAACTTCTGTAAAAACAATTTTTGTAATCTAGCGAGTCCCAATATGCTGCATCTTTTCAATGAGGTCAGGACAGGTTTCTCTGTTTGGAATTTCAGCACAGACAAAACGATCGCCATCATCAGCAGTTAATAATTTTTTTACAAAGTAAAAAAGTAAGTAAAGTTCTGCATTGGACTCCTGTCTGTAAAGTCGTGCTATTTTCCTGTCACAGTTCCAAAAGTACATGGGGTTACCGAGGTGATACCCCAGCTTTTCTCTAGGTTTTTGTACAAGGGCTAGACAGAACGTTTTTAACTCCTGGGGTAAATTTAGCTTTTTAAATAAGCAGACAGATAAACAATATAATATAATATAATATAATATAATATAATATAATATAATATAATATAATATAATATAATATAATATAATATAATATGGGCAGCACGGTGGCGCAGTGGGTAGCGCTGCTGCCTCGCAGTTGGGAGACCTGGGGACCTGGGTTCACTTCCCAGGTCCTCCCTGTGTGGAGTTTGCATGTTCTCCCCGTGTCTGCGTGGGTTTCCTCCGGGCGCTCCGGTTTCCTCCCACAGTCCAAAGACATGCTGGTTAGGTGGATTGGCGATTCTACATTGGCCCTAGTGTGTGCTTGGTGTGTGGGTGTGTTTGTGTGTGTCCTGCGGTGGGTTGGCACCCTGCCCGGGATTGTTTCCTGCCTTGTGCCCTGTGTTGGCTGGGATTGGCTCCAGCAGACCCCCGTGACCCTGTGTTTAGATTCAGCGGGTTGGAAAATGGATGGATGGATGGATAATATAATATAATATAATATAATATAATATAATATAATATAATATAATATAATATATACATTAATAAAGTAACCAATAAATGCATGTGCGGTAAACTTTTGAAATCGTCAAGATTCTTTATTTGTCACATGCATAGTTATAAAGGACAACACGCAGTGAAATGTATCTTGATCCGCTTATCAAAAACTGCAAAGTTAGAAGAATATCAGTTATATTAACAAAAAGTCATAGATTGAAAGGTAACAGTATAGTAGAACATAATAAATAAGTAATATTATGTGAATAAAGTAGAATTAAGTGCTAAGGTGCAATAGTGTAGTAATTATTGTGCAAAACCACAGTTAGACTGGTGCATAGTTAAATGAGGCAGTTTGTTTGTTTGCGCTACTGCGATCTTTACTTTCTTTTTTTATATTTTCTAATTTTCTTACTTTCATATCCTTTAACTTTCTCCACATGTGTATAGCACCAACGTTTTTTTATTTTTTTGAGCCTTTCTAATTTCCTTGGTTTCATAGTCTCTAACCTGCTCTGCATGTGTTTAGCGCCAACGTTTGTAAACGTCTTTATGAAGTTCTACTTTGTCTTTTACTCTTTGTCTTTTAATTCTGAGCCAGATTGGACGTGCTTTTTTTTCAATTCCACTTGTTCCGGGCTGATAATTACTTTCCTTATTTTCTGAATTTGCACCTCGATTATTCTTTTTTGGTCTTTTTTTCTGTCCAACGCATTTGAGTCTCTTTTCTCCATGCTGCGCTCTTCTTCGCTTAGATGTTGACATTTCATTTATAACGTACTGTCCTTATATGCTTTATATGCGCTGAGAGCCCTGGATCTGTGTCTGCTCAAATCCTTCACAAGACTGAATGTTTTGCTGCCTATTGTCCTATTTGATAGATTGTAAGTAGGGCGTGTCTTTGGTCTTGCGGGTCTTTAAAATGTCTTTTGAGAAGATCACGTATCGTAGACTTGCTTTTTGCTTTCCAGGACAGGATTTCTTTTTATAATAGATAGATATACCTATATATTTGGGGCTTGGAAAGGTAACTAGCCTACAAACCAAATGTAAATTCCGTTTTACTCCAGAAAAGACTACATTTTGACCCCCAAAGAGCCAGGTCTTGAGGATAATGGAGATGATGCATTACAAGGATGTCACCCAGATGAGAGACGTATCAGTCACGTCTGGTCAATGGGTGCACAGCAAACACAAGTTACGTACATTTTGCAGAACGTTCTTGTTTTCATACAAAGGCTTTGTTTAAAGTGCGTGTCTGTTATGCCACCTGACTAAAACCCAAACTGGTTATGTTAGTCCACCTGAATCACCATTCACTCCTTAGGTGCTTTTCTGACCAATTGCAGTTTATTTAGTTTTCTTCATTTGCTTTCTAAATTCTAACCAGATGGCAGGTGGCAGAATGATTAATGCAACCCTGAGATTTTTTAAAATTACATCTGAAGCCTCCTGATGGAGTCTTTTCATTTCACAAGAGTTCCGTCTTTAAAACTTTCCATAATAAACATCTCCTTGCAGGGAATTCAGAGCTCGGGATAGCAGGAAGTTACGGCTTTTATTCTTTCACAGTTTGTGCTCCTGATTAACTTGATGGCTGGATTTGCTTCGTGCTGGCAGAAATTTGAATTTGGGCCAAAAATGATGCGTTCCACACCAGGGAGGGAGAAACTGCAAATACCTTACAGTTCTCAGGACGTCAGAACTGAATGGTCAATGTGGGCCTTGGCGGGTCTCCTGGTGGACCGCAGCTTTCATAGAGGACAGCTTAGTGGGATTTTCAAAGTCAGTGTGTCCACCCCTTAAGAAGCAACGATCTTCAGACTCAGCTTCAGTTCTCAGTATGGTCTCAGTATGGGGGATTTTGCCTTGCTACTTGATTCCCAGAATCCTTTGGAGGCAAAGACTATGGGAGGCCTCAAGACGTTTTATGAGCTCCAAGTCTCAGAGGTATACAGTAAGGTGGAGACACACACAGTATGGTGCACATCCATCTTGGAGGATAAATGAAGGTCACTTACTTCTGGAGGAGGAAGACCCCAGTCTGAGTCTGTCTGAAGTCATGTCATGCAGAGTTCCATTCTCTTTGATGATGACTGGTGAAAGAGACTGGACGTTTCTCAAGCACTTTAGTGACCACATTAATGGCAGGTGGGAGGCCAGGAGTGTTGAAAGATGTCATCGTTGTAACTGTTTTTTGACAATTAATTTCCAATACAAAACAAAAATATTGAGAAACCATAGCAAAAATGACCTTCTGTTCTGGGGGGCTGCAGGAGTGAGAGGTGAGGAGGCAGCGTCATCAGCACATTGAAGCACAAAGACGGTCAGGGCGGAGGTCTTGGATTTCAGCTTCAAATGATGAATGTTAAAAAGCAAGAATGTCAATAGTGAACTATCAAAACACACACACACACTCGCACACGCACACGCACACACACACACATAAATATATATATGTATATATATATTTATATATTTAAATAATTTTTTTTTGATATTTTCTTTCCATCAGTTATACTTTTGTGCAATATTTCCCTTCATAATAAAGTTGTTTCATTGTTAAACCTTCACACAGTTTTACAACAGTCTTGTTTAGATAGATAGATAGATAGATAGATAGATAGATAGATAGATAGATAGATAGATAGATAGATGTGAAAGGCACTATATGATAGATAGATAGATAGATAGATAGATAGATAGATAGATAGATAGATAGATAGATGTGAAAGGCACTATATGATAGATAGATAGATAGATAGATAGATAGATAGATAGATAGATAGATAGATAGATAGATAGATAGATAGATAGATAGATAGATAGATAGATAGATAGATGTGAAAGGCACTATATGATAGATAGATAGATAGATAGATAGATAGATAGATAGATAGATAGATAGATAGATAGATAGATGTGAAAGGCACTATATATAATAGATAGATAGATAGATAGATAGATAGATAGATAGATAGATAGATAGATAGATAGATAGATAGATAGATAGATAGATAGATAGATATTTTATTAATCACTAAGGAAATTGTATAGTTACAGTAGAAGATAAAAAGGTACAAATATACATATAACAAGAATTATCTATAATTAACAAAGTGTAAGTATTTATTAAAGGTAAAGTTATCAGAATTACATATACTTCTAAATTCCAGTTTTACAGTACAGGATGTCAGTCATTGGCACTATTATCACTGCACACAGCGTCTTTGTCTGTTAAGATGTCTGCTTGTCAAGTTCAGTGCCATTCGGCCCTCAAGAAATCAGACCACCTCGGCTGAGGGGTGACTCTTTATAAAGCCCGATGGCTGAGGGTACAAATAGCCTCACATGGCTCTCCCTGGAGTGACGCACTTGTCATTAAGACCTCATACAGGTGGTTAGAGTCCTTGACCAGGACAGTAAGCAGCTTCCTGAGTGACCGTCTATCCCAGGACGTCCTCCAGTGTGTCCACTCGGACTCCCAAGACTGACTGGCCTTTTTAATCAGTTGATTTAGTCTGTTGCCATCATCTGCACTTATGCCATTTCCCCAGCATGCTATAACATATAAGAACACACTGTCCACTTCAGACTGGTGGAAAACATCTCAGAGTGGCCTGCATCCACCATCTGACCTCCATCTTCTCAGGTAATCGTGGAAGCTCTGACCCTTCGTTGTGTACAGTTTGACAACTATAGGGGCGTGCCAGCCACCCAACCCGACACAGACAGACGCAGGATGCACACTGATAAAAGCACAAGTGATTTTATTTCTTTTCTTCACCTCGTGGGAAACGTCTCTCCAGTTTCCCACAGGCACAACACAGTCCAAATCACAAAACACTTCACAATACTTTCCTTCTCTTTTCTCCTCCACTCCTCCTTGGCAAATTTTATCCACCTTCCACTCGACTCTGGCTCCCCGAGTAATGTCTGCTGGCCCCTTTTAAATGTTTCCCGGAAGTGCTCCAGGTGCTTGATGACCCACTTCCCGTAGCACTTCCGGGTGTGGTGAAAGAATCGCCCATACGGACTCTGGAGCAGCTACAGTGCCCCTGGATCCCAACAGGGTAGTATCCAACTCCATCTTCCATGAAGCCCTGCAGGAGTCCGAGGCACTGCTGCCATCCAGGGGCACTGCCATCTAGCGTTCCAGGGGAGGTGATGCTCTGTCTACACTTGCTCCATGACAACAGCTTCTGTGTTGGTAGTCCTCTCAAAGCCCGTCATTCAGATGGACCTCGAGGTATTTCTACTGTATGTCCTCACACACCTCCACATCTTGACCATCAATCTGAGTGGTCTTGACCCAACCTGAAGTCTACGATTACCTCCGTTGTCTGACTGATGTTGAGATACAGGTCATTCAGAATGTACCATTCTACAAAGCCCTCCATAAGTGTCGTGTATTCTTTCTCGTGCCCACCGCTGATACACCCAACTATGGCTGTGACATCAGAACATTTCTGCAGATGACACGATTCAGAATTGCATCTGAAGTGTGAGAGTAAACTCAAAGGAAGCCTGAGCAAGTCTACTCATGGCCATGTCCGACACACAGACGGTGGTCTTCCAGTCATGGATTTTCCCCAGGCTGGCTGTCATACTCTCAAACGTTCTTCAGGTCGTGAGCATCTCTTTGCCATGTGACCCTAGCGTTTAAACCTCCTTTCATTTCTCTCTGTGGACAGAGCTGTTTACAAAGCATTGTAATTAGTTGCCACGTTGTTTTCGTTCACATCTAACCAACTGGACCCTTGTTTTCCTAATTCCCCGTCTGTGCTGATTAACGTGCCAGGCACTGGAGGGCACGTTCAGGGCAGGCGGGCCTGTTCAAAGCAGTGCAAAGTGCCTTTGATGGGAAAGTTCGAAACAAAGGCATCACAGATACACCTTTAGGCCGTGTACTTTTACACACTTTTAAGCCATAATGAAGCAGTAGTGGCAGCAGGCCTTACAATTACTTCACCTCCAGTAAGCCCAGTTAACCCCATTTCACCCAACAGCCTGGTCACAGAACATTACAAGAGTCAATTCGGACGGAAAAACAAATTCACGATTGAGCTTTTCGAGTTCTTGCAGTTTAGGAACCACCTACATTTCGCAAGGATGTCAAGGGCCCTCAATAAATACACACCACAATTACTAAAAAGAAAGGAAACTTCTGACGTGGCTAAAAACAGGAGAGCAGCCCCACAGAGACATCATGCTGTGGATATGAAGGAGCCCCCGCTGCACGTCTTGACACACTTGTGTCATCTAAAGGTCCTCAGTGTTGGTGCTTCACAGAGAGAGGATGTGCAGCGTTTTTCATAATGGCACTCAGTTTTGTCTCCATTCTCTCCTCCGTTACAACCTCCAGAGTGTGTCCCATAACTTAGTCTGCCTTCTTAATCGTCTTGTTGATTCGGTGGGCCTCGCTTGATGTGATTTGACCCAGAGTTATTGGACATGTAAAATGTGGCAGACGGCTGGGGCCCTTATCTGGCCAGGACACTCCGACAATGGAAGGACCGGGCAAGAGAGTATTTTTAGGACAGTTTCTCCCCTAGACCGATAGAAGGCAGTTCCCTTGGCTAGAAAACTCAACCCTGCTGGGGCCCGTGGCCACCAGCAGGGGGCGCCTGGATGTTTACAGGGCCCTTTGTTTGGCAGCACTTTCGCCACACCAGGATGTGCAACTGGAAGAAGGTCATTGGGCACCTGGTCCTCAATAAAAGGGGCCAGCCACCGCTACTCAAGGGACAGAGTCAGGAGGAAGAAGGACAAAGCCTGTGAGGAGTGGAGGCAAGAAGGACTGTGCTGTTTGCTTTGGACATGGTGCTCTTGTGGGGAGCGAAAGAAGCGCCCCCACGTGTAAATCAAGGTGTGCTGTGTGGGAATTTGAATCTCGGCCAGTCTGTACCGGGGTTAGGGCGGTGGTACCCACCCCGGTGGTCCACAAAAGGATGTCACTACCCACATTAAAAGGGTACAGTCTCCTAAGAAAATAGAATAAATAAGCAGGTATAGGTGCCATGAAAACAAAACAGGCATCCCGACCGGATTAAACTAAGGATTCATACCAGGCTAGGAGGCCAAAATGGAAGGAGCTGGCATACGAGACCGCCGGGATAAGCTCATTTGCCCATTCAACAGGTGGCAGTGTTCCTCAGGGCTGGATCATTTTAGGACATCTGCAGGGTGGCATGGGAATTGGAGTCCAGAGACTCAGCCCTGTCTGGGTCTTTGGGAACAACCAGAGGGTCCTGTCGGCAGGTGGTGGGGGGACTGCCCTGGTTCATGTATGACTCCAAAACTCTCTGGACAGGAAGAGAGAGGAGAGAGGTCGGTAGCATGTGCTGATTACAGTGTATTGCCACACACACCACACGACAAACCGAGCGCAGCCATGCAGTGGGTGACACCTCAGCACCACACTGGAACGGTGTGTGGCTTTTTACAGTTACTGGAATGCCAATCCTTGCCACCAACCCCCAGGTTTTCCTTGCAAGTTGGAGGATCTGCTTGCAGGGCTGGAGGCAGATTAATGTCATACTCAAGACATTCCAGACAGGAAGCCGGAAACAATTTCCGGGTCGATGTTAAAACAAAGCCCGCTGCCGCTTCATTTGGAGGACAGAAGGAGGAGGAATTGGTTTTGTATTGTGGGGGGTTCTTTGACTGTTTAAAGGTGGCGAGGGAAAATAAACATCTTTAATTTTGTCCCAGTTGTCGCATTTAGGAGACCCAGGTTCGCTTCCCGGGTCCTCCCTGTGTGGAGTTTGCATGTTCTCCCCGTGTCTGCGTGGGTTTCCTCCCACAGTCCAAACACATGCAGGTTAGGTGGACTGGCGTTTCTAAATTTGCCCTAGTGTGTGTTGGGTGTGTTTGTGTGTCCTGCAGTGGGTTGGCACCCTGCCCAGGATTGGTTCCTGCCTTGTGCCCTGTGTTGGCTGGGATTGGCTCCAGCAGACCCCCGTGACCCTGTAGTTGGGATATAGCGGGTTGGATAATGGATGGATGGATTTCTGTGTCTGTGGTTTGAGGCTCAATGATGCCCCCTGGTGGTTATACAGGTAATGAATTTGTAACGACCGACCCCTTACCCAGACCGGCCACTACACCTACCAAGACTATAACTTGGAATACCTGAGGTTTCTTCCTCTAATAACAAGCCGTACTCCTTACAAGATGTCTTATTTTCCCGACACAATGAAATAACCAGAGACAGTAAATGGATTTGTCAAATTAAACACAGATATATTGTAAAATTAAAGACAGAAAAACATTCAATAATAAATAAATATGTATATGGGTGTGCAAATTACCACTTATCCCCAAAACACCAGTGACAAATTAATATATATAATAACACAAATACTTACAATGAAGGATGGCACGGTGGCGCAGTGGGTAGCGCTGCTGCCTTGCAGTTGGGGGACCTGGGTTCTCTTCCCGGGTCCTCCCATGGTGGAGTTTGCATGTTCTCCCATTGTCTGCGTGGGTTTCCTCCGGGCGCTCCGGTTTCCTCCTACAGTCCAAAGACTTGCAGGTTAGGTGCATTGGCGATCCTAAATTGTCCCGTGTTTGTGTGAGTCCTGCGGTGGGTTGGCACCCTGCACGGGATTGGTTTCTGCCTTGTGCCCTGTGTTGGCTGGGATTGGCTCCAGCAGACCCCTGTGTTCGGATTCAGCGGGTTGGAAAATGGATGGATTTACAATGAACCCTCCTTTGTCCACAAACAATTAACAAAGGCACACAACACAAATATAAACATAGAAAACTGAAATTTTAGTGATAAGGAATAATGGATATAATGAGGTTATTAGAAATAAACTTGATGCAATCGGCTTAAAAGTCAAGACGGAGGTAAAGAATTTAGGGGTAACTGTTGACTGTGACCTGAATTTTAAATCACATATTAATCAGATCACTAGGACAACATTTTTTCACTTAAGAAATATAGCAAAAATTAGACCTCTTATATAATTGAAAGATGCTGAGAAATTAGTTCATGCTTTTGTTTTCAGTCGATTAGATTACTGTAACGCACTCCTCTCAGGACCACCCAAACAAAGACATCAATCAATTACAACGAGTGCAGAATGAGCTGCTAGAATCCTAACTACGAAAAGAAAATCCGAGCACATTTCTCCAGTTTTGATGTCACTACACTGGTTACCTGTGTCATTCAGGATTGACTTTAAAATTCTGCTTATGGTTTATAAAGCCTTAAATAATCTCGCTCCATCTTATATATATCGGAATGTCTGACATCTTTTATTCCAAATTGTAACCTTAGATCTTCAAATGAGGATCTGCTTAGAATTCCAAGAGTTAAACTTAAAAGAAGTGGTGAGGCGGCCTTCTGCTGTTATGCACCTCAAATCTGGAATAGCTGACCGATAGAAATTCACCAGGCTGATACGGTGGAGCACTTTAAACAAACTGCTGAAAACACATGACTTTAACATGGCTTTCTCATAACTTCATCTTAGTTTAATCCTGATGCTCTGCATATTCAATTAATTATCATTACTATTCATGGTGGCTCCAAAATCCGTACTAACCCCTACTCTCTCTTCTGGTCTTTTTCCGGTTTTCTGTGGTGGCGACCTGCGCCCCCACCACCTGATCAAAGCACCGTGATGTCCCTCCATTGATGGATTAAAGGCCAGAAGTCCACATGACCGTCATCATCAAGTTCTTCCATGAGAACCCTGAATACCATGAGGACTGATTGAGGTCATTTATGTGAGGTAGAATGCCTAGAGGCAGCTGGGTGGTCTCGTGGCCTTGGAGCCCCTGCAGATTTTGTTTTTTTTTTTCCAGCCGTCTGGAGTTTTTTTTTTTTTGTTTTTTCTGTCCTCCCTGGTCATCGGACCTTACTCTTATTCTATGTTAATTAGTGTTCTCTCATTTCAATTCTTACTTTGTCTTACTTCATCATGTAAAGCACTTTGAGCTACATTATTTGTATGAAAATGTGCTATAGAAATAAATAATGTTGTTGTTGTTGTAGATCTGAAAAACACGGCAGTTGGTAATGTGGTGAAAAAAAGTGTCCCAAAATAAAGTCTGGTGGTATAGAAACTGGTTGTGGTGTTATTGTGCTTCCTCCCGACAACAAGACGACCTCACCGTAAAGGTCCTGGCAATGGTTGGAATGACTTCAACCCCGGGGTTTCCTCGGCCCTGGCTGTCGTGATGAATGATTGGTAGATGAACAAGCAGGCAGTGGAATAAAGCAATGAATAACAGTGATGAGTTTGTGGATGGGTGGTGGATAAATTGTCTTCTTTTCTTTTCCTCTCCTTTCTCCTCTCACCTCTCGCTCCTCTTTTTAAAATTTAAACTGTCCCAGATGTAACTGGTGTGTAAACAGGTGATTTCTGTCTTGGGGCTGCGGTCCCTCTCCATCATCCTTCCCCTCTGCACTTACGGGGATAACATTCACTGACGCACACATGACGGGCAGTAAATGGGACATGAAAACAACATGCACTCAGCACACACATAGAATATATTATTACTATGTAGCCCAGCTACAAATTGTTTGGCAAGCATTAAACACTCATTAAGTACTAATTTGTGTGTCATTTTATTACATTAAGGATTCAAGAATGTACTGATAAAAAAATGCCAACTGATAGTCAACATATCAAATAAACAAAATGCCAATTAATAGATCACTGCACAACAAAGTTTTGAAAGTTTTTTGAGTTTCTTGAACACTTTTGGGTGTTTCTTATAGATTTATGGGCGCTGATCACGAATATCACATCAAAATTTACCCATCACATCACATCCATCCATTATCCAACCCGCTATATCCTAACTACAGGGTCACGGGGGTCTGCTGGAGCCAATCCCAGCCAATACAGGGCGCAAGGCAGGAAACAAACCCCGCACACACACACACCAAGTACACACTAGGGACAATTTAGAATCGCCAATGCACCTAACCTGCATGTCCTTGGACTGTGGGAGGAAACCGGAGTACCCGGAGGAAACCCACGCAGACACGGGGAGAACATGCAACCACGCAGGGAGGACCCTGGAAGCGAACCCAGGTCTCCTAACTGCGAGGCAGCAGCACTACCCACTGTGCCACCGTGCCGCCCTACCCATCACGTACCATTTCACTTTTGTCATGATTTTCTCTTATATTTGTATCCAAACATTTTCGCTCTCGCAAGTGATTTGTTAACAACGGTTTGTGCAGCCTGGGCATGTCCAGCCATGGAATCAGGCCCGGTTGGAAGCTGTTCTGTGGAAGTTGACATCCGGGGCAGGTCTGTACGAGCTTGACGCTGTCTCAGCATGCTATAATGGTGGCTTGCATACACCGATCCTGCTCATTTGGCTAATATCGATAGTCAGTGTGTATGTATAGCATCAGAATAGTAACGTATAGTATCTGTAGCAATAGAACAGTAAGTAAGCTTGATGCTATGGACGTTTTGGTGTCTCGTCAATGTCGTAACAGCCGCGATACATTTTGCTATATCTGTGACGAATATACACTTGCGCCTCAGAGACATTGGATGAGTGCTCTTGTGAAGAAAGCTTATCATCTGTATTTCAGTTATAAAAAATTGGTGATCAAGACAAGGAATGGGTGCCTCACATTTGCTGTGCGACATGTGCTGTCAGTCTGAGAGCCTGGCTCAGAGGCACTTGAGAGACGATGCCGTTTGCTGTTCCGATGATATGGCGAGAACAGAAAGACCATGTGACGGACTGTTACTCCTCTTTGACTAATGTGTCTGGTTTCTCTGCCAAAAACAAGAAGTCAATTGAATCTCCTAATCTGCCTTCAGCAATGAGACCCGTGCCACATGACGGCAGTCTTCCAATTCCGAAACCACCAGAGGATTGGACCTAAGACAAACCAGATGAAGAAACTGCAATGCAGGGTACTGACAGTGACATTGACCCGGATTTTGAACTGTTCTCATTAGGCGATCCACATCTGATAACACAGTCTGAATTGAACGATTTGGTTAGAGATTTGGGTCTGTCAAAAGCAAAAGCCGAGCTGCTGGGTTTGAGACTGCAGGAATGGTGTTTGCTGTCACCTGGTATGAACATTTCTGTGTTTCGAGGCTGACATCATGATATCACCACATTTTCCGCACAACTTGACAGTCTCTGTTTCTGTTGTGACATTGAAGGATTGTTCTCGGGCCTTGGGTTGTAATCACAAGCTGGAAGAGTGGCGTCTCTTCATTGATTCGTCAATGTTAAGCCTGAAAGCTGTTCTGCTACACAATGACAACGTTTATCCTTCACTATCTGTTGGCCATGCAGCACACAAGAAAGAAACGTATGAGGATATGGAACTGTTGCTGAAGCACGTCAAGTATAGCAGGGACAACTGGAATATCTGTGGAGATCTTAAAGTCGTTGCTCTGTTACTAGGACTGTCAGCTCGGCTGTACAAAGTACTGTTGTCTCATCTGTGAATGTGACAGCCGTGCCAAAGAGTCTCACTATTCTCAACAGAACTGGCCACTCAGTGAAAAGTTAGTTCCAGGACAGAAAAATGTGGCACATGAATCGCTTGTCGACCCGGCAAAGATATTTTTGCCTCCTCTTCACATAAAACTGGGACTCATGAAGAATTTTGTGAAACCACTGAACAAGGAAGGTGAAGGTTTTCGTTATTTAAAACAGATGTTCCCAAGGATAACTGACGCCAAGATCAAAGAGGGCATTTTTGTTGATCCCCAGATCAGACATGTCATGAGTGACAAGCGGTTTGAAGATCTATTAGTTGGGATGGAAAAAATTGCCTGGAAAGCCTTCAAAGACGTTGTTGGCAATTTTCTGGGCAATTACAGAGCCCCAAACTCCATTCAGCTGGTAGACAAACTTCTCAAAGCATACAAGACAATGAAGTGCAACATGTCACTCAAGATTTATTTCCTCCACTCACACTTGGACTTCTTCCCCGCGACTCTCGGTGCTGTCAGTAACGGACATGGTGAAAGGTTTCACCAGGACATTGCTGCGATGGAGAGACGATACCAGGGCAACTGGAATCAGTCAATGCTTACTGACTACTGTTGGACACTGCAACGTGATGCACCAGACATTGAATACAAAAGAAAATTAGGAGCAAAACACTTTTAATTCTGTTCAATTTAATAGCTTATGCGAAACATAAACGTGATTACACGTTTTTGTCAGTAAACATATAAATGTCTATTTCTCAGAGTTCCTACATGATGCAGTAAAACCAAAACTATATTTGTGCATACCCAGAAGGTACCTGTCACAATCAGCAAAAACTTTTCAGGAAGCAAGACGTTTCAAAAAAATTGTTGTGCAGTGAACTTTTATGCCATCCTTGCCTATTCTTGTGAGTGCTCCGGGTGCAAACCCTGGTCTCGTCATGGTCAGTGTGTTTGACAGTCCAAGTAAATTTGTTTTTTAGGCCTCAAGCCTCCTTCCTGCATGAGTGGCCATGCTCTGTAAAAGGGCCTGTTTGTGTTATGAACTGGTGTGAGAAGCTACAGCCACCTTCAAACCTGATTTATAGTAAGTGGGTTTGGAAAAATGAACGATTGTTCATTAAATAATTGTTTTAAACAGTCACTTCCAGGACAACACCAAGAATGCTTACTCATGTGACATGAAAAATTAGACAAGTGGTGTCTTTTATTCTTAGTATTTGCAGACTGATGCTCAGTCCACCACTCTTAATTGAGCTTTGAATGAGCGAGAGCAGTCGACGGTGTAAAACAGCAAGTGTGGTGTAGTAGCTGAGGAATCCCACCTAAAATCACAATACTGCCAGTCCAAACCCCACCTCAGTCTCCCTCCTTTAAAAAGGCCTGTGTGGCCTGATTCTGTCAGCTGCCTCCGCCAAAGAAGCAGTCAGCTGCCTTCTGTACTCTTTGACACGTGCAACTGGTTGGACAACACCGCCACCTGCTGGATTCACCGAGATTAACACAGAGTGCATTCTGCTAGTTTCTTCAGATAACTTATATTGAAGATCACCTGGGCAGCATGGTGGTGCAGTAGTAGCACTGCTACCTTGCAATAAGGAGACTAGGTGTCCGATTCTGTTCTGCACCCTACCAGTGGGTGTAATTGGTATGTTCTCTCCATATCTGCATGGGCTTCCTCCAGTGGTCCACTTTCTTACGGTGGTCAAGAAGTTGCAAAGAGACTGCGTGTTTTTAACAGAACATACAGTACGTCCATGGCGTGTGGAAGGGCATCATCTAAGAGACTTTGCTTGCTACTGCTGGATATGACGGTTCCAGCATCCCATAAACACCTACCATCTAGGGATTTTCAGAACAGTTTATAGTAAATAGTGTGATAAACAAAAAAAAAAGTGAAAATACCTTGATAGCAACAGAAGTTGTACAAGAAATTCACAAATACTCAAGTGACATCTCTTGGCGATACTGGAGTGTCAAGGGAGACTTCTGATCACACAACATGCCAGACTCTGTCATGAACAAGAAGGGCTAATGGAGTATTAACAACACCAATGATAAGAAAAATGCAGAGCATATTTAAACCAAGTAGACTGAAACGCAGTTATTAGGCATCAACAAAACTAACAATACACTTGTTCTACACAGATGGTAGCAACTACAGGGAGATAAGGTAAGGTCCTCATGAGGGTCATTCTCAATAGGGTCACCTTCAATAAGATACGTGATTACCTGCTCACCTACCAGTGACCGGAGCAGTCTGGTTTTATGCCATTGTCTGCATCCTGGGACTGGACCGTGTGTCTGCCTGGGGTGGGTTGCCAACTGGGATCTCAAGCTGTTTCAATGTGTGGTGGGTGTGGCAATGTGCTGTACTGGTGCATGCTCCCCCAACCTGACCTGACCTATACAGATTCCCATACTGAATCCTCAGACTTCTCATTGTGTTTTGCTGTCATAACAATCCCAGATGGTCTTCCAGACATATCCATGTAAATATTGTCACACACATGTGCATGGGAGGCAGCTAAAGGGCTCAAGAAAGGATAATTGTGCATGGGAATGGCAGAGCACACTAATCCTTTTTTCATTTTCCTCTCCAGACCAAACACGGAATATTCTGCCTGGGCACGAAGATGTCACTTCTGGTTTCGGGCTCGATAACATCACTTCTGGTCTCTGCCTGGCCGACGTCACTTCTGGTCCTTTGCCCGGACAATGTCACTTCTGGTCCCTGCCTGGACAACATCACTTCCGGTTCCGGCCAGTATGAAATAATTTCCGCTTCCTGCCCAGACAATGTAATTTCCCTTACCAGGCTTTAAAATTGCCATGTTTTTGTCTAATAAGAATAATAAAAAGTTGTATTTGGAGAGCGCCTTTCACAAACCCAAGGTCGCTTTACATATAGATGGGAAAAAAAAGATCAGACGAAGACAAAAGTTCGTCGAAAAGTTGAGTTGAGATTTAAAGGTGGAGAAAGAGGAGCAATCTTGGAGAGACTGAGGAAGAGAGTTTCAGAGTTGAGAGGCCATAACACTGAAGGATCTGGTGGAGAGTCTGTTGAGTGGAACAGTAAGGAGATGACTGCTCGAGGACCTGAGGGAGCGACAAGGAGTGTATGGAGCTAGTAGCTGAGTGAGGTAGAGGGGGGCAAAGGGTTATGTAGGGTTTTGAAGGGGAGAAGAAGAATCTTGAATTTAATCCTTGATGGAACCGGTAACCAGTGAAGTTGGGAGAGAACAGGGGAGACGTGAGCAGAACGCTTTGTGTGGCTGCGGAGTTCTAAATGTTCTGTAGGTCTCTGTATAGATTTTGTAGGGAGAATTACAGTAATCAATACGAGATAGTATGAAACAATGAACCAGAGTTTGAGCATCAGACAAGGACAGAAATGGACGGAGATGATAGAATGAAATTTTGGACAGAGACCTAATGTGAAGCTCATAGTTAAGTGATGAATCAAACAAAACACCAAGATTTCTGACAACGGGAGCAGGTCTGACAACTGTACCATCAACAGAAACAAAGAAGTTAGATGCCTTAGAAAGTTGGGAGTTTGGGCCTACCAGTAACACTTCGGTTTTATTGCCATTAAGTATGAGAAAGTTATTTTCCATCCATAGCTTAAGATCAGTCTACCTGCCAGTTCTGTTTTGGACTGATGTCTGTAAAGACTCATACAACCAAACCTTCTCTCTTTTTTGATGGCCAAATTCAAGTATACAGGTGGCTGCCCCTAAACCTTTTCACAGTATATAAAGAGAAAATTTCACGGAGAAATTAGTCTAATTAGATGGCTGATTCCTGTGACATGAAAATCAGACAAGTGGTGTCTTTTGTTTTAGTGTCTGCAGAATAATGTGCAGTCCACCATTCTTAATTGAGCCAACCAGCTTTGAATGGTCAAGAGCTGCAGAGAGTGGTTTAATTAATTAATGAGACAGCAGCTTGTGAGGCTGAGGGACTGTGTGCATCAGAAATGGTGGTGTGCAATACTGGAGCACCTCAGCTTCCTGTTGATCCTCTACGCAACAGATTTCCAGCACAATGTCAACGCTTTCCATCTACAGAAGTTTTCAGGTGACACCTCCATCGGAGGCTTCATTAATAATGGAGATGGGTCAGAGTATAAGAAGGTTATGGATGACTTTGTATTAAATATGACTGCTTTAATGTAGCTGCCATTGGTGTGTCCCAGAAATGGTGGTGCGTATAGGCAAAGTGTGCTCATTTCTACACAGTGTGACTGAAATGTATTTAAATCCCCTTAAATGAAAGCCTTCAATGTGCACTTTAATCACAATATCTGAATTGTCTGATTTGTAATTTCAAACTGTGGAGCAGAGGGGGAAATCAAGGAACAAAATTTGATCTTTGTCCCAAACATTATGGAGGGCACTGTAGATGTTCATTTGACAGACCCTTCTGCAAGGTTCACACAAGGATGCTCAACAGCCTCTTATGATGTGTCCTGACTCACAAAACTCAAAACACAGCCCCGATGACTCCACACAAGCTCACCATCCAAAGGGAGCTTTACGCTAAAAACTAGAAACAATAAGGCCCAATAAAAAAAATATCGGGAGTGGTCTCCCCTCGAATCTCTCTCGTATATTCAGATATGGGGATAGATATTTGAGGAGTAAACCGCAAGACAATGATTATAGGCAGGCAGGAAGGGGTGGGTCCAGGAGGGCTGACAATGGAAATGACATCATAGGATGAGCAACTGTCAATCTCTCATTCTGCAGGGGGAGGAAGACAGAAGGTATTAGCAAATAGGATGATTGCCCCCATTTTGTGGCTCCTAACAACTCCAATTTTAAATGAAGTCTTGAGACTGGACCTGCATTCACTATAGAGCAGGGGTGTCAAACTCGAGGCCTGACGGGCCACAGTGGCTACAGGTTTTCATTCTAATCTTTTTCATAATAAGTGACCGGTTTTCACTGCTAATTAACTTCTCTTCTTTTCTTTAGCCCTGTTTTAAAGGGTTCGATCCCCTGAATTGATTCTTTTCTTCATTAACAGAAATTAGACGTGAAACGAGCCAACAGATTTTCAATTAAACTGGGGATTCAAACTCCAACCAGTTTCTTAATGAGATGCTGATTCTTGCTGTTAATTGAACTCGTCATTTAATTCCATGGCTTGTTGCTGCTCTCGTTCTGCCACAGCAGACATTTCCAAAACTGTTGATTTTCTGTTTTACTGAGACCTTCACCTCTCTTTATTTTCAGCTATTGTGTGATGGGCACAGGTTAGCTGGTCGTGTGGCTGCTTGTTTTGTGTCTCATTATTGTTTGGCTGCTAATTAAGGACAAAGAACGAACTAAGGGGTCTGAGTCACGTTAATTAAAACAAAGGCAAAGGAAGTTAATTAGCAGCAAAAACTGATCAATAATTAAGTTGATGATTAGAATGAAAATCTGCACCCACTGCGGGACTCCAGGACTGGAGTTCGACACCCCTGCTATAGAGTAATAAAATATGTGTATTTTTCTTGAAAACCTGGACTCATCTTTTTGACTCTCGTGCAACTCTGTGTCCCAAAAGGACAGCTGCTGTACAGGCTTTTAAATGTTCGAAGTGCCGTGCGAGATGCAGATCACAGGACACGGCATGGCAAGGCAGCAGCTGATCGAGCAAAGAGGAGATAAAAAAACCTGTATTAGTTTCCCATTGTATAACCTTTTAAGAGGGGGTTTCATAGCAGCGACCGCATCTCCTTGGGGTGCGTTCAGCCCCCCTCTTCACAATGGTGGGGGGGGGGGAGGAGTTGGAGAGCGAAGCGAGCAGGGGGCGAACCACCTAATAATAATAATAATACATTATATATGTATAGTGCCTTTTTCGTGTAGTTTCATGGGACTATAATTCCCACCTGAAGAGGGGAGATACCTTTTTAAAGCTGGGACCTAGGTGAACTGGCGCATCCAAAGTATAGTCCAAAAGAACATCCTGGTTATATGGCTGAGGGCAGGGAAATGGAAATTGTCTCCAGGAGTTCCCTATAGAAGTACCACCAGTGGGATGCTGTCATCGTGTGCACAGGGGAAAGATTATAACTCCTTCCAGCAGCCACCTTCTGTCTTTCCAAGCAGGCCTACTGCCCTGGCAAGGAAATGGCACCCATTCTGGTTGGGATGCCAGCACAAGCCTTGTCTTTCCATTACAGCCTTCCATCTGTCCATCCAACATAGCACTCACAACTGATAAGCAAGAATGGCAAATATATCCATTTAAAATTAAATCTACCATGCAGAAAATGAAGGGATCTTGATTCTGACTGAATCCACTGTACATATAAATTTGGGCTGTGAACATCCAAAGAGGGGGGCACGGTGGCGCAGTGGTAGTGCTGCTGCCTCACAGTTAGGAGACCCGGGTTCGCTTCCCGGGTCCACCCTGCGTGGAGTTTGCATGTTCTCCCCGTGTCTGCGTGGGTTTCCTCCGGGTGCTCCGGTTTCCTCCAACAGTCCAAAGACATGCAGGTTAGGTGGATTGGTGATTCTAAATTGGCCCTAGTGTGTGCTTGGTGTATGGGTGTGTTTGTGTGTGTCCTGCGGTGGGTTGGAACTCTGCCCAGGATTGGTTCCCTGCCTTGTGCCCTGTGTTGGCTGGGATTGGCTCCAGCAGACCCCCGTGACCCTGTGTTCGGATTTAACGGGTTGGAAAATGGATGGATGGACATCCAAAGGGTTAATGGGGTTAGGTGAGGGAAAAGACAGGGTTCCCATAGGCTCCATCAACCATGCTGCAACATGAGCTGTTTGTCTCTGGTCCTATGGATGCCCAGAAGGCATGGCCAGTGGCAACACTGATTGTTTTTGGGCAGTCCCTTCATGTTTAAGCCAGTTGGAAAGTGTGTTTTGAGTAGTTTTATCCGATTTATTTCCACTGGGTTAGAGTTAGGGTTAGGGTTAGGGAATTGAATCATAACCCCATGTCCGCCTATATTATAATCCATCCATCCATCCATCCATCCATCCATCCATCCATCCATCCATCCATCCATCCTCTTCCACTTATCCGAGGTCGGGTCGCGGGGGCAGCAGCTTGAGCAGAGATGCCCAGACTTCCCTGTCCCCGGCCACTTCTTCTAGCTCTTCCGGGGGAATCCCAAGGCGTTCCCAGGCCAGCTGGGAGACATAGTCCCTCCAGCGTGTCCTGGGTCTTCCCCGGGGCCTCCTCCCGGTTGGACGTGCCCGGAACATATATATATATATATATATATATATATTATAATCCATAAGAGAAATCGTATGTGTTGGTTAAAATGAAGCACAACTTACTCCCAGCATGTGGGTGCCCTTACCCAACACCTGCTCATAGCCCTCCACTGCTGCACCATAGATGAGGTTTGTCTTCAGTAGAAAGTTCAAAATAAAGACATTTCCCTTTCATCTTTTGGAGCCCACTCATCTGTGCTATAATGGCTGGAAAGTGGGCGAAGAATAGAAGAAAGCCTACAGTTGGCAGCGCCATGGTTGCTGTGGGCAGTATCTCCTACACTTTGACCCCCTCAATGGCACTGGATGGCTGTGTGGACCCTTTCCTTGACGGGTTTCAGCATCTCCCAGGTGACACCTGCTTCAACTGGCTCTGGCCCAGCCACTAATAAACCAGCACTTTATTTCTAGTCAGAGGAACCCCCAGGTACCCCTGTTGTCTTTTTCTTTTTTAATTTTCTTTTAGGATAGTTCACCCTACAGCTGCAGGTCCTTGCCCTTAGACCTCCCGGTGGTTTCATGATGCCACTTGCCATATGCGCAGCTTTGTGGAGTGGATCACAACATGAAAATGCAGTTTTAAGAGAACAGAGCCCATTTGATCAAAATTGAGGTCAAGAGAGAAAGAAAAAGAGAGAGTCCTTTGTCCATCCCAGCAGCACCCGCACTGACCCCCCCTCACAGTCCTATACTGAGACATGAATGGACCTAGAGAGGTCACCACCTCTGGCCTGGCTCCGTTCAGCTTGGCTTGTTAGGGCACACTGAGGGATGAAGCAAAACAATGGAGCTGATTAACTGCTCCCAACTACTTGGACGCCTGCCTGTTTGCCTTCTTTCTTTCATGGAGTCTGCAATTTGAAAAGCAGTTCACCATGAAGAGCGTGGCCACTTCCAAGATCAAAGGACGCCGCGTGACCCCTCCACTAGAAAAGGTAGACACAATGCCGTGAGAGCCATTAAGAGGCATTGAGTGGCTCCATCTGCTCTGGCCATGCTGAACAATGACCCGTTATGTTACGTCTCATCGCTGGGATGATCCGGTGGGCATACTTAGAAAAACTTCAGGTGGTATGGATTCATGTAAAGCACACCAAAAGTAACCCTTTAGGGAGTACCTAAGGAAGACACCGGTGCAAGGAAGTCACCAGCATTTGTGCATGCAATTGAGTATAAGAGGCTGAAATGAGGTTCATGTGTAAGGTTACAGGGCTAGTCCTCCATCAAAGGGTGAAAAAGGACTAACTGAGCAGAGCAAAGTGAGGTGCATGGTAATCCAGTAAAGAATCCCCAGATAGCAGACACGTCCCACTCAGAGAAATGGTAGACCCCAGACAGGCCTGCCTTACTGTTGGATATGTCATTATCAGTTCTGGCATACCCATGTTTTGAGCTTTGAATTCAGTGCAAGGAGTATTTCTGCTCCATGGGATGGTCTCAACTTCCTAACAGGAGAGGACAGTTCTTTTATTTTGGACTAGCTGTGCTACCCATCTTAGCCTGGTAGAAATCTAAATAATCAGATCTCATATTTCTTATTTGATACACGAGTTGTCCCTTTGGTCTGATGGTACACATCCAATCCTTTTCTCTTGCAATGGACTTTTCCTCTTTGAAAGAGCCATGCGTTTTCATCGCTTCCTCTTGGCGTTGGTATTGGGCAGAGTGGTGCCTCTGAGGCTAGGAATCTGCACCAGCAATCAGAAGATGGCCGGTTTGAATCCCGTAAATGCCAGAAGTGACTCTACTCTGTTGGGTCCTTGGGCAAGACCCTTAATCTGCAATTGCTTTGTCTTGGGTATGACGTTAATCTGCATCCAGCCCTGCAAGGAGGTCCTCCAACATACAGGGAAAACTTTGGGGTTGGTGACAGGATTGGCACTCCAGCCACCATTAAAAAAAACTCACACTGTTCCATTCCATTTTAACTAGTGTGGTGCTGAGGTGTCACCCGCTGCACCCAGGTCTCAATGCAGGTGGTTCGTCGTTAGGTGGGTGTGCAATGCTCTATCAGCACATGCTCCCAACCTCTCTCTGTCTCTCTTGGCATTGCTCATTGAACTGACCACACTTGTAGTCGAAGTGTTTCCTGCCTTGCGCCCTGTGCTGGCTGGGATTGGCTCCAGCAGACCCCCGTGACCCTGTAATTAGGATATAGCAGGTTGGATAATGGATGGATGGATGTTTCATTGGGTGGACTCTACTGCATTAGCCTGGTTTAGAAACTCGTCATTTTGGGGCTCTGGTTTCCTGATGTGTGCGTTGCTATATCATTATTTTCACTCAATAACTGCCCACCACCCAAACTTATCTTTAGAATTACAGCTATAAACCTCACTCATGTGGCCCAAACCGGCGTAAGACAACATAACAGAATAGGCGGATGAGACCACTTTTCTTACTTTTAGACCCTTATTTGATATCTTTATGATTATTTTTGATTTTCTTGACCCTTCTTCTACATATTTGCCTGTTTCTAAAAATTTCTTCCTAACCCTAGCAACTGGATGGATAAACATATACATAGATACAAGCACAGACAAGTGCCCTTTTATTAGGACGTAAGCATCACATGATATATATATATATACGCCGGGACGCCCCTGCACACTATATTCAGGGGAGGCAGCCCTGGACAGGGCAATACCTCCCCCTGGGGTGGAGCAGTGCCTCGGTTTCCCACAGGGCTCCCTGGGAATTGGAGTTGGGTGCAGCCCTGTTGGGTCCTGCAGGCACTGCCAGGGGGTGCTGTGTTTGGGACTTCTGAGCCCATGTGGGCAGCATATTCGTCACACAGCAGCCGGAACTCGGTGATCAAGCACCTGGAGCACTAGAACTATAAAAGGAGCCAGCAACCACCACTCAGCGGCCAGAGTCGGGTGGAGGAGGACAAGGTTGCCTGGGATGAGTGGTGGTGCCAGTGAGAGAAGAAGAGTGCTTGTTGTTACTGTGCTTGAGACTGTGGGTATGAGGAAGGCGTAGCCCACAGATGAAGAAAAAATAAAAGTTTATTTATTTTACACTCTGTGTCGGATCTGGCACTATATTGCGCCTTTCTTACAATATATATATTGGCCACCAGAGGGCACTCCATCCATCCAAACCCTCACACAGACAGATGCCGACACAATTTTGCCACACAGCACACGTTTATTCACATGGGAAGCACTTTACTCCCCACAGCACAGCACAGTTCCTAAGCATCAAAGTACAATAGAACATAGTCCTCTCCTCCCTTCCTTCCTTTATTTCCTTCATTCCTTCCTTTCCTTCCTTCCTTCTTTCTCTCTTCCTCGTTCCGACCTCCACCCTCCCTCTGACAATCTCCGTCCTCTTCCTCCTCACTCCGGCTCTCTGAATGGAGTGAGGTGGTTACTTTGATTCCGCTCCTTGGGGTGCTCCAGGTGACTCATCAGTGTTACCTCTAATCACTCCCAGGTGTGGTGGAAGTCCACCTTGCGGCCCCCACAGAAACCAACAGGGCTACCCCAAACTCCAGTTCTCATGAAGCCCTGCAGGAATCCGTGGAACCACAGCAACCCGGGGGGGGTGCCCTCTAGTGATCTGGGGGAGGCAGCATCCTGTACACATCCGCTACCCCAGTCCTCCCAATATGTCAGGCTTCTTATATATGATGTATATAGTGACCAGTATAGACCCCATACACAACTACACAAAAATAGTCCTGGGTGCAAATAAATATTTTTTTATTACTTATTAAAAATACCTTCAGCAGCTTTTTTCCTTTTTATACAGCCCAATACAGCACAGCAACACAAAAATTTTCTTCTCCTTTCTCTAGTTCCTCACCTGACTTCAACTCGGATAGCTGAGATCAAGCGGCTTCATTTATCTATGACCTGGGAGAACTTCCAGTGCTAGGGCCTAGCCTGTTGGAAGCACTTCTGGGTCACCTGGAAGACCCTGAAAGTAAGGACGATGAAATCCAACAGCTCCCCCCGGTGGCCCCCATGGACCGTAGTGAAGCTGCCCCACTGAACTACGGATTCCAATATGAGATTTGCAAATCATTGCATTCTGTTTTTATTTACATTTTACACAGAGTCCCAACTTTTATGGAAATCGGGTTGTATATATAGAGAGCGAATTCTGTGCTGGACCTTTTCCCGGTTGGAAGGCCGTAATGGAAGGACAGTATGGAGGAAGGCATAACCGGGCTTAAGCGATATCCCATACAAAGGAATAAATTATTGTATAATGTTGGAGCGTTGGTGTATCCAGAGAAGTTCCTCCCCCAGTATGGTAGATGTCAGAGCTCCACTGTCATGGACCCAGTAAAGGCACACTTGGGGAGGTTTGGGAGTTGTAGTTCAGGTGGACAATCCTGGAGTGGGACTCCCTGCTTCAGGAAGATTCCCTCTAACCCAGAAGTGCTTCCATTGGGCTATGCCTCGGTACGGCACCCACCTTAGCCCACACCCATCGGGTCAGGCAATCCTAATAGAGAAGTCGTGAACCCGAGAAAGAGGATCGGCATTGGCGTGGAGAGAGCCTCAACAATGAATGAGCAAAAGTTTGTAAGGGTGACGGTTCAAAAACCACCTTGTGACACACAGGTTTGATACCTGTGGAAGACCATCTACTGTAATGGAGCATGATCCATAACCAAGGTGAACTCATGGCCCAGGAGATAATACTGTACCTCATCTGTTTAATTGCTCATTTGATCATCAAGGCCTCCTGCTCTGCTGCCACATACCTGGATTCCCCGTTCAGGAGTTTCCACCTCAGGATCATGAGGGGGTGCTCAACGCCATCGATGGTATGGCTTAGCATGGCACCAAGACCTGTGTCTGAAGCATCCATCTGGGGTAGGAAAGGTAAAGAAAAGTTTGGAGTTTCAATACTGGTGCCAATGCTAGGGCCTGCTTTAGGTCATTAAATGCAGTTTCTGCTTTATTATTCCATACCACAGTATTCTTGGTCCTCTTCTTTGTTAGATCTGTCAAGGGCACCACTCTCTTGGAAAACCGGGACATAAACACAATGGTAATAACCCACTAAGCCGAGAAAGGCTTGAACTTGCCTCTTGGTCTTCAGCCATTTCAATATGATATCTACATTGGAACACTGTGGCTTCACGGTACCCTGGCCCACCGGGTAGCTCAAATATTTGGCTTTGGTTAGACAGGACAAGAATGGCTGCCAAAGCTATTCTGTTTAATTCTATGGTGGTTAGTAACAATTCATGATTGTCGCAAATGACCCTCAGCGCTTCTGCTCTACTCCTACTAAAAAGCCACCAATTCCCTAACAATATCACACGTCTAGTGGTATAAACGTCCACGTGTGTAAGAGTGCGCTGATCTCTGAAGGGGAGCAGTGCTTTCCAGCAGGGTACCGTCGAGACTCCACAGTTTTAAGACTCCATCAGTGGCTCAATGGATGGCGATTTTCAGTCTGTTATTACTGAATGCAGACACCAGAACATGGATCTCAGTAGGGCCTTATTGTCCACTCATCCCAGACTTGGCAGACCAAAGTGAGAAGACAGCTCTTGGGGGGCGCTTACTGATGGGTGTACCGAGGAGAGGCGAAATACAAATGCAGGGCCCACCAGCCTGGGCTTTTTTTAAAGCTGCATCTCTGTTGTCAATCAGAGAGAAGAAAAACTGAATCACGCTTTGACCAGGAGATGGAGACAAACTTTAAGGCAAAGTGATTTAAACAGCCAAGAGCTTCAAGGTGACATTTGCTGGGCACTACATGTACGGAGGCTTTGGGCAGAGACTTCTGGTTTCACTCCACATCCCAGAGACATACACTTTAGGTTACGAAGCTCTGGCATGGTGGAGTGTGTGGTACCTTAACAGCAAGGTGATCCCAGATGTTGGTTTATGGATAACATTGCACTTGCCATTTTTGGTGACACTTATGCATGTCAGTAGTGGACGCTGAGTGTTAGTACCATAGCTGGGGGTACAGTAGCTCCACAGAATAGGTCACCAAGCAGCATTACAGTGTAATGGGCAGTTCTCAGCTGTGTCCGAGAAGAACCATAAACTGCTCTGAGGAGGAGAACAGCATTTTATGAGACTATGTAGATGGACCAAAAGAGGCGGACATGATTGAATAAACCCCAAAAGTAATGGCTTTCCTCTTATGAATATTTCTGTCAGACAACGGAAACGATGGAACAGATGGAAACGAGTGACATGCCAGACATGTTTGTTGTATGTGACATAGGGCATCCACTGTGAATCTGCCAGGACAGTATCAGTGTAACAGAACTACAGTATGTGTGATCAATATCTACAATGTCAACCACAATGGACGCAACATCACAGAGTATCTTGGTGACTTTGTGAATGGCCTCTAAATTACAATACCAGCAGTGGTGGGCCTTGACCTACCAAATCATGTGGTAATTTAGGACTATGTTATGGTTTACCAGTCCAACGTAGTGATAGAGTGGTCTGCTAGCCACAAGTGAATGTAGATGGGACTTCTGCCACCCAATTCACCTCTCCTCAGTCCAGCTGAGGAATTCGTTTCAGCATGGAGGCTATGAGAGGCATGAAGCCGCAAGAAGATATCCTGACTGGAGGCAGCTGGTGCTGCTTGTTATGCCATCACAGGGTGGCTGAGTTACAGAACATCTGACGTGACGCTGATGAAATCAACAGAGGGGAGAGATGGCCAGTAAGACCTAACAGCCTTGGTACTTCCAGTCCTCCCAGTATTTGCGTTTCAGATGTCTACATTGTGTCTTCTTCATGTTGTGTTTTGTTCATTTTGTAAGCAGAATTGTGCCTCAAGTCCTCAGTACGTTTTATTTCAGCATCAACACTGCGAGTGCTCCCAGTGTGACGGTGGCTGACTCTGTGGGTTCTGACATTTGGTGTTTATGTGCTGAGGGCTTCAGCTTTTTTTTTTAAACAGTTGGGTGAAATACTTTTACTGTTTTGAGATTGAGGTTAGTATTTTGAAATAATGTGTCTACAAAATTGAGAAAAAAAAAACTAGTATGGGCCAAGTATAAAATTGTTATTTGATTGTTTTGTATTATTAATGGGGTTGTTTGGTTATCGTGGTGTCTTTCTGACGGCTCTTCTGTAAGTGCAATGATTCTTACCATTGAACCTTAAGCATTCAAGGAACTAGTGCCCCCTGCTGGACACACTCCCTCTTATCAAGCTTACAGTCATATGAAAAAGTTTGGGACCCCCTCTTAATTCTTTGGATTTTTGTTTTTCATTGGCTGAGCTTTCAAAGTAGCAACTTCCTTTTAATATCTGACATGCCTTATGGTAACAGTAGTATTTCAGCAGTGACATTAAGTTTATTGGATTAACAGAAAATATGCAATATGTATCATAATAAAATTAGACAGGTGCATAAATGTGGGCACCCCAACAGAGATATGACATCAATACTTAGTTGAGCCTCCTTTTACAAATCTAACAGCCTCTAGACGCTGTCCTCCTATAACCTCTGATGAGGGTCTGATTCTGGATGGAGGTATTTCTGACCATTCTTCATACAAAATCTCTCCAGTTTAGTTCAATTTGATGGACAGCCTGATTCAAATCAGCCCATAGATTTTCGATGATATTCAAGTCAGAGGACTGTGATGGCCATTCAAGAACATTGTACTTCTCCCTCTGCATGAATGCCTTTGTAGATTTCGAACTGTGTTTTGGGTCAATGTCTTGTTGGAATATCCAACCCCTGCGTAACTTCAACTTTGTGACTGACTCTTGAACATTATCCTGAAGAATTTGTTGATATTGGGTTGAATTCATCTGACCCTCGACTTTAACAAGGGCCCCAGTCCCTGAACTAGCCACACAGCCCCACAGCATGATGGAACCTCCACCAAATTGGACAGTAGGTGGCAGGTGTTTTTCTTGGAATGCGGTGTTCTTCTTCCGCCATGCAAAGCACTTTTTGCTATGACTAAATAACTCCATTATTGTCTCATCAGTCCAAAGCACTTTGTTCCAAAATGAATCTGGCTTGTCTAAATGAGCATTGGCATACAACAAGCGACTCTGTTTGTGGCGTGAGTGCAGAAAGGGCTTCTTTCTCATCACCCTGCCATACAAATGTTCTTTGTGCTAATTGTGCTGAATTGTAGAACAATGTCCAGATACACCATCTGCAGCAAGATGTTCTTGCAGGTCTTTGGAGGTGATCTGTGGGTTGTCTGTCACCATTCTCACAATCCTGTTCATATGCCGCTCCTGTATTTATCTTGGCCTGCCAGTCCTGCTGGGTTTAACAGCAACTGTGCCTGTGGCCTTCCATTTCCTGATTCCATTCCTTACAGTTACAGAAACTGACAGTTTAAACCTCTGAGACAGCTTTGTGTAGCCTTCCCCTAAACCAGGAGACTCAACAATCTTTGTTTTCAGATCTTTGAGAGTTGCTTTGAGGATCCCATGCTGTCAACTCTTCAGAGGAGAGTCAAAGGGGGGCACAACTTGCAATTGACCACCTTAAATCCCTTTATATCTCATGATTGGACACACCGGTCTATGAAGTTCAAGGTTTAATGAGCTCATCCAACCAATCTGGTGTTCCAAGTAATCAGCATTGAGCAGTGACAGGCATTCAAATCAGCACAATGACAAGGGGACCCACATTTGTGCACAGACAGTTTTTCACATTTGATTTAATTTCATACAACTAAATACTGTGTCACTAAAAATCTTTGTTCAGAAAACACCGCAGTACTCAGATGTTCCTAAGAAATGAAAGGCATACCACTGTTATCTTTTTAGTTGAAAGGAGAGTCCATTATTATGCAGGCTGAGAGGGGGTCCCAAACTTTTTCATATGACTGTATAATAATAATAATTATAATTCTTTACATTTTATACAGCACTTTCCTCACTACTCAAAAGACTTTACATAGTGAGTTAAGAGCCACCTCCTCCACCACTAATGTGTAGCATCCAACTGGATGATGTGACGGCAGTCATTTTGGTGCCAGTTCACTCACCACATATTAGCTGTTAGGTGGTGAAGGGGTGAGAGATAGCCAATTAGAGACAAGGGATGATTAGGGGGGCTAGAATGACCAGGCCATGGAGGGCAATTTAGCCAGGACATCTGGAAACACCCTACTCCTTACGAAGGAAGTCCAGGGGTCTTTAATGACCACAGAGAGTCAGGATTTCAGTTTTATGTCTCATTTGAAGGATGGCACCATTTTTACAGCACGTTGTCCTCGTCACTGCACTGGGACATTGGGATCCACATTTCAACCACAGAGTAAGCGCCCCCTACTGGCATCACCAACACCTCTTCCAGCAGCAACCCAAGCTTTTTCCTGGTTGGTCTCCCATCCAAGTACTGGCCGGGCCTGAACATACTTAGCTTCAGGGGGATGAGCTCTTCTGAAGTGTAGGTGGTATGGCGGCTGGCCTTATGTTCATTGACCCCTGGACAGTATGTTCCATATGAGTCCCTGACTATGTTCTGAGGATAAAAGATTAACAAACTGAGGACTTGCTCATATTTTCAATATATATTTTCATATATGGGGTAGAAAAGCTGACAGGAATGGGTTTGTTTCTTTTGTGCCTTGTTTATTTGCTCTGGTGCCCCTCTGCTTAGTTTCTACAGTGCTTCAATGGTGGATCAGCTGAGTTTGGCTCCTTCTTATTCTTCTTCATCCTCCTCCTCCATGCTGCTTATCATCCTGCTGAGATGTGGGTGACCGTAGCAATGCAAGTTCTGGGAGTGAAAGTCAAGTCGGTGCTTCATATGACTGCTGCTACTCATTCAGGGTTAACGCAACAGGTTACATAGATATGCCACAAGGGGGAGACATTGCACCAGCTGCTAGAAAGAGACACTTTGTCAATGTCAGCTTCACTGGGAGCCATGAGGATACAAAGGAGAAGCCCTGAGAGAAAATGAGAAACTGAGAGAACCTATGTAAACTGTAAATGTGTGAATATATAGGTGTGTGAATGCAAGTGTATATACTTATGTGAATGTGTGGCTGTGTGTGTGAATGGAGGTGCATTGACCTGCTCCATTGTCACCGCACGTCTACTCCAGCAATTTCAGGGCGGAAGTGACTTCACCGCATGTCTAGACCAGCAGTTTGGTAATAAGATGTTTGTAGGTTGTCACAAATCAAATTGATTGACACGCTAACCACACCAAACCCTAATCCTTAACTAAACTAACCCCAAACATGAACTAACTCCTAACCTTAACCATTTCTTAGAACATTAGAACACTCTACATGAGAATAGGTCATTCAGCCCAACAAAGCTCGCCCAAAAAACATCAAGTCGAGTTTTAAAGGTCCATAAAGTCCTCCTGTCTACCACACTACCTGGTCGCTTATTCCAGGTTTCTGTGGTTCTCTTTGCGAAGAAAAACTTCCTAATGTTTGCATGAAATTTCCCCTTAACAAGTTTCCAACTGTGTCCCTGTGTTCTTGATGAACTAATTTTAAAGTCACTGTCTCGATCCACTGTGCTTATTCCCTTCATAATTTTAAACACTTCAGTCAGGTCTCCTCTTAATCTTCCTTATCTTAAACTGTAAAGGCTCAGCTCTGTTAATCTTTCCTCATAACTCATCCCCTGTAGCCCCTGATTCAGCCTAGTCGCTCTTCTCTGGACTTTCTCTTGTGCTGTTATGTCCTTTTTAGTAGCCTTAAGTCCAAAACTGCACACAGGACTCCAGATGAGGCCTCACCAGTGTGTTATAAAGCTTGAGCAGAACCTCCTGTGACTTGTACTGCACACATCAAGGCACTATATAACCTGACATTCTGTTAGCCTTCAGTCAGGTCTCCTCTTAATCCCTAACCTTAACCTTAACCATTTATCATACACGCTAACCATGACTAACCCCTAACCTTAACCTCCATCCTATAACTGCTGACGTAGACCTGTGGTGACGTACGGTGCTCTGGTTCTGCAGAGCTTTGATATTATTGGGGGGCACTCATTGCAAACAATTACGTGACATGCACAAGAGGAGCAACAGCAGCTCAGTGGCCGTCAACTCGCTTATTGGCAACTTGGATATACTCGAGACATGAAAAGTCTGGCTTAAAAGCAGAAGATTTGATTCCCAAATGAGCTGGTAGATCTGTCGTATGGCAGTACTTTGCCTTCAAATGGGAAGACCATTTACAAACTCAGGTTTTTTTTGTTAAACATGTCGAGCGGAGGTGGCTTCTATGAGAGGAAGCACAACAAACCTGTTCCACCATTCGAAACACAAGTATTGTTCACAAAAATGTTCAAATGAAGGTAAAATCTGAACCGTCTCTGAAGCAGCAATTGATTTCTAAAAGTTTTGAATGTGCGTCACCATATGAGCCTGGGTCACGACATCAAAAAGAAATAACGCAGACCATTACCTGTGCAAAGACATGGTGCCAATAAATACTGACAAAAAAAAAAAGACTTTGTGTGTACCTTATCAACAACTTTGATAAATGATACCAGATTCCATCCCGTACGTATTTTTCCCAAGTCGCCATCCCAGAGATGTATGAGCAGTGCTGTGGATGGCTACTGGAAGAGCTGAAAGACGTAGAATTTTTTGTATGCAGGACAACAGAGCCTTACAAAAGCCTGAAAATTCCCAGAAGAACACAGTGGGGAAAATATAGCTCTGGGATAATGGGAGGCTTTGGCTAGCTGGTGTTTATGCGGAGATGGCCCATTGTGTTTTACTAGCGACAATTCAAAAAATATGATCAGAGCTACTGAAGTAAATGACTGGTCCACACGTCAGGGTTTTGGACACAGACCGCACCTTACCATCGATAAGTGTTTAATTTATTTCAGAAATGTAACTGGCTAGTAACACTGAGTAAAGCGGAGTTAAAAATGTTTTCCGTTCTGTCATGCCTTACACTATTTATATTTACCGTGATTGGCAGACGATGTTAGGGCGACTTAATGCAAGTGCGATGGAGTCATCTAGGGAAATGTTTCAAGTGTACTGGCACGCATACTGTATATGGCAAGCCATTTTAACATTTCATTCCTTTAATTTGATATCTGCTTCCAAAATGTTGATATCACGAGTTTTAAATTTGATATCAACACTTTGAAATTTGATATCAGGCTTTTAAAATTTGATAGCGAGCTTTTGAAATTTGATATCAAGTTTTTAAAATTTGGCATCACACTTTTGAAATTTGATATGCTAGCTTAAATGCTAATATATATGCTTTAATATCACATTTATTAAAATTTGATATCAAGCTTTTGAAATATGGCGTAAAGTTTTTAAAATTTGATATAGTGATTTGGAAATTTCAGACACACGGGGGTATCACTTATCTCCAATAAACCTAGAAGGTGATCCTCCAACATGCATGTGTGACATCCATTACATCTCACTACACAATAATATTTATTTATTTATTTTTTAAACTTCTCATACAGTAGATACCCCAAATTGTTAAGCAATGTGGCCTAAACTCACTTTTGGGGCCCTTCTGGGATTAGGGGTCCTGAAGCTTAAGCTTCATTCATTTCATAGCAGATCTGCCCCTGTCCAAAAACAACATTTGGTTTGGGCCTTCTCTGAAGATTATGGTCTGGCATCAATAGAATTACAACCAATCATGGCAGATATGCGGATTTGCTTAACAATTGGGGACAAATCCACCCTATCATAGAAGAATGACCTCTGAGATGTCTCCTTGAGATGTGTCCAGAAATGGAGTCTTCCTTGATTGGTCAGCTTTAAGAAAGGCACATGCATGACTGTGCATCGATGGTGTGAAGGAAGGCCGGCATCCTTACCCATCTCAGACACTCTCAAGGTCAAAGGACCAGGGGAGGACACAGGGCATTATCTCCATCCAATTACTAGATGGCAGCCTCCCTGGGTTGCAGTGGTGCCTACAGGGCATACTGAGAATTGGAGTTCTTCGACTCAGCCCTGTTGGGTTCTGTGGGCGCCACCAGGAGGTGCTGCAGAGACTGGGGAGCCTTACTTTACCTCATCCAAAAGTGCTTTCAGACCATGTGTACAGAACACCGGAACTACTTCTGGGTGGTAGATAAAAGGATAAAAGTTCAGAGAGCTAGAGTCTGGAGGAGGAGGACAACTCTTACATGGAGAAGTAGAGGAGGCAGTGAGAGAGAGAAAGACAAGAGAAGACAAGGCATTACTTAATGCTGTATACAGGTATTGAGTGTTCTATTTCTATACTTGTGTTGGTGGTGGTGGGAAACACTTACGGAGAAGAGTTTCCCATAAATAAAAACTCTTGTACTTTTACACTTGTGTCCAAGCCTGCTTGTGTTGGATGTTTGGGGTGGCTGTTGTCCACAAAGGTCCCCCAATTCACACTGCATATCAGGACAAAAACCAAGCCATGAAGTCCAAGGATCTCCCTGAAGACTTCTGCGATCAAATTATGGTGAGGTAGAGATCAGGACAATGGGATCAAACCATTTCTAAAGCTCTAAGTGTTCCCAGGAGCACAGTGGCTTCAAGAATTGTGAAATGGAAGACGTTTGGAACCACCAACCAAACTGAGTAACCGGGTAAGAAGACCCTTGGTCAAATAGGTGACCAAAAACCCAATGGTCACTCAAACAGTGCGTCAGAAGTCCTCTGCTGGAGATAGGAGAACCTTTTGGATGGACTACTGATTTAGCAGCACTCCATCAATCAGGCGTTTATGGTAGAGTGGCGAGATTGAAGCCACTCTTGATGAAAATGCATATGGCATTTTAAAGATCTCTCTCTGATAGCATGAGATGAAAATTCTCTGGCCTGATGAAGCAAAAATAGAACTCTTTGGGCCAGGGCCATCTCAACAGCATCATAGGCTCCAGGGCAAAGTAGTGCGCTGAGCTGCTTGTTTAGATAGCAAAACAGAAACATCGTTGGCCCCTATGCTCCTGGTGGCCCTGGCCAGTGCCCATTATGCCCATATGTTAAGATGAGACGGCCCTTCAATACTATGTCTGGTAAAAATCAGGCATTGTTAATCACCTTCCTAATATCAAGTGAAGCAAGGTGAGGACAGCACCATGTTGTGGGAACAATCTTTTATATTCACAAGCAGGTATTTTAAAGATGCAGTTCAAATGTGTTTTATAAAATTTATTGGAACACCAGAAATTAATAATATGCTGTATTGAAGATTGCATGTTAAAATAGTCACTGTTCCAAAAGAGCAGTGGGGAAAAAGAGGTCTTGCTGATGTTAAGTCTTCTTCTTCTTCTTCTTCTTTTGGCTGCTCCCATTAGGTGTCGCCACAGCGGATCATCTTCTTCCATATCTTTCTGTCCTCGTCATCTTGTTCTGTTACACCCATCGCCTGCATGTCCTCTCTCACCACATCCATAAACCTTCGCTTAGGCCTTCCTCTTACTTGGCAGCCCTATCCTTAACATCCTTCTCCCAATATACCCAGAATCTCTCCTCTGCACATATCCAAACCAACGCAATCTCACCTCTCTGACTTTGTCTCCCAACCGTCCCACATGAGCTGACCCTCTAATGTCCTCATTTCTAATCCTATCCATCCTCGTCACACCCAATTCAAATCTTAGCATCTTTAACTCTGCCACCTCCAGCTCTGTCTCCTGCTTTCTGGTCAGTGCCACCGTCTCCAACCCATAAAACATAACTGGTCTCACTACCATCCCGTAGACCTTCCCTTTCACTCTTGATGGTACCCATCTCCGGGCTTGGGACCGGCACTGAGAAACACACTGGTTTGAACATCCGCTGTGGCTGGGTTGGCTTGCTGATGCTAAGTAAATAAGAGAATTTAATTAATTGGTTAAAGCAATTTGTTCTGTGAAATAAGATGTGATATTCTTTAAGCTGTTTGAATGAAATGCACTTGCCATGATCATAAACTACATAAATTATTGACTAAACTGTCCATTACAAAAATTTTATTTTATATGTGTAAGGCTGTGGATATACTTAACACTATGTAACGCATACTGTCTATACTTATGTGTGTATTTAATGTAAATCTGGAGGATTCCACCAGGTGGCAGTGCGAGACATCATCACGGTGAGAAAACAAAGTATGGTTTTGCTGTGTTGTGAGTTGAGGTGCAAAGTTGTGTAACACACGTGTGCATGGGAGGCAGCTAAAGGGTCAAAATGAGAGTAATTCCACGCCAGACCAGGGGGTGGTGGAGTGTGCTAACCTTTTTTCTCACTTTCCCGCAGACCGTTCATGGGAAATTCCACCTGGCCCTGATGACGTCACTTCTGGTTCAGGCCCTTCTGATAATACAGTATCACTTCCGGTCCCAAACCCATGGAGCAGGACCCTTCCAGTTCCGACCCTTTTAATGACGTCACTTCCAGGTCCGAGCCTATAGAGGATTGACATCACATCCTGTTTTGGCCTTTAAAGCTGCCATTTAACAAACCGTTGATCAGTTCTGTTTTGAACTCCATTCTGAGCACATCAGTGCTAACCATTTACCCTTTTGCAGCCAGGGACTATTATACGGGTGGCTGCCTCAAACCTATTTTATGACTGTTGTGTCTGGTTTTTGAGACAGTTGTTAAAAATAAGAATTCTTTGCATTCTGATGCTGTTGCAATATGTGAGACCTTTAAAAGTATCACATCATTACAATGGGGAATATGCAACGCTTGTATTGCCAATACGAGAAATGGATGAAGAAAAGAACCATGAAGATGTTTGTATGTCAGCATTAAAGCTTCACCGCATTGAACCGTTCATCAAACTTTGAAGCACAAACATTGATCCTGTTGGAGCGGCAATCACATATTGATAGTAAACCATGATTCTGACGTCATGATTCAAAAAGTAAACACACACGCCACGCATATTTTTTCTGGTACTGCAACTCGCTGATGTGTCGCGTTCATTTCTGAGAACGTGCTCGGAGGATGCATCAAAAGAACGCTGGGAGAGCGTGGCAGCCATGATATGTGCGCGTATGCGTATGCGCGAGCGTGAAGTATAAACCGGCCCTTAATGTTTATGGAAATTATTACTTACATATTCCTAAACTTTACTTTTAATGCTTAAATTATTGACAGAATGACTGAAGATTAATAACGTGCGAAAGGTCAGTATTTGGAAAGACCTGGCTAAAAACAGTGTGTTCAGATGTTATGTTCCCTAATGAAAGGGCCAATTCCCCGTTAATAAATCTAAAGTTGGACTGTTGGTCATTTAGGTTTAACTACAGTAGTAGGAGGGTGTTGTCCCGTGTTAGCCATAGCGGATGCAATGAGAAGTCAAGCAAAATGACCCCTTTTATTGGCTAACTGAACAGATTATAATGTGCAAGCTTTCCAGGCAACTTCTTCAGGCGACTTGTAAAACAGAAACTGGAGTTCCCTGTGTTTATATAGACACTTGGACAGCTTTGGAAAACCTTTACATGGGTCATCTTCAATGTAAAAAAATTAACTGACTTCTCCAGGCTATTTTTTAAAACAGTTGTTTTTCTCCTTTGTTTTAAAAAAAAAATCCCATCCACATGCTCACCGTTTTTTAGAAATTCTCCATCCATATGAAAATGCAAAAAATCCACTGTAAAGTGTCTCAACATCCATTAACCATCACAACTTCAGTTTAGCATACCCTGACTAGAGCTGCTGATTAACTGTGCAGACTGCATCTCTGTTGTTAGTCATTAGTACTAAAACATAAGTAATATGATAGTTATCGTTTGTTACTAACTCATCTAAGTCGTTTCTCTTCTTGGTACTCAAATGTGACACTGTCTGCCTAAGGAAAAGTCATCTCTGATGGAGGAGCACTGGAATCATCAGGTAGAAGGGTCCTTTCATCTGATTGGCTGGCCCAGCACTGACTCAACTGTGGAAAGTTAAAGTGGTGGGGGTGTGGATTGATGGTCTCCATCAAGCTGACACCAGATGTTAGAGTTTAATATTAAACTGTGTTCTATACTGGTCTGAAAATGGAACAGAGGAGTCATGTCATGAATGCTGTTGTGTGTTGTGTTATACCCCGTGTCACGCACGAGCGCTTGGGGAGCAGCTTAAGGACCCGTTTTGCATCGCGACAAGTCCTGCAGTGGGACAACGGCAGCGTACTAACCTCTCTCTCTCTTTGCTTCTTCAGGAAGACCGAGACACCACCGTCGTAAAGATCGCCCAGATGTCTCTAAGAGATGCACACTTCCGGGTCCCTTTCTTCCCTCTGCTTCCCGGTTGATAATGTCATACTCCCATGCACCACCACGATTCTCCCAGCATTCCACAGTTTAATTTCAGGTCCTTCCCTATAAACTGTCTGTCCTCCCTCCCTTCAGTGTCTTTTGAGATTTTGTAAAAATAAACGACTGAATTTTTGTTGCAGTATATGGGGCTAAAAACCCCAAACCTTTATGAGTGTTTGTGCTCTTTATTACACCCGATTTAAAGTTGGTTATGTTTATTGGGCAATGAAATAGAAAAATAAGGTGCCTAACCTTCATAATTGTATAAAAACCAAGGAGCTGGTGGTGGAGTTTAGGAGGACCAGGCCCCTCATGGACCCCGTGATCATCAGAGGTGACTGTGTGCAGAGGGTGCAGACCTATAAATATCTGGGAGTGCAGCTGGATGATAAATTGGACTGGACTGCCAATACTGATGCTCTGTGCAAGAAAGGACAGAGCCGACTATACTTCCTTAGAAGGCTGGCGTCCTTCAACATCTGCAATAAGATGCTGCAGATGTTCTATCAGACGGTTGTGGTGAGCGCCCTCTTCTACGCAGTGGTGTGCTGGGGAAGCAGCATAAAGAAGAGGGACGCCTCACGCCTGGACAAACTGGTGAGGAAGGCAGGCTCTATTGTAGGCACGGAGCTGGACAGTTTGACATCTGTGGCAGAGCGATGGGCGCTGAGCAGACTCCCGTCAATCATGGAGAATCCACTGCATCCACTAAACAGGATCATCTCCAGACAGAGGAGCAGCTTCAGCGACAGACTGCTGTCATCATCCTGCTCCATTGACAGACTGAGGAGATCGTTCCTCCACCACACTATGCGACTCTTCAATTCTACCAGGGGAGGGTAAACGTTAACATTATATAAAGTTATTGTCTGTCTGTATACCTGCATTGTTATCACTCTTTAATTTAATATTGTTCTTTATCAGTATGCTGCTGCTGGAGTATGTGAATTTCCCCTTGGGATTAATAAAGTATCTATCTATCTATCTATCTATCTATCTATCTATCTATCTATCTATCTATCTATCTATCTATCTATCTATCTATCTATCTATCTATCTATCTATCTATCTATCTATCTATCTATCTATCTATCTATCTATCTATCTATCTATCTATCTATCTATCTATCTATCTATCTATCTATCTATCTATCTATGTAATTAAGGTGATCATTAGAAAGGTTTGATTCCAAATTCCATTCTTTCTTTTGTTTCCCTTTGTAAAATAAGTCAACCTCAGACACATAGAAAAGTTTGGGGCAGTCTCCCATATATTATTACAGATGTACACAGTTTGAGTTCTCAGAGTGAACTGACTACTCAGGACTAAAGGGTGTGTTTATAGAGCAACTTCCGGAAGTGATGTCATCTAGGGTGGCAAACCCGAAGTGACGTCATTGAGGGCGGATCTTTCTGGACTCTGGAACCGGAAGTAATGTCTTTGAATAAAAAACAGGTTGGTTTTCCCGTATTTGGTCTGGAAAGAAAGCAGAGGAAAGCTCAGTGCACCCCGCCACCCCCTGGCCTGGCGTGGAATTACCTTCTTTCGGTCCATTCAGCCCCCTCCTAATCGCACGTGTGTAACACCTTTCAACAGTACTGTAATGGAGATTAAGACCATGTCCATTTCAAATGACTCCCAACAAGACCCCACGGTGGCATGTCTTGCCACAAACTATGCGTCTCAGCGATGAGGACAGCAGACTGTTCAGGCATGAGGGACGGATGAATGCAGCCAAACATGGAGAGGACCTCGAAGAAAACCTGCACAAAGAGGGGCGATGGTTCATCTTTTATCACGATTTTGGCCTGAAGCATAGAGCCGAGAGTGGCTTTTGGGATAAGTGTCCTGGAGTGCCTCACACTTCACTGCCATACATCATCTGTGGAGAGACCTGAAGATAGCAGTTTACAGGCGCCTTCCGTCCAGTCTAATTCAGCTTGAGAGGATCTGCAGGGAAGAAAGGCATAAACTGCCCAAATCCAGGTGTCACAAAGTTTGTAGAGACTTACGTAGAAGACACAAAGCTGGAACTGCTGCCAAAGGGGCTTCTGCAAGCTTCTGAGATAAGGAATAAGAGATTTCTCTCATTGGTTTTTACTGAACTTGCAAGCCTTTCTGAAGACATGGCTTCTCTTTGTCATTGTAGGTTATCACGTGCAGATTGATGAGCAAAAAGGCAAATTTATCTGTGCAAAATTAAATCTGCACGCAGAAAGTGTAGGCAGCTGAATACTTTCTTATTCCACGGTTTATTAAAAGAGAAAAACATTTCCTGACTGTATGCAAGAGTTATATGACATTGAAGTGTGTGTATGTGTGTGTTCCTGAGAGAATGTGTGCAGCGTGCTAAGTGGCTGACAGTTCGGCTGGCTTCCCCATAAAACAACAGCATGGGACTAACTGGGGGCGACTTTCTGGGGTTAAGTGTCTAGACACTTTGTTTTGTAAACTTGAGGGCCGCATCACGCAGGAAGCCTGCAGGCCCCATCTGTTAAAGTCATTACAGAGTAACTCGTCCAGACTTCCTAGACACACACACACACACACACTGGGAGACAGATGTGCACACAAGGACAGAGCTAAGCACAGAGGGATACACACACACACACACACATGTGTACACAGCACAAATGGACAGATATGGACAGAGATCCACATGCACACACACATACACATACACAGTGACTTGCTCTTTCTCCTTGTGCTGCTCCCTTCACCCACCTTCTCCACTATTGTTTGCATACATTAGAGAGAAACCTCTAACAGAAGGTCAAGTGTTTGGCAAACGGGGTCTCACAGCAACAGCAGCCCACCATTTAGCTCTTGAAGGACTCGGCCACCATTGTTCTTGGTTTTCTTTAGTTACCACCCTGATGAGCTTCGGGGGGTTGGGGGGATCTGCTAACATTTCACACTGAGAACCACAGACACATGGAATAAGTGATCAAGTAGTGTGGTAGACAGGAGGACTTGAGGGACTTTCAACACTCGACTTGATTTTATTTTGGAAAAATTAAAAGGATGGACTGACGAGCTTTGATGGGCTTAATGGCCTGATCTCGTCTAATTGTTCTAATATGTTGCAGTGGCCTATCAATCTTATCTCTCTTTTATAAAAAAAATCTTGGGAGAGAGACTAGGGAGACGAGACAACATTTAAAACAAGTTCACGGACATCTAACCTAGCAGTTGTTGGAATGCTTTTGGCAGACACACTTGTTCTTAAAACAACAGCCAGCAGCAGCAGCACACCAGCAGATGATCTGAGCGCTTCTCCGAAGCGTGCGTTCAAGCCCCCAGGCCCTCCCCCCTTTACAACACGAACAGCAGAGACGCGAGGTGGCAAAAGGACAGCTGCTGTACAGGCTTTGAAAAGATCGACACGCAGCGCGACAAACATAACAGGCAGCTCGCCAGCAGCAGCAGCAAGACAACATGATCCAATGGCATCTCCTTAGCGTCCCCTTCACAATGCGAGCAGCATTACGTCCTGCGAGAAAGAGATTCAACCACGCCTGGGGCCGGAAATAAAGGACAAATATTGTATAAGTTTTAAAGTGAAAGTGAAAATAACGCATATGTAACAATTCCCATGAAAATAGCAATCTCTTTAAATTGTATATCTGGAAAACCAAAGCCGGGGATGGGCGAAAGAAGCGAGCAGGGGGCAGAGCCCCTTAGTTATATATAGTGCCGTTCATATCTATCTATCTATCTATCTATCTATCTATCTATCTATCTATCTATCTATCTATCTATCTATCTATCTATCTATCTATCTATCTATCTATCTATCTATCTATCTATCTATCTATCTATCTATCTATCTATCTATCTATCTATCTATCTAATACAGTTCTGTCTAAGACATTGGCTTTTAAAGCAGACCACCACTACTTCTACTGACCTGCTTTGACTTGAGTATTCAATCTACTTGTGTTTTTGTTGTAGAAATGTAGAACGTCCAGGTGTAACACATTGAGATCCGAGTTCAGTTTTTTGCACAGCTAATTAGCTAACTGACTCCATTTTGGCCAGTGTGTATAAATTCAGTGCATTTATGAATAGATTGGGATGTGGATATGTACAGTAGGTGTGTGTTGAACTCTCCACTTTGAAATGCACTGATGTCCTGTGCAGGACTGACCCCTTGCTACATTCTAAGAACTTAAGAAAATGAGTGGATGGATGGATGGATGGATGGATGAATGACTTTGCAGTTAACTCTCAAATCTCCAGGGTGGAGTATCAGAGTTAAGATGAAGATAGACAAAAACTACCTGCTGCGTAGCAAGGGTGGATTGACAAAAAGAATGAATTGTGGTTCTTCTAGTATAGGAAAGGGATGCTGGCATTCATATGGGCAAAACCAGAATCATATTACAACAACAACAACAACATTTATTTCTATAGCACATTTTCATACAAACAATGTAGCTCAAAGTTCTTTACATGATGAAGAAAGAGAAAAAAGACAAAATAAATAAATAAAATTAGGGAACACTAATTAATATAGAATTAAAGTAAGGTCCGATGGCCAGGGAGGACAGGAAAAACAAAAAAATACTCCGGACGGCTGGAGAAAAAAATAAAATCTGCAGGGGTTCTGAGGCCATGAGACCACCCAGCCCCCTCTAGGCATTCTACCTAACATAAATGACCTCAATCAGTCCTCATTGTATTCAGAGTTCACATGGAAGAATTTGATGATGATGATGGTCATGTGGTCTTCTGGCCTTTAATCCATCAGTATAGGGACATCACGATGCTTTGATCAGGTGGTGGGGGCGCAGATCACCACCACAGAAAACCGGAAAAAGAACAGAAGAGAAAGCAGGGGTTAGTACGGATTTTGGAGCCATCATGAATGATAATGATAATTATTGAATATACAAATCATCAGGATTTAACTAAGATGAAGTTATGAGAAAGCCATGTTAAAGTAATGTGTTTTTAGCAGTGTTTTAAAGTGCTCCACTGTATCAGCCTGGCGAATTTCGAAGCTATTCCAGATCTGAGGTGCATAACAGCAGAAGGCCGCCTCACCATTTCTTTTAAGTTTAGCTCTAGGAATTCTAAGCAGACACTCATTTGAAGATCTAAGGTTATGATTCGGAGCGTAAGGTGTAAGACATTCCGAAATATAAGATGGAGTGAGATTATTTAAGGCTTTATAAACCATAAGCAGTATTTTAAAGTCAATTCTAAATGACACAGGTAACCAGTGTAGTTGCAATCGATTGATGTCTTTTTTGGGTGGTCCTGAGAGGAGTGCGTTACAGTAATTTAGTCGACTGAAAACATACGCGTGAACTAATTTTTCAGCATCTTGCAAAGATATAAGAGGTCTAACTTTTGGTATATTCCTTAATTGAAAAAATGCTGTCCTAGTAATCTGATTAATATGTGATTTAAAATTCAGGTCAGAGTCAATAGTTACCCCTAAATTCTTTACCTCCGTCTTGACTTTTAATCCTAATGCATCAAGTTTATTTCTAATAACTTCATTATATCCATTATTGCCAATCACTAAAATTTCTGTTTTCTCCTTATTTAGTTTGAGAAAATTACTACTCATCCATTCAGAAACACAAGTAAGACATTGTGTCATTTAATCAAGAGAGTCAGGGTCATCAGGCGCTATTGATAAGTACAGTTGTGTGTCATTAGCATATCTGTGGTAGCTCATGTTATGCCTTTAGATAATCTGACCTAACGGAAGCATGTAGATTGAGAAGAGCAGCGGACCCAGGATAGAGCCTTGTGGAACACCATATAGAATATCATGTGTCTTTGAAGTATAATTACCACAACTCAAACCAATTTAAGACCCTGCCAGAGAGGCCCACCCATTGACTAAGGTGATTTCTAAGAATATTGTGGTCGATGGTATCAAATGCGGCACTCAGATCTAAGAGGATGAGAACAGATACACGGCTTCTGTCTGCATTTACCCGCAAGTGCAGTTTCTGTACTGTGATTTGTTCTGACACCCAACTGAAACTTATCAAGAACAGCAGGTTTATTGAGGTGATCATTAAGCTGCATAATGACTGCCTTCTCTAGAATTTTACTTAAGAACGGCAGGTTATAAATAGGTCTAAAATTTTCAAAAGCAGAGGAGTTGAGATTATTTTTCTTCAGCGGGGGTTTAACTACAGCAGTCAAGACATCTAATGACAAGTTTACTATGTCAAGAATACTATCAATTAGCATTCCCGATACTTCTTTGAAAAAACTTATTAAAAACGTTATTATTAAAAACTTAAAACTAAACCTAACCCTAATAAAAAATATTAGGCTCTAACTGTGACTCCATGACCTTCCTCACAAACATTAGAAGACATAATGCCAGCATTTGGCCTGCCTCTGTATCTCAGTATGCGTGGGGGCAGCAGACTACAGCATAGTATTCGTGTTTCTTTGGCTCAGTCTCTCGACACGAGACTGCAGATCTTCTCTTCCAGCTCCCCAGAAGTCCACAGCAGGCCTGCCCCCCAGGTGCCCACATGTCCTCCCAGCTCCTGCAGATGTTTACCAGAGCAGATGAGGCTCCACTCCATTACAACAGGCCTGCAGCTGATACAAACCCGTCCCCCACCCCACCCCCAGCCCCCCTAACCGTGTCTCGCTTGAGTAAACTGACGCCAAGCCGCGGGCTGACGCTCTCATAAATCTCGGCAGGTCTCAACATCTTAAAGCCGTGCCCCATCGACAGTGCTGTGGAATGAAGCCCGGCGTACGTACAGCAGCCATTCCCACTTGGAGCTTGCAGGGGCTTCTCCCCAGACTGGGCTGTCAAACAGCACTTGGCAGACTCCTTCAAAGTTAATACAAATCATCGGAGCAAAAGACAAAGCTGAGTTAGAGGAGACAGCAAAGCAAAAGGGAAGGGAATCCTGTGCTGGAGAAAACAGACCGTGGGTGGTCTGGAGTTCAGGTGCCCCTTATAGACTGGGTTGGAAGGCGCTGATTCTTTTTTATCAGCCTGTTCGTTTTGTGCCGCATCCCTGACACGGGGAGAAGAGGGATGGACACCTTGGGTTTTTGCCAAAAGTGAGAGAAGAGGAAACAGCAGCACTGCAGGGATACATATGGCTCTGAGCTCCCTGTGTGATCCTGTGCCACCTACTCGACTGGCAAACACCCATAAGTCTTGTGTAGCCATGAAATGTGCCATGTAAAAAATAGTGAATGGAAGATCAACTGTGGTCCAAACCATCAAAGGTGCATGGGTCTTCATTACGGATCCAACACTGCTGACTGTATTATACTCGGACTAATAAACCATCCATCCATTTTGTAAACCTGCTTTATCCTGCGTAGGACCACAGGGCTGCTGGAGCCTATCCCAGCAAGCATGGGGCACAAGGCATGGACCATCGCAAGGCAAAGACACACATGTCAGGGGTCATGTTAGCATTGCCACTTCATCTAATTTGCACATCTTTGACCATATATGTAAGCATTTTGTGACCTGCAGGGGGCACTCCTGAGTGGCTGCCAATCCAAAATGAGCAAAGTTCAAACAAAATAGGATTTTATTGAGAGAAGCAGAGTGTTCCAGGGAGGATATAATGGACTGAAAATATATAAGGAAATGTCTAAATAAGAATAAATAAATAAAATTAGACCACCCCCACCACATACAAAATCACCTTCCTACCTCTTCACCTCATTCTGGCCAGTCCATCCTCCTCCTTATCAGGTGAGATATTGTCAGTTCTTCTCTCCCAACTCCACCTGGCTGAAGAACTACAGACTCCTCTTAAGGATGGATTCTGGAAAACTTATGGAGCTCATCCAGGACTTGCCCTGATGACCTTCTCCTATGTCCTACAAAGTCCTGTCTGAGGCATGGCCTCCTCCGATTCTGGGAAATCCTCTGGATTAACTCTTTGTTCCTCTTTGGCATCCCCTCTGGGCAGTGGTCCATGCCAATCCCTGGATGAGATGAAGAAATTCATGCACTGCACCTCACTTCTCTGATGTGTTTCACAATCTACATATAGATACATATATACATATTGTGAACTTAAGGGGGAGCCATTGAGCTCCAAACCACAGACACAATATCGCCCAACATGATACTGGGTTCAACTAAAAGTATTAATTTGTTACTACCACATTCCAATTAATTAATCACCAGAAAAAATGACCACTAGAGTATTGGCCACTGCCTCCCGACTCCGACTCCCCAAGGAGAGAGGTGGCTGGCTTCTTTTAAACTGGACCCAGGACTGCTTCCAGTGCCATGGCAAAGGTCATCCAAAGCACTTCTGGGTTGTGTGGAAACGAAGACAGTTCTCTGACCAGCAGTGCCCTCTGGTGGCACCCAAGAACCCCGACAAGCCTGCTTTTAGAGTCTCTAATTCTTATGCCACCCTGTGGGTGTCCTAACTGGGTTCAGCCCTGGGGAGCACTGCCACCTGCCGTGTATGGGAAATTAACTCCTCTTGGCACCCATGTTCACCCAGTTTATCCATTATTATTCTTCTGTCCCAGTTGAGATGAAGATTGTCAGGTGTTCCAACTGGGTTAAGTCTCCAGTCCCACCGTCCTACCATTATGGCCTCCTAGCCAGGCAAGAAATCATCCTCCATCCTGGCCAGGATGCCTGTTCTTCCTCCATGGCACTTACAATATATACATATACAGTACATATACATATACATATAAACACACATATACAATGTAACAAGAAAACCCCAGAGACATTGGGAAGGTTTGGGGCAGCCACCCGTATAATATTTCCCGGCTGCAAAATCTGTCCATGTTCACACAATCGAGTTCAAAACAAAACTGAGTATCATCTTAAGATGGCGGCTTTTAAACCCTCACAGGGGAAATGATGTTATCAGGGCCGAAACCGGAAGTGATGTCGTTGGCTGCCCCAGAACAGGGCGGGAATTCCCGAGAAAGGTCTGCAAGGAATTGAAAGAGAGAATTAGCGCACCTCGTGACCCCCAGGTCCGGCGTGATACTACATTTATTAATTTATTATTTGTGACAACATATACACAAACATAAACATATGCATGTACATATACAGTGGAACCTCGGTTTGCGAGTAACTTGGTTTACGAGTGTTTTGCAAGACGAGCTAAAATTTTTAATACATTTTGACTTGATAAACGAGCGAGGTCTTGCAGTACGAGTAGTATGCATACGCTTTGTCTACTGAATGTCATGTGATCACAACTGAGCTGATGGTTCTTCTCTCTCACTCTCTCTCTCGCTGCGGGATTGTGGGTTATCATCTCCTAGTCTCCGTTTGAGTCGGTGTGCCTCACTCGTATAGTCAACACCCGTACGAGCGTATACTGTTTACTACAGCATTGTGACTGTGTGTGTGTGCTGTGACGTACGAGTCCCTGTCTTGCACCCCAAAACACGAATCTGAGTCTCAGTACTTTAGCAACACCAGCTTTATTCAGCTTGAAACAGCAACAGCGCAGTTATTTATTGTAGCGGGATCTGCCGCTCTCCTATACACAGACACAGCAGTCAGGCAGGGTCGTGGCCAAGTAGTACTGTGCCCTGCGCATTTATAATGTTCCTTGTTCCTTGTATCACCCTTCGACGGCAGGCACTTATAGCATGTCCGCGATCTTTTCGGATTCGCTTTTATGGCGAACTGCTACAGCGCTGGAAGACTGCGATTGCTTTGGGACACTCTTCCACGTGTCGTCCCGTTGGACGGAATCCCACAAGAGTTTAGAAACTCACTCACACCAGCCATGGTTCTTTTCAAAGGTAAAGTGCAGGTTAATTTGTTTTATGTATTTTTACTTTATATTTTGTATTAATCATTTTTATATGAATAGTTTTGGGTTGTGGAACGAATCATCTGAGTTTCCATTATTTCTTTTGGGGAAATTCACTTTGATATACGAGTGCTTTGGACTGCGAGCACGTTTCTGGAACGAATTATGCTCGCAAACCGAGGTTCCACTATACATTTAAACCCCACCTCAGATTGTTATTAAACACACACACAACTCAGGCTACAAGGGTGAATCTATTTATTTATTTAATTTAATTTACATTTGAGTGATTTTCCATTGAAAAATTGCTGCTTTTATGAGACATATAATAGTAAATTTTGTTGTAACATAATGATAAATAAAGATTTCTACTATACATATACATATACTGTACAGCACTGTGCAGCACATATATATACACATACTGTATAGACGTATACATATACATACATATAGACATATACATATACACACACATACACAAATACATATAAATACACATAGACATATACATATACACAATACAATACAATACAGTTTATTTTTGTATAGCCCAAAATCACACAGGAAGTGCCGCAATGGGTTTTAACAGGCCCCACCCCTTGACAGCCCCCCAGCCTTGACTCTCTAAGAAGACAAGGAAAAACTCCCAAAAAAACCTGAAAAATGGAAGAAACCTTGGGAAAGGCAGTTCAAAGAGAGACAACTTTCCAGGTAGGTTGGGCGTGCAGTAGGTGTCAAAAGAAGGGGGTCAATACAATACAATACAATACACAGAACAGAACAAATCCTCAATAAAAAATAAAAATTTTTAGAAGTATGGAGCAGAATTTAACAGTAGATGATATCACATAATAAGATTTGGATAATTTTAGACTCCTGGAGACCTCATCCATCAAGCTGCCTCCCCCATTTGGCCATTCCACGGCTGAAACAGTGTTGGGCCAGCCAATCCGATGAAAGGACCCCTCTTTCTCACAATTCCTGCGATCCTCCATCAGGGATGACTTTTCCTTAGGCAGGCAAAGCAACTTGGCAGGTGGGCCGTGGCACCAAATGCCACATTTGAGTACCAAGAAGAGAAACAGCATAGGTGAGGGTTAGTATCCAATTCTAACTATCATGTTACTTATGTTTTACTGCTAATGACTAACAACAGAGATGCAGTCTGTACAGTTAATCAGCAGCTCTAGTCAGGGTGTGCTAAACTGAAGTTGTGAGTCTTCAGCCAGGATTTAAAAGCTGAGAACGAAGGGGCATCTCTTATAGTAGCAGGCAGACCACTCCACAGTTTAGGGGCCCTGTAACTAAAAGCTTGACCTCCCATTGTTATTTTATTAATGTATGGAATCATAAGCAGACTGGTGTCTTGAGATCTTAATGTGCGCTCTGGTTTGTAAGTCATGATAAGTTCAGACAAGTAAGCCAGACCTCGGCCATTTAATGCTTTACATGTTAAAAGAAGGATTTTGAAATCTGCCCTAAACTTAACCGGGAGCCAGTGTAAGGATTTAAGAACTGGAGTTATGTGTTCGTATTTGCTTGTTCTTGTAATAATTCTTGCAGCCGCATTTTATATTAACTGGAGGCTGTATAAAGAACAGTTTGAACATCCAGTGAACACCGCATTGCAGTAGTCAATCCTACTAGAGATAAATGCATGAATTAATTTCTCAGAATCCTGTTTATTTAGAAAGCGCCTTAATTTCCTAACATTTTTAAGATGGAAGAAACATGTTTTGGACAACTTTGTAATATGCGCTTTAAATGACATGCTAGAGTCAAAGATAACTCCTAGATTGCGGGCTGATTCAGTAAAATTAATTAATATCCACCTTAATGTGTGGATATACACACATACATATACATCCAATGAAGGATGCTGTACAAAAATGAATTAGTTCATTAGATGTCATCATGGGGGGTGTCACATTTAGTTGGGAGGGGCCAGACAAACCATAAAACATAACTGCATTTTTTTAGAGCCACAACTGCAATGCTACTTATTTACATCATCTCCCAGGTTGCATATCATAAATTGGTCATAATACAAATTCACAATATAACCTAAACCTCACAATAACGTTTAACATTTTTAAATTATGAAAAAGTACTCAAGTTCCATTAACCATATTGAAACGACAGAAAATGTTCAGATCATGAATATGTGACTGAAAAATCTATTAAGAATTGCATGATGTTACAGAGGTGGCATGGACCAAACCCATTAAGAAATGTTACCATCACTTAGGTAAATCAACACCTCAAAACATTTGGACTGCCCTTGACTCAAAAGAGGCTCATGCCAGTCAAATGGACCCTACAATGTGGACGATAAGTGTAACACCAGCACAAGGAACCTTACACAATCAGTGGCTATGCTTAGCCAAAGAGAAAAATAAGCACCTACAGAGGAACGAAATCAGAAACCAGCACTTATAGATAATATGACAGAGAAAATAGCACCTGTACTTAAACACTCAAAATAAACATATAATCATAGTCAATACCCACCACCCATATCTAACCAGATCACATCTCTAAGTATGGAACCAGATAAAGGAACCAGTGCTTATACATGCAAAACTCAAAAAACAGTACATGGACGCCTAAGTAAAGGAACTGTAGTCTGCGCATAACCACCACATTAAGAAATCAGCGGTTAGAGAATTGTGCATCCATGTAGGTGCCTGCAGGTAACCTGAAACACGTGGACGACAATCTTCACTGATCCTGTCAGCAAAATCACTGGCTATACATCAATGGATGGGCTCAGGGTTTGGCATATAAAGTAACTGGGGCCTTTAGGTAACTGGACTCAGAAAAATATATATGGATATATATTGTAGCAGTAGAGGCTTTTATCGACCTCTTGCACCCCTCAGGTACCACGCCAAACACCAGGTAACTGTACAGTTTTTATTTATTTATTTATTTTTGTTCTTTATTTCACCTTATACAATTTCTTGTATTAGGAATTTGGTAGTTTTCGCATACCCCTTGGGGTCAGAGCGCAGGGTCAGCAATTGTATAGCGCCCCTGGAGCAATTACAGGTTAAGGGCCTTGCTCAAGAGCCCAGCAGATCAGTGGCCTTTTTGGCGGGGATTCGAACCGGCAACCTTTGGGATACCAGCGCAGATCCTTAGCCACAGAGCCACCACTCCGCCCAATATTTTATTTTATTATTATTATGTTATGATAATAACGTGCACAAAGCACCCTCCACTCCACACTACTCATACAATAATCAATTCTCCAAATACACAACAACAATACGAATCCTCCTCTCCCAGACACTTCGCCACCCTTCCTCCCAGCTCAGCTCAATGTCTGGGCTTTCCCAGCATCCTTTTATACTCCCTGACCTGGAAGTAGTTCCTGTCCAACAATCCACAAGTCCTCATTACTTCCGGGTCAGGGTAAAAGTCCTTCTCTTCAACCTGGAAGCATGTCGTTTCTCCTGTTCATGTGACCAGGACATACTTCCAGGTTATAGGGCACATAACAGTCCGACAGCCTCCCTACAGCGACTCCTGGTGGCCCCCATGGTATCCAGCAGGGCTGTGCATACAAACTACAAAGTCCTTGAGGCCCTGCTTGAATTCAGGGAACATCCATGCTGTCGGGTGAGCTCCACCTGGCGGCCTGGGGGTGAGGGCCAGAATATTTAGCCGGCCATCCACCACAATATATAAAGGCACTATATAAGAGATAGATAGATAGATAGATAGATAGATAGATAGATAGATAGATAGATAGATAGATAGATAGATAGATAGATAGATAGATAGATAGATAGATAGATAGATAGATAGATAGATAGATAGATAGATAGATAGATAGATAGATAGATAGATAGATAGATAGATAGACACTATATAAAACAAGCAGGGTTTAACTGAGTGCAATTTCACTCCCATCTAGAAGTTAGTGCTGTCACTTAATTTTGGATATATTATAATATTGAATCATTATCTTGTTGTAGGATGAAGCTCCAGTCAATGAGTTAGGAGGCATTTACTGGAACTTCAGCAGATCAGATGTTTCTCTACACCTCTATGCCACTGCCCACCAGCAATTCCATCATCAATTAACAGAAGTATGCCAGGACATGTGGCAGCCATACAGGCCCAAGCCATAACACCCCTAGCACCACCGTGTTTAACAGATGAGGTGCTTTGGATCTCGGGCAGTTCCTTTTCATCTCCACACTTTGCTCTTGCCATCCCTCTGATGAGGTTCATCTTTATCTCATCTGTCCACAAGACCTTTTCCCAGAATTCTGCAGGCTCTTTGAAGTCCTTTTCACAAATGGTAATCTGGCCCTCCTGTTTTAGTGGTCTCCATCTTGCAGTGTGTCCTCTGTGTTTATGTTAATGAAGTCTTCTGCTGATAGTCGTCTCTGACACGTCCACATCGGCCCCCTGAAGACTGTGTATGATCTGTCAGACAGGAGTTTTGGGGATTTGTCTTGACCATAGTGAGGATTCTTCTGTCATCAACAGCGGTGGTCTTCTTTGGCCTGCCAGGCCCTTTGTGATTACTGACCTGACCAGTGTGTTCTTTCTTCTTCATGATTTTTCCAGACAGTTGATTTCGGTCATCCTAAGGTTTTACTGATTGTCTCTAAGGGTTTTATTCTTGTGTTTCAGCCTCATAATGACTTCTTTGACTTTCATTAACTCAGCTCTTGCCCTCATGTCAATGGCGACTACAGACTCAAAAGGGCAGAAACAAGCCGAGGTGTCTTATGAAGCAATGAAACCCACCTGAAGAATCACAAACACCTGTGACACCAAGCATTATGGTGCTCTAAAATGGGGGGGACCGTGTAGAAAAAGTGCTGTAATTTCTACACGCTGTGACCGAAATGTGTGCAAATCTCCTTAAATTCAGGTCAGCATTGTGCACTTTAATCCCGATGTCTGAATTGTTTGATTTGTAATATTAAACTCTGGAGCAGATGGGGAAATTGTGGAAAAAATGTGTCTTTGTCCCAAATATTATGGAGGGTGCACTGCATATTAATACACAGACAGAGGGAAAGAATAAGTATGTTTGCATCATCATCAGTGGTTTAACAGCCATTGTCCAGGTTTACCCAGAGGAGTAGATTGCCCCCCATGTCTTCTCCACTCTCCTGCCTTTGGTGGCTCTGAGGCTAGGGATCTGTCCTGGCAATCGGAATCAAATCCTGTAGATGCCAGAAGTGACTCTGCTCCATTGGGCCCTTGACCAGCAATTGCACCATCCAGAGTATGACGTTAACCTCCATCCAGCCCTGCAAGTAGGCCACCTACCTGCATGGAACACTTGGGGGTTGGTGGCAGGATTTTCACTCCAGCCACCATAAATAAACCTCACACTGGTTCCATTCCATCTGCACTGGTGTGGTGCTGAGGTGTCATCCATTGCATGGCTGCACTCGGGTCCTAATCTGGGATCCTGAGGTGGCTTGTCAGGTAGAGGATGCTGTATCAGCGCAGGATCCTAACCCCTCTCTTCTGTCTGTACACAGCACACGTACATAACAGGATTCAGAAAGCGATGTCTGTACCTAAAACAACAACAGGAAGAAGTACCCACTGAGCATCTAATCAGACGCACACCACCCTGCATTAAATGGATTCCTTTATATAACTGGGCATATAAACTGGTGGGAATGAGGCACATTACCTGCATTGTGAGGGAGTGCCAGTTACGGCACTGTGGCCATGTGGCACGATTCCCCAAGGGTGATCCGGCTCATTGTTGAGGACCCAAATGGCTGGACCAGGCCAAGGGGATGCCCACGTAACATCTGACTGCAGCAGATAGAGGGTGGGACTGAGCCATGTGTCTGCCTGGAGGGTTGCCAACCAGGATCCCGAGCAGTTTCGTCATGTGGTGGGTCTGTACCAGTGCAAGCTCCCCAACCTGACCTGACCTGATAAATTACTGGCTTAACTTCAATTAAAACAGAACAGAATGCCGATGTGTAAGCAACAAGAGTAGCCAGCACCTATACATAACCGCAGCCCGCCTGTGTGCTTAACTTGGCCAGCGAGCGGTTCAGCATAACTAGATTCCCAAAGCAGTGCCGTGAATAAACCACACACTAGGATCAGTGTCTTGCAACTGACCCAAAAACAGAAAGGAGCAGCAATAAGTCAGAAAATACAAAAGCCAGACATGTGCCTCGGAGATCCAGACCGTGACGACACGTCGTATCTCATACAGATCTCCTCCACAGGTTATGCACTCCTGAGGTGTTCCGCTGGCACAGATTGCCTGTTTTCTGTCAGTGTGACAGCTGACAGGTGAGGTGACTCACTGATGGATGGACTGAACTGATCCCCTCGTGTTTCCCAGTCACCAATCAGTCACACTGAAGCCGCAAAGACAATCACACAACGGACATGAGTGCCTCAGGCTCCTCTGAAGCTTCAGGGCTCCATCCTGTAAACGGATGCCAGGACCCCTTGCAGCTTTCAAATTGGCTTCAGCTTCCCTCGGTGTGCGGTGAAACCCAAAGTGGCATCCTAAAGAAACTCCCAGCATGCCTAGCCACTGCAGCCCGTTTGCTGTTCCAGTTTCACTCCCCTCAATTAAGCTAATTAACGGCCGCCGCTGTGCAAATCCGCCTGGCAGTAACGACTGAGATCCTGCAGCTGGCCCGTTTCAGGAGGCTCCATGAGAATGAGGCAGGTCTGGAGAATCCACACAATACGTCTTCTATAATGAACGCCTGAGAAAATTATAAAGGACTCGAGATTATAGTCTGTGACGGGCGGTGCTGGTTTGCCACATTCTTGGGGCCTGTGCTCATATTCCGCTAATGGGCCTTTCAACAATGCCTGTCGGCCTCTCGCCGAGCTCCATCCTGTATAGTGAAAAGAGGGCACATCAGACGAGCCGCTGGCATTGAAGAGCCTGCCCAGTCATCCCTCACTGTGGGAGCATGAAGGGAAGCATATTGTGACAAATGGCTCCTGCACTGTGTCACTGTCAGAATGCTTGAGCACTGGATGGTTAAATTACAGCAAATGGAGGTCCAATTTGAATTTCAAATGGGGACTTTGCAGTAGTGCCGCTATTTGTAATTGTATTGATGTGTAAGCCAAAGTTGGCGGGAGTGCCATCTAACAGTAAAGGCAGTAAGTGAGGGGTGCCGGCTGTAGGGAGCCCTTAGTTTAAAGTCATTATGTGGTGCTGAGGTTTCACCCGTTGCACGGCTGCTCTTGAGTCCTAATTTGGGACCCTGAGGTGTGGTGGGGGCAGCAATGTCCTGTATCAGTGCAGGCCCCTCTATTGGCTTCTTTACAACTCGGATGAAGATCGGACAAGGCCTTCATTAAGCGGGAAGAAACTAGTAAGCGTCTGTAGGTAGACCCCAAAATTCTGAAACTGGCCTTTACTTGAATTTTGATTTAAGCCTCATCCGGTTATAGCCAGTTAAATCAGGAGTTAGCAGGAAATGGACATAAACGAAGGTGAGTTTAAAGGCCCCCTCCTTTAACCGCCACCTTATCGTGGTGGAGGGGTTTGCGTGTCCCAATGATCCTAGGAGCTCTGTTGTCCGGGGCTTTATGCCCCTGGTAGGGCCACCCAAGGCAAACTGGTCCTAGGTGAGGGATGAGACAAAGAGCGGTTCAAACCTTCTATGATGAATGAAAACTTTGGACGCCGTTTTCCCTTGCCCGGACGCGGGTCACCGGGGCCCCACTCTGGAGCCAGGCCTGGAGGTGGGGCTCGATGGCGAGCGCCTGGTGGCCGGGCCTGCACCCATGGGGCTCGGCCGGGCACAGCCCGAAGAGGCAACGTGGGTCCCCCTTCCCATGGGCTCACCACCTATGGGAGGGGCCAAGGAGGTCGGGTGCAGTGTGAGTTGGGTGGTGGCCGAAGGCGGGGACCTTGGCGGTCCGATCCTCGGCTACAGAAGCTGGCTCTTGGGACGTGGAATGTCACCTCTCTGAAGGGGAAGGAGCCTGAGCTAGTGCGCGAAGTTGAGAGGTTCCGGCTAGATATAGTCGGACTCACCTCGACGCACAGCTTGGACTCTGGAACCAATCTCCTTGAGAGGGGCTGGACTCTGTACCACTCTGGAGTTGCCCCCGGTGAGAGGCGCTGAGCGGGTGTGGGTATACTTATTGCCCCCCGACTTGGAGCCTGTACATTGGGGTTTACCCCGGTGGACGAGAGGGTAGCCTCCCTTCGCCTTCGGGTGGGGGGTCGGGTCCTAACTGTTGTTTGTGCGTATGCACCGAACAGCAGTTCGGAGTACCCACCCTTTTTGGAGTCCCTGGAGGGGGTGCTAGAGGGCATACCTTCTGGGGACTCCCTCGTTCTGCTGGGAGACTTCAATGCTCACGTGGGCAATGACAGTGAGACCTGGAAGGGCGTGATTGGGAGGAATGGCCCCCCTGATCTGAACCCGAGCGGTGTTTTGTTATTGGACTTCTGTGCTCGTCACGGATTGTCCATAACGAACACCATGTTCAAGCATAGGGGTGTTCATATGTGCACTTGGCACCAGGACACCCTAGGCCTCAGTTCGATGATCGACTTTGTGGTCGTGTCGTCGGACTTGCGGCCACATGTCTTGGACACTCGGGTGAAGAGAGGGGCGGAGCTGTCAACTGATCACCACCTGGTGGTGAGTTGGCTTCGATGGTGGGGGAGGATGCCGGTCAGGCGTGGTAGGCCCAAACGTGTTGTGAGGGTCTGCTGGGAACGTCTGGCAGAGCCCCCTGTCAGAAGTAGCTTCAACTCCCACCTCCGGCAGAACTTCGACCATGTCCCGAGGGAGGTGGGGGACATTGAGTCCGAATGGGCCATGTTCCGTGCCTCTATTGTTGAAGCAGCTGACCGGAGCTGTGGCCGTAAGGTGGTTGGTGCCTGTAATGGCGGCAATCCCCGAACCCGTTGGTGGACACCGGCGGCGAAGGATGCCGTCAAGCTGAAGAAGGAGTCCTACGGGACCCTTTTGTCCTGTGGGACCCTGGAGGCAGCTGATAGGTACCGGCAGGCCAAGCGGAATGCGGCTTTGGTGGTTGCTGAGGCAAAAACTCGGGCGTGGGAGGAGTTTGGGGAGGCCATAAAGAATGACTTTCAGACGGCTTCGAGGAGATTCTGGTCCACCATCCGGCGTCTCAGGAAGGGGAAGCAGTGCAGTGTCAACACTGTATATGGTGGGGATGGTGCGCTGCTGACCTCGACTCGGGACGTTGTGGGTCGGTGGGGGGAGTACTTCGAAGACCTCCTCAATCCCATTAACATGCCTTCCAATGAGGAAGCAGAGCCTGGGGACTCAGAGGTGGGCTCCCCCATCTCTGGGACTGAGGTCACCGAGGTGGTCAAAAAACTCCTTGGTGGCAGGGCCCCGGGGGTGGATGAGATACGCCCGGAGTTCCTCAAGGCTCTGGATGTTGTAGGACTGTCTTGGTTGACACGCCTCTGCAACATCGCATGGACATCAGGGACAGTGCCTCTGGATTGGCAGACCGGGGTGGTGATCCCCCTCTTTAAGAAGGGGGATCGGAGGGTGTGTTCCAACTACAGAGGGATCACACTCCTCAGCCTCCCTGGAAAAGTCTATTCAGGGGTCCTGGAGAGGAGGGTCCGTCGGATAGTCGAGCCTCGGATTCAGGAGGAACAGTGTGGTTTTCGTCCTGGTCGCGGAACAGTGGACCAGCTCTATACCCTTAGCAGGGTCCTGGAGGGTGCATGGGAGTTTGCCCAACCAGTCTACATGTGTTTTGTGGACTTGGAAAAGGCATTAGACCGTGTCCCTCGGGGAATCCTGTGGGGGGTACTCCGAGAGTATGGGGTACCGGCCCCCCTGATAAGGGCTGTTCGGTCCCTGTACGATCGGTGCCAGAGCTTGGTCCGCATTGCCGGCAGTAAGTCGAACCCGTTTCCAGTGAGAGTTGGACTCCGCCAGGGCTGCCCTTTGTCACCGATTCTGTTCATAACTTTTATGGACAGAATTTCTAGGCGCAGCCAGGGCGTTGAGGGGGTCCGGTTTGGTGGGCTCAGGATTGGGTCACTGCTTTTTGCAGATGATGTTATCCTGTTTGCTTCATCAGGCCGTGATCTTCAGCTCTCTCTGGATCGGTTCGCAGCCGAGTGTGAAGCGGCTGGGATGAGAATCAGCACCTCCAAATCCGAGACCATGGTCCTCAGCCGGAAAAGGGTGGAGTGCCCTCTCAGGGTTGGTAGCAAGATCCTGCCTCAAGTGGAGGAGTTCAAGTATGTCGGGATCTTGTTCACGAGTGAGGGAAGAATGGAGCGTGAGATCGACAGGCGGATCGGTGCGGCATCCGCAGTAATGCGGGCGCTGCATCGGTCTGTCATGGTGAAAAAGGAGCTGAGCCGCAAGGCGAAGCTCTCAATTTACCAGTCGATCTATGTTCCTACCCTCACCTATGGTCATGAACTATGGGTAGTGACCGAAAGAACGAGATCGCGAATACAAGCGGCTGAAATGAGTTTCCTCCGCAGGGTGTCTGAGCTTTCCCTTAAAGATAGGGTGAGAAGCTCAGTCATCCGGGAGGGGCTCAGAGTAGAGCCACTGCTCCTCCGCATCAAGAGGAGTCAGATGAGGTGGCTCGGGCATCTGATCAGGATGCCTCCTGGACGCCTCCCTGGTGAGGTGTTCCGGGCACGTCCAACCGGGAGGAGGCCCCAGGGAAGACCCAGGACACGTTGGAGGGACTATGTCTCTCGACTGGCCTGGGAACGCCTTGGGATTCTCCCGGAAGAGCTAGAAGAAGTGACCGGGGAGAGGGAAGTCTGGGCATCTCTGCTCAAGCTGCTGCCCCCGCGACCCGACCTCGGATAAGCGGGAGACAATGGATGGATGGATGGAGTTTAAAGGCCAAATTACGCCTGCATCAATGGTTGACTTAGGGACATCCATAGGTAGACCCCAAAGTACTGAAAGAGAAACGTCTGACCTTTATTTTCAAGAATGGAACATGGATATTGATTTAAGCCTCATCCGGTTTTAGCCAGTTAAATCAGGAATTCGCAGGAAATGGACATAAACAAAGCCGAGTTTAAAGGCCAAATTACGCCTGCATCAAAAATTGACTTAAGGACATCCGTAGGTAGACCCCAAAGTACTGAAAGAGAAACATCTGACCTTTATTTTCAAGAATGGAACATGAATATTGATTTAAGCTTCATCCGGTTACAGCCAGTTAAATCAGGAGATAGCAGGAAATGGACATAAATGAAGCCGAGTTTAAAGGCCAAATTACACCTGCATCAAAAATTGACTTAAGGACATCCATAGGTAGACCCCAAAGTACTGAAAGCGAAACGTCTGAAATTTATTTTCAAGAATGGAACGTGAATATTGATTTAAGCTTCATCCGGTTACAGCCAGTTAAATCAGGAGATAGCAGGAAATGGACATAAATGAAGCCGAGTTTAAAGGCCAAATTACGCCTGCATCAAAAATTGACTTAAGGACATCCATAGGTAGACCCCAAAGTACTGAAAGCGAAACGTCTGAAATTTATTTTCAAGAATGGAACGTGAATATTGATTTAAGCTTCATCCGGTTACAGCCAGTTAAATCAGGAGTTAGCAGGAAATGGATATAAATGAAGCCGAGTTTAAAGGCCAGATTACGCCTGCATCAATAATTGACTTAGGGACATCCATAGGTAGAAACCCAAAGTACTGAAAGAGAAACATCTGACCTTTATTTTCAAGAATGGAACGTAAATATTGATTTAAGCTTCATCCGGTTACAGCCAGTTAAATCAGGAGTTAGCAGGAAATGGACATAAATGAAGCCTGCATCAATAAGGGACTAGGGGACATCTGTAGGTAGACCCCATTTTCTAAAGCGTCAATAGAACTTTCAAAGGCTTACAGGTTACTGCTGTTAAATGCCGTATTGCATACCCCGATAACATTCTGTCTTTAAAGATGGCTGAATTTCTGGACAAGGCCTTCATTAAGGTCTTCTTACACAGTGGGAAGAAACTAGTAGACGTCTTTAGGTAGACCCCATTCTAAAGTCTAAAGTGTAATTGGAACTTTATATGGCTTATTCACAGTAATATCATCTCCTGCTGAACTCTGCTCTGTCCTTGTACTATTTCTATTGCTCTATTGTATTGTATTGAAGATTACTTGTGTTCTGCTCTGGGTATTGTGTTGTATTGACCCCCTTTTCTTGACACCCACCGCATGCTCATCCTATGTGGAAAGGGGTCTCTCTTTGAACTATCTTTCCTGAGGTTTCTTCCATTTTTTTCCCTACTAGGGTTTTTTTCCTTGTTTTCTTAGAGCGTTAAGGCTGGGGGGCTATCAAAAGGCAAGGCCTGTTAAAGCTCATTACAGCACTTCTTGTGTGATTTTGGGCTCTACAAATTGTATTGTATTGTTGTATTAAGACCAAACAAAGTGATAGTTAAGGTCTATGTAAAGTTTCTTTTTAAAAACTGCATAAAATCAACCATCCATTGCCTCATTGCTATAATTAAAGTATAGCACCTTGCTGTTAAAATGTTGTATTGCATACCTCCATACTACATTGTAATGGTTTTCTTCATCATCAAAGATGGCTTTATCGCCGGACAAGGCCTTCACTAAAGTCTTTGAACACAGCAGGAAGAAAACTAGTAGAGGTCTGTAGGTAGACCTCATTCCAAAGTGTCATTGGAACTTATTAAGAAGGCTTATTAAGAGTAAAGTGTTAATTGAGGTGGCTTAGTTAATTATGTAGCAGTAGCTGACTCGATACATCTTGGTGGCCCCCATTCTCAAATACTGTCATTGGTGTCCTCAAAGTCTTATTAAGACCAAATGAAGCCCGCATTCTTGTTTATATCAATAAGTGACCAGTAGACGTCTGTAGGTAGTCCCCATTGTGGTGGATGGCCTGGGCCCTTACCCGGCTTCTGTAATGGATGGACTGGGAGAGAGAACATGCACACGGCATTACCTCCCTCGGACCACTAGATGGCAACCACCCTGGGTTGCTACAGCGCTGTGGATTCCCACAAACATCCATGGGAGTTGGAGTTCGGTACAGCCCTGTTGGGTACCCTGGGTGCCACCAGAGGGTGCTGCAGGGATTGGCAAGCCCTACTTTGTTTGGATTCCACCTCACATGGACCATGCCAATGGGCCACCTAAAGCCCAACGAAGTAGGGCTTGCCAATCCCCACAGCACCCCCTGACAGCACCCACGGAACCCAACAGGGTTGTACCAAACTCCAACTCCCATGAAGCCCTTTTGGAACCTACACTGCTGTAGCAACCCATGGGGGGCTGCATTCTAGCAGTCCATGGGAGGTAATGCTCTGTGCATGTTCTCTCACCCGGTCCTTCAATTGTGGAGGTGTCCCGGATGGGTAAGGGCCCTGGCTGCCAACTACAAAATTCTAAAGAGTCTTTGGAACTTTCAAAGTCTTGTTAAGACCAAATGAAGTCTGAATTCTCGTATATCAATAAGGAACTAGCAGAGATCTGTAGGGAGACCCCAGTCTTAAAGTCTAAAGTGTCATTGAACTTTATAGGGCTCATTAAGAGCAAACACAAGAAGCCATACATGTTACCTACAAACAGTCTGTCTGAAGCACCATGGAGTGCCAGTCTCTGTCTTTAAAGCTTTCTCTCTTTGGTGATCACCAAGACCCTCAAGCTGTCTCTCCCATACGCACACGTGTGACACCATCAGGGTTGCCAATTGCTGACTTATGGCTCTTTGTTCGCTAAGTGTTTAAATGGTGCATCATGGAGACGTATCTGAACATCATTTGCTTGGGATTGACCAGGCTTGTGTGCCAACGCAAAGCAAAATGGGTAAAACCAGTCTGTCCTACAAGAGAGTGAGAACTTTGAGAGAGATGACCAGCTGCTGGCCTTTTCTATATTTATGTTGGTCTTGTTCTACTTCACCTTTTGTCCACTGAGGCATCGTAGTTTGGGGGCCAACTTCCTTCTCCTGTGCATGCCACATGCACAACCTATGTTCTTGTACCTTCTGCTAATGAGTGTTCTACCCTTGGTCCTGGTCTAGGATGAAAGCATGTTTCTTGCCTATGCTAGTGTAGCTGCTCATGAGGTCCCAAGTTCTTTCTTCTCTAGTGTTTTATGGTTCTGTGCTCAGAAGAGCAGGCATACTATAGTAGCATTTCACTATTTATGACAGATTTTATATCTGAAACATAGAATGTCAAACAACACAGCACACAATTGTACCGAGACCATTTTCAAATCAACTGCCCACTCACAATAGCAGGTGACCCATCCAGCATTGTATCAGCGTCAGGCTATTCAGTCTACAATACTGTATGTGGGCATAGATGGCACACAATGTTGTTTACCAGGATCCCACGTAGCATCTCTGGAGTTTGTGATCAGCCGAGTTGGGTAGGCCTGGTACGGCATACCCACACTTTTTACTCACGCTCACTTCTCTCTCTCTCTCATACTGACCCAGCCAACCTAACCTGCAAGTCAAAGCGACGTGGGAGGAAAACCACAGAAACAGTAGACGCCAAAACCGCCAGAAGCACACTGCATACACTCGAGCACACATGAGGCCCTTCAGACAGATGGCATAAACGGCGTCACTGCTGCCTGGGCACTTTACAAGGTCACTATGTGCAAAGTGTGCACATTCCTCCAGTGCCCGGTTTCCAACCACATCCTAAAAAAAGGTGACTCTAATTTGGCTTGCCAGTGACTCTAATTTGGCCCTGAATGAGCAAGTGTGGCAGTGTGCTTGGGCTTGGTACCCCATATAAAGAATGGCGTGGCACTTCATGTCGCCGATGCATAAATAAAATAACTTATCCTAGATCTGGATCAAGGCATTAGAGAAGATGAAATAAGCAGCATCCCTAGTGACGGAGGGTGCCAGCAACAATCAATGTGGAACCAGTGAAATCATTTATCTGTTTTGATATTCTTCATTCATTGTCTTGTTGCATGACAGGGCATCAGAGTGCAGGGTCGGCCATTGTATTGCACCCTGGAAGCAATTTCCAGGTTAAAGGCCTTGTTAAAGAGCCCAGTTGAGTAACTGGATTTGAACTGGCAAACTTCCACATACCAGCGCAGATCCTTAGCCTCAGAGCCACCATTATAGACACAGGCCTACCCATAAGACTGCTGGCCTACAGGATGACTCCTGATTTTTAAGGGGCCACTACAGGTTTATTTTATTCAAGATGGTGTTGCCCAGTGTCCAGGTTTAATATCAGATCCTTCAGTAAAGTTCTGTCAGTTAGACATGACAGAAGTAGACTGAGCAGCAATGTCTAGTGCAGAACTGTAAGTGAAGTCAGTCAGTCAGTCAGTCATTATCCAACCCGCTATATTAACACTGAGTCACGAGGGTCTGCACACGGGGGTCCAGCACAGGGCACAAGGCAGGAACAAATCCTGGGCAGGGTGCCAGCTCACCGCAGGGCACACACACACCCACACACTAAGCACACACTAAGGACAATTTAGAATCGCCAATGCACCTAACCTGCATGTATATGGACTGTGGGAGGAAACCGGAGCACCCGGAGGAAACCCACGGGGAGAACATGCAAACTCCACGCAGGGAGGACCTGGGAAGTGAACCCGGCTACCACTGTGCCACCGTGCTGCCCTGTAAGTGAAGTGTTCTCTTCTTTATCTATTCTGCCTAGCAAAGACTTTCTAAACTTACCACTCCTGAGGTTGAGCTGATGAGATCACACCGTGGATTCAGAAGGTACAGCGTGCAGATCCCTTCAGCTTGTGACTCATTTTGGTATGCTGCGGCCTTAAGGTAAAATAACTCAGATTCATTTATTCTCTCACCAAGCAACACTCAATACCCCTGAATAATAAATAAAGTGAAAACACAAGAGTTTAGAAATTTCTGCAAATGTATTAAAAAAAATAACCCATTATAATATCCCATTGACACAAGTATTCAGAGCCACTCAAACTCTGACTCAGCTGCATCCCATTTTATTGATTATCATGGAGATGGCAGATAATCGAGAATGCGTTGAATCATCACAGGCGGACTTGGACAGCAGACAGGATGGGCAGATTTGTGGAAGATGAAATGTAATGTCAGTAAATGTAAAGTATGACATGAAGGGAGGAAAAATGTGGGGTCTGAATACAGAATGGAAGGTCTGAAAATCGAAAGTACGCCTTATGAGAAGAATTTAGGAGTCATAGTGACCTCTATGCTATCAAGTGCTAGACAGTGTACAGAAGCCATTAAGAAGGCTAACAGAATGTCAGGTTATATAGCGCCTTGATGTGTGCAGTACAAGTCACAGGAGGTTCTGCTCAAGCTTTATAACACACTGGTGAGGCCTCATCTGCAGTCCTGTGTGCAGTTTTGGTCTCCAAGCTACAAAAAGGACACAACAGCACAAGAGAAGGTCCAGAGAAGAGCGACAAGGCTGATTCAGGGCTACAGGGGATGAGTTATGAGGAAAAATTAACAAAGCTGAGCCTTTACAGTTTAACATAAAGAAGATTAAGAGGAGACCTGACTAAAGTGTTTAAAATGATGAAGGGAATTAGTCCAGTGGATCGAGACGGTGACTTTAAAATGAGTTCATCAAGAACACGGGGACACAGTTGGAAACTTGAAAAAGGGAAAATTTCACGCAAACATCATGAAGTTTATGTTTACACAGAGAATCACAGACACTTGGAATAAGCAACCAAGTAGTGAGGTGGACAGGAGGACTTCAAGGACTTTCAAAATTCAGCTAAGTTGTTGTATTAAAGTAGTGGGATTTACTATCACTCTCTTATATTTCTCAATCCAACCTTTGCTGCAGTTGCACCAAGATTCTGAAATCATCTGTCCCTTGCAACGAGATCGGCCCCCATAGTCGGTGCTTGAAAATTCCATGTAAATGTCCACTTTTGGTTTAACCTATGTCACAGGTGGCTGGGTGTGGTCAGCAATCAGCTGCCTATTTAAAGGTCAGCCTCCCGACAATCAAGGCTGGAGTCGGGTGAGGAGGTGGACAAGGTCGGAGAAGGAGGTGGGCAAAGAGAGGCCCATTGTATAGTGTGTGGAAGAGAAGAGAGGAGGCTGAAGGAAGCCTGGACTTTGGGACTGTGGGGAATTGGAGTAAGGTGCACTTATTGACTTGTATATAGTAGTTGTGTAAATAAATGTGTGGTGATGGCTTGTAACGTGTCTGCCTGTCTGTGTCTGGGTCTCCCATTCCACACCTATCATCTGTGAATGCTTTAGATTTGTCATAAATTTCGCTCTCCAGTTTTTGACGGATCTCAACATTGATGAGTGTGTGTCCGTGTCTGTCTGTATGTCACAGTTTCTTGAGGACGGTCGAGAGTTAAAACAGCTGGATGGAAAAATACCAAACTCGAAACTTAAGCCTGTTATGAGATGATGATGGGATTGATTAGTTTTTGAGCCAAATAGTGCAAGAGAAACAGGTACACGCTAGAGGAACCCTCAAATACTGTGATTCTGCAATTAATTATGAATTCTTCTCATCAGTTGCTATCGTAATGACCTCTTTTATGATCAAAAAGATCAGCATCAGAGTAGTAAATAATTACTGAAATGTGATAGAATAGTTTGGGTAACTTGGTTCTTACGGCGCCAAGCCTGCTGACGTTCACAAATGAATTTTTATTTTGTTAGCTCTTTAGGTTGTGATTCCATTTTGTCTTGTCTGTTCCTTTTTGATTTTTTTGTCTTACTGTTTTTGATTCTATAGCTTTTTTAGGTTTTTCAGCACTTGTGACGCTACATCTTTATTATTTTCTGTGGTATTCATTCATTACCTTTGGTATTGCTCTTGTATTTGTGGAGGTTTTCCTGTTGTCTCCATGCCGCTGCACATGTAGCTATCTGTTCTGTGGAAGTTCTTAATTTAGGATGGACGCTCCCTATAGTCAGGATTTAAGAAAAAAAATTATAGTATTGTCGTCTGTAATTTTATTGCTATTTTTATGTATTTCTTTCCCATATTGAGCGGACTTGTTGGTCATTTCATCAAGTGATGTGTCACCAGGGTGTGTGTGTGTGTGTCCTACATGTATGTGTAACTTAGAGAGTGGACACGGTTTTGGACGTCCATATTATTTAAGGGTAAGTCTCCTGCTCTGGAACTGTCTACACCAGGGGTCCCCAACTCCGGTCCTGGAGGGCCAGGGTGGCTGCAGGTTTTCATTCCAACCCCTTTTCTTAATTAGTGACCTGTTTTCCCTGCTAATTAACTTCTTTTGAATTCATTTTAATTGACTTGCTCTTGAAGACTCAGAGCCCTTCATTGTTCCTTAAGCAATAATGAGATAGAAAATGAGCCAAAACAGAACCAGAAAACTGTGTCCATCATACAATATCTGAAAATAAAGAAAGATGGATGGATGGATGGATGGATGGATGGATGGATGGATGGATAGATAGATAGATAGATAGATAGATAGATAGATAGATAGATAGATAGATAGATAGATAGATAGATAGATAGATAGATAGATAGATAGATAGATAGATGGATAAAACTCAATTTGTCCCCAGAAGAAATTTGTCTTTTAAAGTTGAACCAAACTTGTTGATTTACATAGTAAAGCCATAATGACGTCTTCCTAATTTGTAATGACAGACCCCCCCCACCCTCATTCAGCAATGGCATCCATAGTACAAACATTCCACATTTTCCGAATGAATGTGGATGAGCAGGACAGCGGCTGTTCCACTTAGTGCCAGCTCTCATTTTGTTCTTTGTTATCATATCCCCCACAATGCCCCACAATGAACTGGCACTTCCTGCAGACTTGCTTCCCACCTCATGCGCTTGGCTCCCGGTCATCTGGATACATGAATGAGTGGATGGATTAACAGAAAGCCTTCTTTTGACTGCATCAAAAATGTACTAAGCAGGATTCCAACCTATTTTCCTTTTCTGAAATGTATAAAAATGGATCCAAACAAGTGTTTCCTAAGGTGCCACCTTGACTTCCTTACCACCATTCATAAAGGTGATAACAATGCAGGTATAACAGACAATAACTTTGAATAATGTTAATGTTAACCCCCCAAGTGGAATTGAACAGTCGCATAGTTTGGGGGAGGAACGATCTCCTCAGTCTGTCAATGTCGCTGAAGCTGCTCCTCTGTCTGGAGATGATCCTGTTCAGTGGATGCAGTGGATTCTCCATAATTGACAGGAGTCTGCTCAGCGCCCATCGCTCTGCCACAGATGTCAAACTGTCCAGTTCCGTGCCTACAATAGAGCTTGCCTTCCTCACCAGTTTGTCCAGGCGTGAGGCGTCCTTCTTCTTAATGTTGCCTCCTCAGCACACCACCACGTAGAAGAGGGCGCTCGCCACAACCGTCTGATAGAACATCTGCAGCATCTTATTGTTGGTGAAAGGTGAATGTCTCAGGAATGTTGATCTGCTCGGGTCCGCAAAACATTTTAAGAGAAAAGAGAAAATCAACAGTTTCAGAAATGTCTGCTATTGGACAATGAGAGGAGCAGCAAGCCATGGAATTAAAGAATGGATTTAATGAACGACAAGACACAGCGCCTAATTAAGCAACTGATTGGTGTGAAATTGATTTGAGTTTGAGGCTCTGACTCTGTTAGTTGACTCACTTTACATTTCATTTCTGTTTGGGTGCCATTTAAGAAGAGAAATGAAGCAATTCAGAGGAATGATGAAGAAATTCAGGGGAACAAACCTTAAAAAACAAGTCCATTAAAATGAATGGAAAAGGATTTAATTAGCAGCAAAAACTGGTCACCAATTAAGAAAAAGAATTAGAATGAAAACCTACAGCCACTGTGGCCCTCCAGGACTGGAGTTGGGGACCCCTGGTCTATACTTTCTGAATGAAGGAAAGATCGATTTCTGTCCGGAGAAATCTCATTTCTCCAGCAATTTCTTTTCGAGATATTTGCTTTGGATTTTGTCTCTTGGTTTTTGTTCTTGACTACAAGCCAGCAATGTCTGCCTTTGGGTAACGAGTCCCGCTTGCCCTGACTTCTCTCTCTATTCTCTCTCCCCTTTTGCGTTGAATACTTTAGGATTTGATTCTATTTGTGTTTCAGTTTTAGTTATTTTTGTTATACTTTATAACAGGGGGGTTCCTGGAGGGCCACAGTAGCTGCAGGTTTTCATTCTAGTCATCTTCTTCATTAGTGACAAGTTTTTGTTGCTAATTAACTTCTTTTGCCTTCATTTTAATTAACTTGACTCAGGCCCCTTAGTTGTTTCTTTTTCCTTAATAATAATCTGCTACAAAACGAGCCAAAATGTGAGCAGCTCACCTGTGACCATTGCACAATATCTGAAAATAAAGAAAGGTGAAGGTCTCGGTAAGGCTGATCTCTCAGGTCACCAAAACATTTTGACACTGGTGTTCTTAGAAAAAACAGAAAATCAATAGTTTTGGAAATGTCTGCTATGGCAGAATGAGAGCAGCAATGTGGAATTAAATGATGAGTTAAGAATCGGCTTCTCATTAAGAAACTGGTTAGAGTGAAATTGGTTGGAGTTTGAAGCCCCAATTTAGCTGTTCATCTATCAACTCTTTTCACATCTCATTTCTGTTTGGCTGCCATTTAATGAAGAAGCAAATCATTTCAGAGGACTGAATCCTTAAAAATTAGTTGGCTAAACTGGTCACTGATTAAGATCAGTGCAGTGATGGGGACACTGGACTGTAAAAATGGTGTCGTCCTTTAGATGAGATGTAAAACTTAGGTGGTCATTAAAGATCCCTGGGCAACCTTCTTAAAGAGTAGGGTGTATCCTGATGTCCAGGCTAAGTTGCCATCCACGGCCTGGTCATTCTGGCCCCCTAATCACCCCCTGTCTCTAATTGGCTAACTATCTCTCACCACTTCACCGCCTAACAGCTCATATGTGGTGAACGTACTGACGTAAAAATGGCTTCCATCGCGTCATCTACGTGGGTGCTGCACATTAGTGGCCCCCCATTACTGACGTGTTTTGAGCAGTGAAAAAAACACTATGTAAATGTAAAGAATTATTATTACAGTACAATCCCTCTTAATCTGCCACCTCAGGACTGGACCCATGGCCGGTTGCCGTTTTGACCGGTTAATCCGACGCATACCTATTTTCATGTAGAAAAATATGTACTGTACCTCTTCGATGATCCTGAAGAAACCATATCCACAAGGCTTCATCCACGATTTTGCCCACGGGTTTTTTTCTCGTACAATGACTGGACAGTGTGGTGTAGCGGGTCCACAGCTCAAGTCAAAAAGGCCACTTTTTAAATAAATAATCGCCACACTTGCGGCTTAACGAGTATGTGTGGCAGATCGGTGATGCGGGCGATCCTAGCTTAAGTGCACAGGTGAGGAGTCGTCCGCATCCGTAATTGTTCCCGGGAACTGCTAATTGGCACATCTGATCCACATCCCCGTGATAAATAGAAGCGCGAGGCAGCTAGGGGGAGAACAGGAAAGAATGGGAGGTTAATGGAGAAGGAAGCAGATAAGAGGAAAGCCGGTGCAGGAGAGCGAGCGAGCGAGCGAGATCAGATCAGATTCGATGGAGCAAAGGCAGGCAGCTGGGAGGTGCAGATGAGTGTTTGGCCGACACTCAGTGGGGCTGAAGAAAGCAGTCGCTCCAGCTGAGCAATCACAGAGCTAGAGTGACCGGTATTGAAGATGACTGGCTGTCAAAAGGCAGCGGCAGTTGTGGAGGCTTTGGGCTGGTTTAGCCCCAGCGTGAGCGCCCTGGCCACTGGGGAAAGAACCCAAGTCTCTGTCCGGATGGATCCTGATGTAGCCAGGGATCGGAGGGCTACCGGACCAGTGTGGAAGGCAGCTGCACCTGCAGGTAGGGCGACTCCCCTGTTGCGAAGCCCGAATGGGAGAAGCCTGGGAGCCGCCAGGTAGAAAGAAGAAGGCACCGTGGAAAATTCATAAAGGAATATGTAAACGTAAATCACTCTGAAAGTAGGAGCCCTCTCACCTTCCAGGAAAGAAGGAAGTGCATACATATACAGTGATCCCTCGCTATATCGCGCTTCGCCTTTCGCGGCTTCACTCCATCACGGATTTTATATGTAAGCATATTTAAATATATATCGCGGATTTTTTGCTGGTTCGCGGATTTCTGCGGACAATGGGTCTTTTAATTTCTGGCACATGCTTCCTCAGTTGGTTTGCCCAGTTGATTTCATACAAGGGACGCTATTGGCAGATGGCTGAGAAGCTAGATTGCTTACTCTTCTCTCTCTCTTGCGCTGACTTTCTCTGATCCTGACGTATGGGGATTGAGCAGGGGGGCTGTTCGCACACCTAGATGATACAGACACTCGTCTAAAAATGCTGAAAGATTATCTTCACGTTGCTATCTTTTGTGCAGCTGCTTCCTGAAACGACATGCTGCACGGTGTTTCGCATACTTAAAAGCTCGAAGGGCACGTATTGATTTTTGACTGAAAAACAAACTCTGTCTCTCTCTCTGTCTCTGTCTCCCTGCTCCTGACGGAGGGGGTGTGAGCTGCCGCCTTCAACAGCTTTGTGCCGCGGTGCTTCGCATACTTAAAAGCCAAACAGCCCTATTGATTTGTTTGCTAGATATTGTTTTCTCTATCTATGTGACATTCTGTGCTCCTGACACGCACTCCTTTGAAGAGGAAGATATGTTTGCATTCTTTTAATTGTGAGACAGAACTGTCATCTCTGTCTTGTCATGGAGCACAGTTTAAACTTTTGAAAAAGAGACAAATGTTTGTTTGCAGTGTTTGAAAAATAACCATATAAACATATGGTTTCTACTTCGCGGATTTTCTTATTTCGCGGGTGGCTCTGGAACGCAACCCCCGCGATGGAGGAGGGATTACTGTAATATAAAGAAGAACGCAGGATTAAAAAAAATGTTTTTTTATTGTATTTTAACAGGCCAGTTAATCCGTCGGCCAGTTAATGAGAGGCAAGTTAAGAGGGATTGTATTGTATTATTATAGTATCTATGTGGGATTTCTTCTGAAAATTACAGTTTGCCATCCCAGGCATCATGTTGAGTGTGGGGTGTCAATGACTGGCACCCTGTCTGGGGACTTTTCCCACCTTGTGCCTAGTGTTGCATGGATAGGCTCCAGTCCCCCCACAATGCCCTGTTAACGTGTGCTGTCCTCATTCACGTAGCCTGAGCCTCTGAGTACTCACATGGACATCAGTCCTTCCATCCATCCAGCTATCCAACTATCCAAAAAAAAGGGTGTTCTCTGGGCATAGTGGCGCAGTGGTAGTGCTGCTGCTCTGCAGTAAGGAGACTGTGAAAGATTGTGTGTTCGCTTCCCGGTTCCTCCCTGTGTGGATAGCGCTTTGAGTACTGAGAAAAGCGTTTTATAAATGTAATGAATTATTATTATTATTTTTTAATTGCATGGCCACTTGGGACCAGATATCCCAGGGAGCACTGGGTGCAAGTGTAGCGGCTTTAGAATGACTGCTGGTGATTTGGAAGAAGACAGACACAGCAATACCCGAATTCTGCCATTTATTCTACAAAAGCGTCATCCACTTTTTTCTACAAGACAAGCAGTAAAGGGCACAGTCAGCACATGTAACGTCAGGCGCTCTCTGTCTCCTGCAAAAGTGTCCTCCAGCTTTTTCCAGGAGCCTGCTGTACGTCACATGTGCGTCCTATGGGTGTTACATTAATTAAAGCCCCCCCCCGCTACAACAGACAAATAGGAACTATATACAACAGATACAATGATTACATTCACATTAAACAAAATTCACAATATATAAAACAGAAGAATTTCAGTATAAAAAAATATAGTTTTGAGAATGTTCACAATAAAACAAACTAACTCAGCCACACAAGGCAGGGGCCAATGTAGGATGGGAAAACCCAGACATCCAGACCGGGCTAATTTAAAGTCAGCAGTCCACCTAAACCTTACAAGCCTTTGGGGTATAAAGAGATAATGGAGTACCCAAAATAAATACAACTCCTGCAGATACAGAGAGAATGTGCAGATTCTACAACCCAGTCGAGAAACCTCAAGGTGTAAATTCTGTGAAGTGAACATAAACAGTGTTTATAGAACAGATGTACTGTATGCAAGGCATTGTCAGAGCGGGGGGTTCTTGCACATAAAGAGCATTACAAGCCGCAAAGAGAGCAGCCCTCTAATGACTGTTTTGAAGAAAATCAGTGACTCATCACTGGAGCGGGCCCTCTGCTTAACCTGCGTGAACACTTTGAAAAATAGCCATCAAAACAGTGAGTCAGAGCAAAAAATCACCAAACCTGGAATTTGGAGCCTGACACTGTTATTATAAACTCTGTGGAGTGGGAGCTTCAGTTACAGCCGACCAAGGAGGAGGAGGAGGAGGAGCAACTGGGGGGTTGGTGTTCTGTTGGGTGGTGAGTTGGTGGGGGGTTTGGTTGTTAATGATAAGCAGGCTGAAGCCAGCTGCTCAAACTTCAGAGCGAGCAGATAGTGAGGGCACCTTCCACAGGACAGGACCCCCTTCAGCATCTCTGGCTGAGATGAGCAGTGTGATCACTAACAGGCATTGACAAGCAGACCCAACACTCCAACTGCTACCACAGGCCATTTAAGGTGGCGACGAAGGAAAAGGAAAATCTTCTTTGTCTGAATATGTAACTCTTGTAATCATACAACCTAGTAAGTGAAAAGGAAGCTCCAAAAATGATATAATAATTATAAGAAGAATAAGAATACAATGTATTTACTTTATATAGTGCCTTTCCCGTGCTCAAGGCACTTCACAGAGTCTCAGAAAGAACAGCAGGGTATATATAACATTGGATACAAATATTTTCTGCACAGAACACTAAAACAGATCAATACAGGATATACAAAGAATTAAACAGAATAAGAGTGAAAGGGAAGGTCTACAGGACGGTAGTGAGACCAGCTATGTTATCTGGATTGGAGACTGTGGCACTGACCAGAAAGCAAGAGACAGAGCTGGAGGTGGCAGAGTTAAAGATGCTTAAGATTTGCATTGGGTGTGACGAGGATGGACAGGATTAGAAATGAGGACATTAGAGGGTCAGCTCAGGTTGGACAGGTGGGAGACGTGCAGAGGAGAGATGCTGGGTATATTGGGAAGAGGATGCTAAGGAGGGCGGCATGGTGGTGCAGTGGTAGCGCTGCTGCCTCGCAGTAAGGAGACCCGGCTTCGCTTCCCGGGTCCTCCCTGCGTGGAGTTTGCATGTTCTCCCCGTGTCTGCGTGGGTTTCCTCCGGGCACTCCGGTTTCCTCCCACAGTCCAAAGACATGCAGGTTAGGTCGATTGGCGATTCTAAATTGGCCCTAGTGTGTGCTTGGTGTGTGGGTGTTTGTGTGTGTGTCCTGCGGTGGGTTGGCGCCCTGCCCGGGATTGGTTCCCTGCCTTGCGCCCTGTGTTGGCTGGGATTGGCTCCAGCAGACCCCCGTGACCCAGCGGGTTGGAAAATGGATGGATGGATGGATGGATGGTTGCTAAGGATGGAGCTGCCAGGCAAGAGGAAAAGGGGAAGGCCTAAGGTTTATGGATGTGGTGAGAGAGGACATGAAGGTGATGAGGGTGACAGAGCAAGATGACGAGGACAGGAAGATATGGAAGAAGATGATCCGCTGTGGCGACCCCTAACGGGAGCAGCCGAAAGAAGAAAAAGAAGAAAAGACAATAAACCAGAGTACATATTAAGACAATATCTTCAAAGATACGTCCACACAAAACTCACCCCATGGGAGTGTGTGTGTAGCCTACAATCGACTGGCACACCGTTCAGGATCAGTTCCGGCCTTGTGCCCAATACAGCGTTGAGAGGCTCAACTGGAAAAAAATGGCACCAGGGATGGGCAACACGAGCAGAGGATGACCACACTGCCAGCACATCTAGTCTCCCCTGACGTCAAGGCCAAACCTTCCTCAACATTTATTTTTTCTGAAAACACCAGCTGAGAAATCATAAAGCTAATGCCAGGCTCTGTACCCTCTAAGATATCCATCTGCAAAATTAAAAGGGTCACAGAACGTGGTCACTGTTGCTGTAGAGTCAGTACAGGGCAGACACATGACATGTCCTGTGAAGCTCTGGGAGTGTCCTCAGCATAGATATGTTTGTGTATGGATGTAACGGTGTATCCAGATCAGAAGGCACCATGTATATATATCATAAAAAAGGGAGATACAACAATGTGAGAGTTTTGGTGCACCCCCGGGTTACCCCGTATAAACTAAGGCAAAAAAAACAAAGAAAACATGCAATAAATGTGCAGAAGTCTTTTCAGATGGGGTTCCTAATCGAACTCCGTCAAGGTGGCCGAACTGCTGCTTATTTGGCTCCCAGGCAGGAAGGGGTGGGTCCTGGAGGGCTGACAATGGAAATCACAGGATGAGCAGCCGTCAATCTCCCATTCCACAGAGGGAGGAAGACAGAAGGCATTAGCAAGTAGGATGATTGCCCCCATCACGTGGCTCCTAACAACTCCTATATTGAATGAAGCCTTGAGACTGGACCTGCCTTCACTATACAATAATAACATAAGTGTATTTTCCTTGAAAACCTGGACTCATCTTCCTGTCTCTTGTGCAATTCTGTGACCCAAGCTAGGCAACACCTGTATAAAGAAACAACGCTTCCTAAAATGCAAAAAATACTTTATTTGAAAATGAGACATTAGATGTGACTTTTTAAATAGAAATACAGGTATGAAAATACAAAATGGAAACAAGTTATTAGATGTATTTATTTTTAAATTAAAATACAGGTGTGAATATAGAATTAAAAATTGGGAGTGGTCTCCCCTCGACTTTCTCGTATACTCAGATATGGCGATGGATATTTGAGGAATAAACCGCAAGACAATGATTATATATTTATGTTATGTACATTAAAGAACCATCAACAATAAATCAAATCAAATTAATAATACATTGAACAATTATTATAAAAGTAAAGTTGAATAAATCGGACTCTGCAGCTTCATGAATAAAAGGTAAAGTACTACTTCCAGTTAGCGGAAATAGCTACTGTGGTACTCGGATGGGGGTGGTACCCAGCTGGGACACCCTAGAAGACCAGAGGAGGGCTTGTGCCTCCTCCAGACCTCGAGGAGGCGACCGCCCTGGGGACCTCGGGTACAGACCCTGTAGGGTCCCGTGGTCACCGCCAGGGGGCACCCCAATACCTGAAGGACCCTGGACATCAGCACTCTTGCCACACCCGGAAGTGCTGGGGGGAAGAAAAGCAGGGACACCCGGAGTGCTTCCGGGGATACAGCCGGCACTTTCGCCACACTAGGGCGTGTTGGTGGGAGATTGCCGGGAACACACCTGGAGCACATCTGGGTGCTTATTTAAAAGGGCCGTCTCCCTTCAGAGGACAACTTGAATTGGGAAAGTAGAGTGGACGAGGTCTCTGGAGGGGAGAAGGAGGTGGTCTGAAGACAAAGAGAAGGCATTGTGTTGGCCAGAACTGTGGGGTATTGGGGTTTGTTGAGCTGAATTGTTACTATGGAAAACCACAATAAACGTATGTGGGGTAATACAAACATGTCTACCTGTCTGTGTCCGGGTCAAGTTCCACACTACCTAATACTTGTAGGCAAAATTTGGTTGCCCAAAGTGAAAGCCTACTCAAGTTATCGTGTTTACACACATGCACACACACACAGACACACAGACATAATTCCAAAAATTCGGACTCAGGGAGGTCTGAAACGTCAAGATTCAGCAAAATCTCGAAATTGAATTTTTGGAGGATTCTAATACTTTCCTTACACTTCATATACGAGAAACTCAAGGAGGTCAAAAATGTTGAGATTCATCTAAATCTCAACATCAAATCTTTGGATGATTACAAAACTTTCCCTATACTTTGTGTTCGAGAAAGTAAAAAGAGACGTTAGATTATTTTTAATAGAAATACAGGTATGAACACAGAATTAAAATGAGACCCTAGATGTAACTTTTTTATAGAAATACAGGTATTAATAAATAGAATGAAAACAACTCGTTAGATGAAGATGAAGGCGAGATTCCAAAATGCCTTCACCAAGTTATTTTTCTTCATTCCGAAATCAACTTTTTTCAAGAATGTTAATTTTTGTTTCAGCATAAACTGACACCATTTCTCACTTTTATTTATTTTTTTGTTCATCTCAAAGAAAACTTTGAGAATCACGATGAAACTCGAACTGTACAGTATCCGCACACGACACAACTACCCATGCGGATGATCCGTGGAGCACTGACTCAGAATTCAGCTATGTGTATGATGTCATGCCTGCCCGGGACTGCCGTAGACTGAAAATTTTGCAACAGACTGCCTGTCTCTTTGAGACAACCTGTTATAGGGTCCCCGAGACTCTGCTCGGAAAGTGTAGGACCAGCATTACAGTAATCCCTCGCTACTTCGCGGTTCACTTTTCGCGGATTCACGACTTCGCGGATTTTATATGTAAGCATATCTAAATACAGTATATAACGCGGATTTTTCACTGCTTCGCGGGTTTCTGCGGACAATGGGTCTTTTTACTTCTGGTATTTGCTTCCTCAGTTGGTTTGCCCAGTTGATTTCATAGAAGAGATGCTATTGGCGGATGGCTAAGAAGCTACCCAATCAGAGCATGCAGTTAAGTTCCTGTGTGCTGCTGATTGGCTTAGCGATGGAGTGCTGCATTAACCAGGAAGTCTCATCTCACTCATTCAGCATTAACGTGCTCTTGCTACTGCATTCAGGGGATTATCACCTTCATCGTCATCATTTTTACTGCGCAGCATATTCATCACAATCATCACGTCATATATAGCTACGTGTACTTCGCTATACAGTAAGTGTAAACTTATCTACCGATTTCATATTGCTTAGCAGTTGTCCCTGTTATTAACAGAGTAAAGGGTGGGTTGTAAACAACACAGGGAGGGTTTAAAAACGCCCAAATACATGTTAAGTAATTAAATAAATATGGTGTCCCTGCTTCGCGGAAATTCAGTTATCGAGGTCGGCCTTGGAACCTATCTCCCGCGATAAGTGAGGGATTACTGTAATTATTTTCTGCATCATATTATTATCTTCGGTGGCCATTTTTGGTAGAACAAACATTTCGTTAAAGCGAGATTAGTTTAACATGATGTTCTAGAAACATTTGTCCAGGCCCACAAAAAAGAATTTGTTATTCTGAAAATGTCAGTATTCGCTATAACGGGATATAACCTGTATATAGAACAGATAAAATCCTGAACTACTGAAATGGTTAAGGAAATAAAAGAAGAACGTACTAGGAGAATAGTTGATGTAATACACAAAATGTACTAGGAGATGATTAAGAGATCATAAGATGTCCTGTAAACAACCAGACTGGACAGTCGTCACATATGCAGAGATTTCAAAGGTAATAGCTGAATGATATGAGAAGAAGAAGAGTGTAGTAGAATAGACTTTTATTTTCATAGGTTATTTGGGTGTAAGCCAACGAACCAATCAGAGTAAATGTCAGGATTAATTCACCTCTGTTATGTAAATGCAGTTGTTTATAAAATGGACCTCTGCCCTTATTTTTTTTTGGATTATTCTGTAACAGACTGCTGTGATGAATGCTCCCTCTTCATCATTTGCCGAAGAGATAATTAAAGATGTAATGGACAAGCTTCCTCCTGCCTGGTTCCTGACTCAAACAGATTTGATCAAAGATGTCATAATAGAGGATAAGTTTCTTTCTTTAATTAACATGTTGATTTCTTCCACAGTGTTTAATTTCTACCACAGTTACAATAGAGAGTCAGGTCCTTTGTTTTACATCTCATCAGTATCATTGATGCACTGGGGCATTGGCGTCCACATTCAGACCATAATATAAGTGCCCGCTGCTGGCCTCTCCAACACCACTTCCAGTAAACGGATAGGCAGCAGCTACAGACAGATAATTAGGGCAGGATGACTCAGTGGCTAAGACATCATAGAGGTAGTGGCAACTTGATCCCCACCACAACTCATGTATGTCAATGTAAGACATTCAACCTGACAGGGTTAAGTGTTATGCACTGAACATGCCCTACACCTACAGTGACTATGAACATTACTCACCTCTACAACACGGAACTGCCATAAAGTATTTGTCATGGAAAGTTGTGTTCTAAAGTTAAGCATTTTCTGTACATTTTAAAACAATACATAGCCAGTGCTAGTGCTTCATATTGTAACCCATGGGGCCACCAGAAAATAAAAGCCTGAAAATTTAAAAATACACCCTGGTTGCAGCAGTTAAAGATAATATGCCTTCTATGTTACTGACACATGTTTGTGACAAAAAAAGAGATCTGGAAATTTGATAATTTTATCCAGTGTTTGTCAACCTTTTTCCATGTGTGCCCCATTTGTTCATATTAGCTTTTGTGGTGCCACCCCCAAAGTTTTTATGCTGTAAAAGGAAAATACAAAGACCAAAGTTAAGGGTTGGGGATTCCATCCCCGTATACTGTAGTTTTCTCAAATAGGTTCGCAAATGGTCAGTAATGAAAAGATTTACAACAGACAACCAGTAGTGGCAACACAGACAATTTATGCGGTGGGAACAGAAATGGGGAAACCGTGCACTGAACAGGGTGCCACTTCATCACAACCCACAATCTTCCACACATCCAGCATGGATATCTTTGAGACACAGGAGGAAAACTAGAACACCAGGAGGAGACTCGTACGGTGTGTGGATATAGGGATATGATATGTAGACAGCAGTCATGTGTGGAATCAAATCCTCAGTATTGCAAGGGAGCAACACCAACCACTGAGCCACTCTGTGCTGAATGTTTTCTTAGGCAAATCACATACTGCTAAGCCGTCAGTACTAGGCAGACATTCAAGACCACGCATCCTGCATATAACAATCAGAAACATGAAGCTGTCTCCCTAATGCCTTTAATGTATGAGCGTAAGTTCACTCAAAACCAAGGGTGTGTGCTCAGTGTAGTGAACCACTGGTGTTTAATAGTTAGAGACACCATCCAAAACCTCCTCATGTTTGTCCTTTCACTAAAACCATGTGCACAGTTTAATTGTAGGCTAGCGAGCCATTAAACTTTTGCACTGTCAGGGCGTTTGTTATTTTTAGTGCAGAATTTTACTGTGGCTCAAGAGTTTCTATGTGGAAAATCAAAGTTTTAGAATATAAGACACTTAAAAAAGAGGCAAAATAACACATCCGGTAAGTCCTCACGGTCATCTCCCACTTCTGGTGTCCTCCTCTCTACACCTAATGTAAGCCACGTGCATCCTGAACAGCAATCTGGAAATGAGCATGTGCCAAAGAAGCCATGTGGGAAGATGATAGATAGATAGATAGATAGATAGATAGATAGATAGATAGATAGATAGATAGATAGATAGATAGATAGATAGATAGATAGATACAGTTAGGTCCATAAATATTTGGACAGAGACAATTTTTTTCTAATTTTGGTTCTGTACATTACCACAATAATAATAATTCATTACATTTATATAGCGCTTTTCTCAGTACTCAAAAATGAATTTTAAATGAAACAACTCAGATGCAGTTGAAGTGCAGACTTTCAGCTTTAATTCAGTGGGGTGAACAAAACGATTGCATAAAAATGTGAGGCAACTAAAGTATTTTTTTAACACAATCCCTTCATTTCAGGGGCTCAAAAGTAATTGGACAATTGACTCAAAGGCTATTTCATGGGCAGGTGTGGACAAGTCCGTTGTTATGTCCTTATCAATTAAGCAGATAAAAGGCCTGGAGTTGATTTGAGGTGTGGTGCTTGCATGTGGAAGATTTTGCTGTGAACAGACAACATGCGGTCAAAGGAGCTCTCCATGCAGGTGAACGAAGCCATCCTTAAGCTGCGAAAACAGAAAAAACCCATCCGAGAAATTGCTACAATATTACGAGTGGCAAAATCTACAGTTTGGTACATCCTGAGAAAGAAAGCAAGCACTGGTGAACTCAGCAACGCAAAAAGACCTGGACGTCCACGGAAGACAACAGTGGTGGATGATCGCAGAATCATTTCCATGGTGAAGAGAAACCCCTTCACAACAGCCAACCAAGTGAACAACACTCTCCAGGGGGTAGGCGTATCGATATCCAAGTCTACCATAAAGAGAAGACTGCATGAAAGTAAATACAGAGGGTGCACTGCAAGGTGCAAGCCACTCATAAGCCTCAAGAATAGAAAGGCTAGATTGGACTTTGCTAAAGAACATCTAAAAAAGCCAGCACAGTTCTGGAAAAACATTCTTTGGACAGATGAAACCAAGATCAACCTCTACCAGAATGATGGCAAGAAAAAAGTATGGAGAAGGCGTGGAACAGCTCATTATCCAAAGCATAGCACATCATCTGTAAAACACGGTGGAGGGACGCAGTGTGATGGCTTGTGCGTGCATGGCTGCCAGTGGCACTGGGACACTAGTGTTTATTGATGATGTGACACAGGACAGAAGCAGCCGAATGAATTCTGAGGTGTTCAGAGACATACTGTCTGCTCAAATCCAGCTCAACACAGCAGTCAAATTGATTGGGCGGCGTTTCATAATACAGATGGACAATGACCCAAAACATACAGCCAAAGCAACCCAGGAGTTTATTAAAGCAAAGAAGTGGAAAATTCTTGAATGGCCAAGTCAGTCACCTGATCTTAACCCAACTGAGCAGGTATTTCACTTGTTGAAGACTAAACTTCAGACAGAAAGGCCCACAAACAAACAGCAACTGAAAGCCGCTGCAGTAAAGGCCTGGCAGAGCATTAAAAAGGAGGAAACCCAACATCTGGTGATGTCCAGGAGTTCAAGACTTCAGGCTGTCATTGCCAGCAAAGGGTTTTCAACCAAGTATTAGAAATGAACATTTTATTTCCAGTTATTTAATTTGTCCAATTACTTTTGAGCCCCTGAAATGAAGGGATTGTGTTAAAGAAATGCTTTAGTTGCCTCACATTTTTATTTAATCCTTTTGTTCACCCCACTGAATTAAAGCTGTAAGTCTGCACTTCAACTGCATCGGAGTTGTTTCATTTAAAATTCATTGTGGTGATGTACAGAACCAAAATGAGAAAAATAGTTGTCTCTGTCCAAATATTTATGGACCTAACTGTAGATAGATCGATAGATCGATCGATCGATAGATAGATAGATAGATAGATAGATAGATAGATAGATAGATAGATAGATAGATAGATAGATAGATAGATAGATAGATAGATAGATAGATAGATAGATAGATAGATAGATAGATAAAACTCAATTTGTCCCCAGAAGAAATTTGTCTTTTAAAGTTGAACCAAACTTGTTGACTTACATAGTAAAGCCATAATGACGTCTTCCTAATTTGTAATGACAGACCCCCCCCACCCTCATTCAGCACTGGCATCCATAGTACAAACATTCCACATTTTCCGAATGAATGAGGATGAGCAGGACAGCGGCTGTTCCACTTAGTGCCAGCTCTCATTTTGTTCTTTGTTATCATATCCCCCACAATGCCCCACAATGAACTGGCACTTCCTGCAGACTTGCTTCCCACCTCATGCCCTTGGCTCCCGGTCATCTGGATACATGAATGAGTGGATGGATTAACAGAAAGCCTTCTTTTGACTGCATCAAAAATGTACTAAGCAGGATTCCAACCTATTTTCCTTTTCTGAAATGTATAAAAATGGATCCAAACAAGTGTTTCCTAAGGTGCCACCTTGACTTCCTTATCATCATTCATAAAGGCGTTTGCTTCCTCATTCCAGTGCACATTCTCACCCAAGTATTGAGTGCGCAACTTTAATATTCTCGCCTTCACAAACTGAAACGCTTCAATTGGTGTCAAGTTGCTTCACTGTAATAATCTGCTCAATTCAGCTTAATTCATCAAATATTATTAGTGCAGCTCAAATCTGTGGGTTGGCCAGCTGCCTAACGCAGTATTTGCTGATTGGATCGTTACATTCTTCAACCTGCTTCTTACAGTAATCGATCAAAACAGGAACATTTCTGATAAAAGCTCTTATTGTAAAATGCCTAGAAAGCCATCGCACTTCATTCAGTGGCAGAAGTGAAACCGAATCATTGCCTAGAACTGCCGCCAGTTTCTGTGAATTCTGTTTGTTTCACCGATGACCTGCTAAAAATCGCATACACTGTTCGCAGTAGGGTCTCAATGTCCTGGATTAACTGAACATGCTTGCAGGTGTCATCAATGGCAAGGTCTTCCCGGGGAGCGACACGGTGTTGTTCGAACAAGTGTGGAGCGGCCACACTATTTGGTGCACACCATTTGCAGCCAGCTGCTTTGCTGCTTAGAGGGAACGTTGACTGCAGCCCATGGGGGGGCTGCCATCAGGTGCTCTGGGGTAGATAATGCCCTATACACTCTCTCTCCCCCCAGTCCTTCCATTCCAAGGACGTCCCATCTGGGTAACACAGTACGTTACCTTTTACATGTTACCCTACTGCTCTGGAGATCATGCTGCTGAGCTGAGCTCTGTACGTTCAGCTTATCAACATAAATTTAGCGATTTCTGAAATTCTGAGACACATCATTCTAACCGGGTGAAGGAATGCAATCTCCCAAGCATTTGTTTCAGGAAATTTATGTTGTGGTTGTTTCTGCCTGTGGTTTCTGTGAAGATCAGGACCGTGGAGTCAGAGTTATAGAGTCAGAATCTCACCCGGAAACAAGTATTGAGTTAGTGGAGCTGGAAAAGCAATGTTGCCTCAGATCAATGCCAACCTTTTGTAGGGTCTGTCCCTGAGACTTATTAATTGTCATTGCGAAGCAGAGCCTTACTGGAAATTGGAGGCGTTTGAATTGAAATGGGCTTCATCGATAACTTTGCATCCAGCTTTTGAGAGTTTAAACATTCACAAACATCGAAGTGTCCACTACTCAAATCGTCACCTGTGAATCTAAGATGTTTAAGAGGCATTGGCGGTTGTCCAAAGGTGTAAAATATTTGGCCATTTCGGTACACTTGAAAGCAACAACCAAACAATTCAGCGGCAGCCATCAACTCGCATGCAGAACCGTAGGTGAAGGACTTAAGCATTTCACTCTTGTAATGCTCCTGTGTAGTATAATTATCATCAGTCCACACCTTGAACCTGTCCCAGTCATTCAATACACAAGTAAGCCCACGATTCGCTAGCGAATCGGAAATCCTAGAATGGCAATCAGTTTCTGTTCTGTCCGATATGTGGATGGATTACATATCATGGAGGGCAGGTGCGTCTGGGGAAATGTCCTTTAATCCAATAAGCATATTTGTACTAAAGCGGTTTCGTTTTGTGGAGACGTGAGTCTGTTGCCTTCGCTGACACCGACTGCTTGAACAGGTTGTATTGTTTGGGAGCCACCTACTGACTTTGGGAAGCCGCCGCGTCTGACTGTGGGGCGAGCGCCACAGCGCAATATGCGCCTCGGTGGGAAGCCGCTGCGTGAAGACATATCATGGAAGGTATATGGGGTGGTGTGGGTGGTCGCGTCCAGGCGGCTGTACAACCTGGCGTGCACACTTTACCCCAGGCGCAGTCCACAGGTTGTAGTCTCGTCTCTTTGTTTTCTTTGGTTTGAGCCGCGACTTCTTTCACAAGCGCGTTGTATGCGCGCGCGTTGTCACAGTTGGTTTTAGCCGTGACTCCTTTTGCAAGCGCGTTGTAGGCGCTCGCGTTGTCACAGCTTCGGTTAGTAAACCTCTGGGGTTTCCGTACTGTAATACAACCTTCGAATCCTCTCGTTTCTTTTTTTGCTCTTTGGTGGGCGGCAGTGTGCGTACGCCTCGATGTGCCCAGCACCCTGCGTCCATATCCGGTTTACAACCTTCGGTTAGTAAGATGGATAAGACACAATGTTCCTCCGGATATCAAGAGTGAGCCTGATATGGCCGTGCAATATGTAACACAGAGAATGGAAAAGGCAGTCACCATCTCCGGGCATGGAAACCACTCGGTAAGTGACAGTTGTTTGATCGATGGTGATCACCTCGATAGACATGTTAATGGGGGTATGGTTGGAACGATAAAGGAAATGGGTACCTGAACAATGTAAACGAAGTCTGAAATACCTACACAATAACTATAATTGTAATAAACGAACAATAAAACAGCGGAGAAGCCGTGGATTAAATAAAAACGCTGCAGTTATCAGCAGGGAGACGTGAATACCGTGATGAAGCAAGGAAGGGAATGAAGAGACCGGAGCAATGGACGGTCTTATATAGACAGGCAGCCAACTACATGGGAGGTGTGGGGATGGGGGACCCAACGCCACCTCACATGGCGACCGAGCTGCAGGCTATGGACGTATATATGTACGTAGGTAGGATTCAGTTAACATTGAGAACCCACGTACCAAATTTCTTGAAGATGGGCCCATAACTAACAAAGACCGTTGGAAAGTTCAATATTGCGGCCGACAGTGGCGTCATACCACCGAAATAAGTACGTACATCGGTTTCGGTTAGCGTAGGGAAGCCGCCTACCAAATTTCGTGAAGATGGGGCCATAAATAAGAAAGTTTAACATGGCGGATGTTGTCGACCGTTATGACCGTTACACGTAGAATTTCGAAATGAAACCTGCTTAACTTTTGTAAGTAAACCGTAAGGAATGAGCCTTCTACCTACACGGGAAGTTGGAGAATTAGTGATGAGTGAGTCAGTGAGGGCTTTGCCTTTTATTAGTATAGATTACAGTGTTCTTGAATAAAATACAATAATTATGAAGACTTTTTTATATAAATACATGTTATTGAGTTATACCCAGCAACAAACACGTAAAACCATATATGCTAATATCCTCCCAGTCAAAAAAGAAATTGAATAGATGCAAGTATACATACAAATTACCACTCTATTTCCAGCCATGTGACACAAATGTTGACAGTGGAACCAGCGTGTAGGTGAACTAACCTATGACACTGCCGGTCAAAATTCATGTCACATATTGCATGTCCATCGAGGAAAAATATAAAGTGGCCTCGCGTAGTACAACGCTTTCCTAAAAGTGAAAGTAGAGCTCCACCATGTGATCGTGTCAGCGGGAGGTGACACAGACAGTGCCTGTTTGATTTTATGTTATTTTTTCCAAATACAAATAAATGGCAAAAATTCATACAAAATACTGTAAATATTAGTAAAAATCCAGTATTTGTGCTAATCCGAAAACCGTATCCAGATTCGGCTCCACCCCTACATTACAGGGTAAGGCAAAACGTTTAATCTGGACCTACACCAGATCCAGAATGTCACATAACACTGAACTAGCTCACTTACATTCAAGTTCTTCACTTGCAAATACGTTAAGTTCTCTGTTCTTAGGAACATGAGCTTGTTCAATGTACGCGCTCTTGTGAACTAGTTCATGCACAACACTACTTGTATCACGTGTATTGTGTGCTTCCAATGAAAATGGTAAATATACTGTGGTGTGCAAAAGTATTCAACCCCCTTGATAGTCATCATCATTTTCTGCATGACAAAAGATTTGTCCACATTTTTGTCCATTCAGTATTTCTAATTCTTCTGCTTTTCTGCTGTAACAATACATTTCCAAAATCCAAATAAACCATTTTTTGTTGATTTTTAACTGAAGAAGACAAACTCCAACGTGAGTGTTTAACTCTTTGAGGGCTGAATATTTTTTCCAAAAAAATGTAGTTTACTGAAAAGCACACAGAGCAACAGTTTCAAATTTAAATCAACATAAAATGTCCATTGCTGTGTGCCGTGGCCACCAGTTTGCCGTCTCTTGTGGCTCAAGCCACTCACGGGCAGCATGACGGCTGGCAGGGATGAGTGGCAAGCTCGCTGTCTTCGCGTGGTGGTCACGGTCGCAGTGCAATGCAATCTTGTTTGTACCTCTTTTCATTGTAAGTGACGGTCCACCTGGGCGAACATTGGCTACATGAACGTGATCAGCACCACGATCAGCTGATGTGGGTACCTCACTTTTGTTTTTGATCTCAATCTCCAGATCACTTGCATCAAAATTGGAGTCCAGCAAGTCAGAGTCCAGTTCAGTGATAATATGCAAAATGTCGTCCACTGAATATTTTCACTTCAATCTCTCGCCAGATGACAATACCATTTTGTTTGCTTTTCACTACTCACGAGAGCGCAGAGAATCTCAGTCAGACCAACCAAGCGAAATTTCCCTCAAAGAGAGTCAAACTAAAACGTAATGGAGGGTTTTCTCACCGTTTACAGTCGATTATCACCCTCAACCCCTCCTGTTGATAAAAGCCAACATCCGCCCTAAAAGAGTGAAATAAGTATTCCAGCCCTACACATGAACCATTTTGCTGCAGTAACGGAGTTCATTCTTTTGGGTATTTAAATGTGTCCCAGTTCTGCACATTGTGATTCTTCCCCATTCTTCTTGACAGAATTTCTAGAGACCCTCTTGGTTGGTGGGATGGCAGTTTTCAAACAGTGTCGAAGATTCTCAACAGGGTTAATATGAGGGCTTTGACTTGGCCATTCCACAACGTTGACCTTTCTGTTTCTGAGCCATTCCAGCGTCGCTTAGGCCTCATGCTGGGGGTCATCGCCATGTTGAAAGATGAATCTTCTCCTGACCCGTAAGTTCCTAGCAGACTGGCATACGTTCTCCTGCAATATTGTGTGGTATCATTTTCCCCTGAGTTCTGCAGTTCCTTATTAATCTTTACTATATACTCTGATGTCTTTTCCAGTTCTTCTGTGGTGGTGATCTGCACCACCACCACCTGATCAGGGCACCATGCTGCCCTCTGTGTTTATGGATTGAATGGCGGATGTCCCAGATGCCCACATGACCACCATCATCATCAAATTCTTCCATGTGATGCCTAAAAACCATAAGGACTGATTTAGAACATCTATGTAAGGTAGAAAACCCAGCGGGGGCCGGGTGGTCTTTTGGCCTTGGAACCCCTGCTGATTTTGTTTTGTTTTTTTTCTCTCCAGCTTAACTGGAGTTTTTTTTTTTTTATTATTATTTTTTTTTTGGTCCTCCTAACCATTTGACCTTATCTTTTTCTTTGTTACATACTGTATTATATTATTGCCTAATCTTCTTTATGTTTTATACTAACTTCCTTTTATTTGAAAATGTGCTACAGAAATAAATGTTGTTGTTGTTATTGTAGTGAGAGCACATCTGGAGTGTTGTGTGCAGTTCTGGGCATCACGCTATAAAATAACAATACAAAAGGTCAGCACCAAAAACACTACGAGGAGATAGATTTGCGAAGTAATTCATTTGACAATAAGGGTTTGTATCCATCTGAAGGACGACCATTTAACTGTTAACGTTACTAGGAAGGTCACAGCCTCTGAGGCGACTCCTCTAAAAACACGGGGCCACTGACACAGAAATAACTTAAATGGAGGCAGAAACACTGCAAATCAGAAAACAGATTCCTAACTACAAAACCCCTCCAAAAAAAGATGGGAAGCAACCCCCAGAAAAGAATTTAGGCATTTATGTTGACACAACATTTCCATCAGCTAAGCAATGTATGGAAGCCATTAAAAGGCACATACAATTTTAGGTTATATCGTAAAAATTGTTAAATATAAATCAAGGGACATCATGCTTAGTCTGTAGAATGCACTTGTGAGACGAACATCTGGAATCCTGGGTGCAGTTCTGGTCACCACAGTACATGAGAGACATAGCAGCACATGAAGCTGTGCAGAGGTGAGCGACTAGATGAAGCCAGTGACTGAAGAACATGTCTGACTGTGACAGACTCAGAGAGCTTAGTCTGTAGAATGCACTTGTGAGACGAACATCTGGAATCCTGGGTGCAGTTCTGGTCACTATAGTACATGAGAGACATAGCAGCACATGAAGCTGTGCAGAGGTGAGCGACCAGGTGAAGCCAGTGACTGAAGAACATGTCTGACTGCGACTGACTCGGAGAGCTTAGTCTGTAGAATGCACTTGTGAGACGAACATCTGGAATCCTGGGTGCAGTTCTGGTCATCACAGTACATGAGAGACATAGCAGCACATGAAGCTGTGCAGAGGTGAGCAACTAGGTGAAGCCAGTGACTGAAGAACATGTCTGACTGTGACAGACTCGGAGAGCTTAGTCTGTAGAATGCACTTGTGAGACGAACATCTGGAATCCTGGGTGTAGTACAGTACATGAGAGACATAGCAGCACATGAAGCTGTGCAGAGGTGAGCGACCAGGTGAAGCCAGTGACTGAAGAACATGTCTGACTGTGACAGACTCGGAGAGTTAAACCTGTTTAGTCTCCAGTAGGGGAGATGGCATGGGGTCCTAATCCAGGTGTTTAAAATTCTCAGAAGTAGAGCCATCTTAAGGGTGGTCACGCATTTAAGAAAATTGGTGGAAATTAAGAAGAAGTGCATTTAAAACTGAAGCCTGGAAGCACTTCTTCACACAAAGAGTTGCAAGACTCTGGAATAAAGTACCGAGAAGTTGAGTGGAAGCAGAAACCTCAAGAAACTTTAAGAAGGATCTGGAGGAGATATGGGGACAGCTTAGCTCTTAGCTAAATAAACAGGCTGGATGGACTGAATGGTCTCGTCTCGTTTGACAAATTTCTTCGTTCTTATAATCTGGCAGTTATGCCATTGACCCAAAACACACTCACACACTCTAAACTGAACCCACTGGATCCGGCAGTATCGTGATTGGACCCCACCAGACACACTCCTCTACATCCATTTCTTCATGACCCTGCATCGGCTTATGGAAAAAGGGGTAGACGGCTCCAAAAATGGTAGGATAATCTTGTATATTTCACACTGGAGAATCACAGTGGCACAGTAGTGTGGCTCAAGGCAGAGGCGGCCTTAGGGGTGTGCGGGGCCTAGAGCTGACCAACCCCACGCAGGGCTGGTTACGTCAAATGCTGTTACCAGTATGTGTGGACTGTATAAACGTGCACACGAATTTAAGAAAAATAATGTTAACATACACCAGATTTTCTCATTACAGTATTCAGCTAAATTTTTGCAAGATAACACACGGACTTTATCAAAATATAATGATATAATCTATTAAAAAAGTACGCCATGATCTCTTCCACTCATGGCATTGACAGCGATACGGCTAAACCAGTACTCAAACATTGCTGCGCCTTCCACTACTAAACTCTTCCCGCACTGTTTCAACTTGGCCTGCTATGGCAAACTGAACCAAAGACTCGATTAAGAAACGACGGTAGGCTCCCCGGACACGAATGAGTCGTAAATGACAAGCCATCAGTTGTTCCCAACAGAAGCCAACCCAGTGACTAATGGGCTCTTAGTTTAGGAAGGGATTATACTGGGGACCCTTTTTGGGCGATGAAGGTGGACTGTGGCATGTTTTCAAAGAAATCAAAATTTGACCTTGAAGAGGGACTTTAAAAGGGTTCCTCTTAGAAGCATCTCAAATATATATATACTAGCCATGTGCGCCCAACTACGTTGCGCGTGTTAAAGTTGTCTGTGAAGGGCTCCCTGTTTAAACGCGGCTGCCAGTCGTGAACTGGCCCTTTGTCGCACAGCATTAAAACAAAAACCTTGGACATTGATTCGATAGGAACAGCCTACTTGGAATCACTGTCCGAATAGTAATTATGTGGTGGTGGAGGAGCATTTCTGCTTCTCTCCGTTCACAGTCCGTCTCGTTTTCACGACGCTGTCGTTTCCTCTCACAATCTCTTCTCAACCTTTCTCCAATCTCGCAGGTTGCTTTGTGGCAATAGAGTATACACGGAGCAATGGTTATAAAAGGGGGACACATAGGTATCCAGGCTGTTTAAAGCATAAATAGGGATCACTTCACTGACATGTGAGCAAGCCAGGGTACAACTGTGAGACACGCAGCACTCGCCGGATACAACGTAACAATAATAATTTCCGGAACGTGCTGTTACGTTGTCATTCATTTTACCCACTGTCTTTCTTTCATTCATATGTTACGTAGGCACGTAACCTTTTATCTTCGGCAATCTCATTCTCTAACCAGGCCTCAGGAGCTAACCAGCGTAACACTGTCCACCACCCCTTTCGTTATTCCGGCACATTGTTGACATCTGTGAGTAACAACAACGTACTAAACTGGAAGGTGGTCTACGCATGTGTGGAATTCGCGGACAAACAAAGATCAAGATCCAAATGAAGATTATATATAAAGATACTGGAGAATATAACTTGACAAATCTGCTCAAATGGGACACATTGACCTCAAAAAAAAAACCTTAGGTTCGGGGCCAGAGGCGGTCGCCCCACTTGCCACCACCAAAACTCTGCTCTTGGCTCAAGGATCCACCATTTGGGTTTGAATCGATGACGATTTCCTCCCAAACGTTCAAATTATTGAAGAGTTTCAAACTGATGGCGGATGAATGGAGGTAAGAGCATGGAAAAGTCGCTATGTAAGTAAAACGTATTATGGCCTGGCGTCCCAGCCAGGTTGGTGCTGCATGCCCTCCTCCTCCTCCCCAGCCCTCCATTGGAGTAATCAGTTTTGAGAACTTTGCATTATAATGTTGATGAAGCTCAGTGCAGGATTTACGTATAAGCTACACAAGCTATAGCGTAGGGTCCCCGCCTTCTTGGGGGCCCCCAAAACAAATTGACCGAGTGAGCAATTGTCATATATACTTAAATATACTACAGCATTATTTGTCCCAATCAGGCCCGGCCTTAGGCATAGGCGAAGTAGGCGACCGCCTAGGGCCCCGGCATCCGGGGGGCCCCGGATCGACTCCTTGGTCTAATTTTCACGCATTTCACGGAGCTTCCAGGGGGGCTCTGGACACCCCTTTCGCCTAGGGCCCCATAATACCTAAGACCGGGCCTGATGAAGCTGGTGTAAAAGTACGAGTCCTGAATTAGAAGCCACAGAAGTTGCTCATCGTTGTGAGGAGAGACACCGGCTGGCATGCTTGCGCTGGCTCCCCGCCTCTCAATGGCCAGTGAACAGGCGTGCGACTCTCTGCTGTCCAGCCCTCCCTCCGCGCGATCAAATAACAAAAGAACCGTAGAGGAGGGAGAGAGAGAGAGAGAGAGAGAGAGTAGGTGAGAGAGCGGAATTAAAGCAAAGAGTTAAACGAGCTGTGCAGCTGGGGGTGCAGGGGGCGGTCATGATGCAATATCCTTTGTGGATGCGTGTGCGCGCGCGCGTAATCCGAGCCTTGGAGCGCTGAATGAGCGCCGACGCGCTACCTTCCCTTCTCGGGAACTTTTTCTGGGAGGTAGAGTGCGTGGCGCAACCGCCCGGCTGGAGGGATGTGAAGACGGGAAGGAATCCGTGGGACATGAGAGGAGCGTGAGCTAAGAGGTAATGCCGTGTGGCGGAGGGGCGACTCTGTGAATCGCAGAGCACTTGCCGTGACTTTTGAACTTTTTCTTTTGTTAAGCAATTGGCATAGCAGGAGATCACTGCTCGAGCACCAAGCTTACAGAACTCGCGAAGAGACTAACCCCGCCGCAAAGAAAGAAAAAGATGTAAAGACACGTAAAGAAGGCGACGTGGTAGGAGCGTGTCCTCCAGTGCGATCCGCATTCCTGCGAACGAGGTAGCGATCGTGAGCGTTCGAGAGGAGCAGCTGGTGTGACTTTGGCGCTGCGCTTGTTGTCAGTCACCCGCGTGGGAAAAGTGCGCAGCGCAGTGACAACGCGCGGAAGGTGGCAAGAAGGCATCGTTGCACCTGTGGCGTCACGTGGATTAATTTCAGGAGGATAGAATGAACCCCTCTATTATACTAAGGGGGGGTTAGAGAGTCGAGAGATGCCCTAACTCGATTTTGAATGTCTATGCGACCTAAACGGCAACAGAGATGTGCGATCACGATTGCAAGGTCGTCAGTATTTAGCGGCTTGTTACCAAGTACTTTGTATGTGCGAATGTGTGTGTGCTTAACGTGCATAAAGCGCAAGGGAATCGATGCCACAGCAGGCTCGAGTTATTCACACATAGTGGACTAGCTAATGGAGACAAATAATAAAACGTCCACGCCGTTTTCCTTCCTTTATCCAAGTCTGTGTATTAAATATTCATTCCCTTCACACCCTTGGCGATCCTATTTCTGGATTCACAGAAAACCGCTAACAAACAAAAGGAATCTGTGGACAGATTGCCAGTCTGTCACCAGGCAGACTCCCACAAAGACACACTTTGGATAATTTGAAACTTCCTGCCAATTAACCCGACCACCTGTGTTTGGGGTTCCTTGAAAGAAACTCCACAAAGGCACAGTGAGAACTCGATAACTTAACACAAAAGGCTCCCGTGATGAAGTATGAAATGAGGGCAACAACACTACTCACTACACAAGCCTACCTACACACTTGTATTTTATTGGTGAAACATGCGGAGGGACATTCCTAAAATAAAATGCAAATAAATATAAGGCGCTCTTGTGGGGTTGGGGTTCACAGCACTTTTTTTTTTTCTGCCTAGTTACTCCTCAAGGCATCATGTAATTATATTACGTTTGGTGGCCCATCCAGATCAAGCAAGGCTTTTCTATTTTGTCAACACATTCTTTTGCTTTCATCATGAAAATATACAGCTTGACACTGATCACTTCGCTGATGGAACTTTGCTAAGTCGTGGTCCTCAAAGAAACATCAAAGTATGGATGTAAAAAGCAATGCTTTCCTACGGTCTGCAGCTCAAAAGTTTCACATTCAGGTTTACCTTCTAGCTTGCCTATGTGCTTCAGTATCTTGTCGTCTTATCCTTTTTCGTTCGTCTTCACTTAATCACCTTCTGCAATTTGCTTCACACTCAGCAGATGTTGCTGCTCTTGTTCTTCTTTCTGCCATTGTGGTGGTAATCACCTGTTTTTTTCAATCACTTTACTATAAACTCACAACCACAGGTCACTTTGTCATCCTTAATTTACATTCAGTAAAGTCTAATGATCATTAAACATAATGCTTACACTTCATTTTGAATTCTGAACATGTATATAGTGTACCTTGTGAGATTATCAATAGATGGGCTGTTTTTATTACAATAAACTTCTGACCACCAAGGAAGTAGCCACCTGAATTTTTTTGAATTTCTAAAAACCTATCCAGCCACATTCAAGATTACTTCTTGCTTGTTTCTGTGCTCAGGTGCCCTGTCTGCTTATTCTTTCATGTTTGATGCCACTTAAAATTTTATATTCCAAATCCTTTTTTGCTTGACTATATACTTCAGCGTCTTGCCTACTTATTCTTTCTTATCTTCATCATTTAATCACCTTCTGCGTTGTGCTTGATGCTTGGCAGATGTCACTGCTCTTCTTTATCTTTCTGTTATTATTCTAGTCCCAGAAATTTGTGATTAATCATATCACAGTTGGACAGACTGTAACATTTTATGTATATCGTAAGATAATAAACAAACAAGGGTAGGGCACTGAATGGCGATCCCTGTATGATTGAAGTTTGCTGCAACAGTTTTGACAAAATATGTTGCTGACGTCTTTCTAGATGGGAGTCCATTTCAAAACCCTTTCATTGGTGCCAGAGGTTCAGGTGACCAGAAACAGGAAGTGATGTCAAAGATCTCCGTGTCATCAATTGTGTGGACTTCTGGTTCAGTCAGAGATCTATCTATCTATCTATCTATCTATCTATCTATCTATCTATCTATCTATCTATCTATCTATCTATCTATCTATCTATCTATCTATCTATCATCTATCTATCATCATATAGTGCCCTATCTATCTATCTATCTATCTATCTATCTATCTATCTATCTATCTATCTATCTATCTATCTATCTATCTATCTATCTATCTATCTATCTATCTATCTATCTATCTATCTATCTATCTATCTATCTATCTATCTATCTATCTATCTATCTATAGATAAAATGGCTTGTTTTGTTTGCATCATTTTTATTCACACTTTGTAGAATGTTGTTTTTTTGTGGAGCAATGGCCAGATGCTGACTCCATAAGCTGTTGATCAGGGTTCAGATCCAGTTGTGAGAGGGAATGGCTATTTGCTTTAGGCTATGTGCTGTAGTGGTTAAGGCTTTGGACTTTGAAGTTTTGGCATGAAATCCCACTACTGACACTAGTATGACCCTGAGCAAGTCACTTTGCCTGCCGTTGCTCCAATTGGAAAAATCAAAGAAATGTAACCAATCGTGTATTGCAAATGTTGTAAGTCGTCTTGGATTAAGGCGCCAGCCAAATAAGTAAATGTGTATTTTTAATGCCGGAATCCTGGGTTCAGCCCGTAACATGGGCAATGCCCACAGCGTTAATGGTTTTCCTCACAGTACAGTACTCCCATTTTTTTTGTCTCACATCCCACAAACGTATGGGCAAATGTAAACTGGCCTTGTGTATTTGAATTTCTGTGTGGGCACAAGTATACCCTTCAGAGGACTGGCACCTTATCCAGTGCTGACCCTGATTCTTGCACCCAGTGCTGCTAGGATAGTCCTTGGCTTCCTATGACCCTGAAGCCTAAATGATCAGTTTATAAAATAAATGATGGTACAGGTGAGCAAAATACTGGCAAAGGTTAACTATGTTCTGACAAATGAAAAGAAAAGTAAGAACACAACATTTCGGCCATTAAACTCTCATCAGATGTGTTACAGCTGATGAAGACTCATAAGTTCAATGAGGCCAGTACGGTTTACTTCTAACTTTCCTTTCATATTTGTTTTTTTTCCAACCTCAAATTAACTTTTACCTCTGTTGTCGTTCCGCTGACACAGCGTTTCCCCCTGCGCCTTTGTAGTGCTTGATGTTGATCACGCATTCATTAAGAGAAGTCTGCAGGGTGTGCGCCGTACAGTTTGGACTGGCCCTGCTCTCCTTGAGACTTCAGCTGTTTTACTTCAAGGCGTCTGTGGTGGGTCAGATGCCCCCCACCCCCCCGCTTCCCCCATTGGGGGGCCTCAGGTTTGATTCGGAGTTAGTGAACGAGTCGACGTTCAGTCGCATTCTTGCACACTGTACTCTGTTTCTACGCGTGCTCTGGTTGTTATGTGTCATTAAACACATGTGCTTAACGTCTGCTGGCATTGGTCCTAGCTGTCTGTGCCCATTATTTGGATGAAGTTGATAAAAATAAATGAATGATGCCTGCAGTTCTGATTTACTGTAAATTATACACTGTATGAAGTATGATGCTTCTTTCTCATGTACAAGTAAATCGGTGAAGTTATACAGCATTGAGCTACACCTGCACATACTGTATATATATATATATATATATATATATATATATTGTATTTGTGTGTCTGGTTATTATATCTATACACTATACAGGGGACTCGGAGAGTATTCAGACCCCTTCACTTTTTCACATTTTGTGAAAATCAGTCAGTCAGTCATTATCCAACCCACTATATCCTAACACAGGGTCACAGGGGTCTGCTGGAGCCAATCCCAGCCGGCACAGGGCGCAAGGCAGGAAACAAACCCCGGGCAGGGCGCCAGTCCACCACAGGGCACACACACACACACACCCCCACACACCAAGCACACACTAGGGACAATTTAGGATTGCCAGTCCACCTAACCTGCATGTCTTTGGACTGTGGGAGGAAACCCACGTACACATGGGGAGGACATGCAAACTCCATGCAGAGAGGACCCGGGAAGCGAACCTGGGTCTCCTAACTGCGAGGCAGCAGCGCATCCCACTGTGCCACCATCTATCTATCTATTCTGTATATACTGTCCATATACACATACAGTTCTATACATATTGTGGTGTACATTGCTTGTCAGACCTACTGTACTTTTGCCCTAATGTATTTTTGCTCATTTAGGTAGTTCTCCATCCTTGCAGGGACTGCTTGCTTTGCCAAGCCAGAATTATAATTATGTTGCTGTGGCAAGTTTGCCCATTTTATTTGTTTCTCCCACTGTTGGCGCTGAAGCTGTTCATTTGAATAATGGAATGCCAACTCATACTGCTACTTCTTGCTGACTTGGCTGTGATGCCATTTTGGTTTCCTGCTTTCAGCAGTGATGCCAGAGTCGATGCTGTTACCTTCTATGGATATACGTGTATATATTTTGCTTTTGCATTGCACTCCCTGGTGCCAACCCAATGGATTCTTGCTCTTTCACAGTGCTCTTGTAGGTGCTTCTTGTCCGTCTAGTTGGAGATTGTGTGTCTGTGGCAGACTTGCTGTTTTTATGGTCTCACCTACAGGTGGCACTGAAGCTGATCATTTGAATAATGGAACGTAAGGTCATACTTCTGGCAATTCATCACTAATGCCTTCGCCAGGCTGATATGACTCGTCAGTGACATTACATAGTCCATCATCCTCTTTCACAAAATGTTTGAACCTTAGGGTTGTCTTGTCTTCAACTTTGGTCACCTGGTCAAAAAACAAGGTTACATCAGCAGGAGTTCTTGGCGTTGCCAAACGAGACATTGTGCAACAAAGATATTAACACTGCAGTTCTGTGTGGTGATGTGTCCATCCTTTAAAATATCTGTCTGTCTACTTCCATTAAAATAAGCTCATGACTATCTCTTGGTGAGATGGGCAGATAAACGGGGTGGTGAGAGCAGTTATGTGGTCACTATACCGAGCTGTAGTGGTGAAGAAAGATCTGAGTCAGAAGGTGAAGCTCTCAAATTTACCAGCCGATCTACATCCCTACCTTCACCTGTGGTCATGAGCTATGGGTGATGACTGAAAAAATGAGATTGGAGGTACAAGAGGCCAAAACGAGCTTTCCCTGCAGGGTGGCTGGGCTGTCCCTTAAAGCGCAGACAGAGTAGAGAGTAGAGCTGCTGTCCCTCCTCATTGAGTAGAGCCAGTTGAGGTGGTTCCAGATGCCTCCTGGATGCCTCCCTCTGGATAGTTTTACCCGCCTGACCACCTGGGAGGAGACCCTGAGTTTGCTGGGAGGATTATTTCTTCCAAATGGCCTGGGAACGCCTTGGGATCCCACAGTATTATTTGGCAAGTGTGGCCGGGGAAAAGGACCTATGGGCCTCACTGCTAAGACTGCTGCCCCCATAACCTAGCTTCTTGGAAGCAGTGGGAAATGAAATGAATTACAACTATGTGTACAGTGCCGCACATACAATGCTTCTGTGATGTATACATTAGTTAGACAAACAGTTGGGCAAGATTACTAGGGGCTTAGTATTTGATCTTCAAATGACTGGGTGGTCAACCCCATATCTCATGGTAAATAATGGTCAAAGTGGTGTGACTCTGGAATGGTCCTGGTTGGGGGGTGAAGCTCGGTGGGGAGGATTTAAGAGTCGGTGAAGAGGAGCAGTTGGTTGTCATTGTTTTTTAGTAGGCCTGAGACCTTCCACTTCTCTGATGATAACAATTCATATTACGATTCAGACTTTACATTTCTTCCCACGATATGAAATTTTTATAAAAGTAATGTGCTCCATCTATGTTTAGCGTTACTTATCAGTAGAAATTCATAAATTGAAACACGGCAACATAAATTCAAATGCCGCAGCCCCTCTGCTAGCTCGTCTCCACTGTGCTGCTGGACTCTTCTAATGACACGACTAACGTCGTTGCCAACTTTCACGACAATGGCATGGTGTTTAGAATTTCTGTCGTAATTGTAATGATTTCATTTGACTCGCTCTCGTACATAGTAAGGACGGAGGAATGGACTGGAACTGTGGGACCACTAATTGAAAGTTGTTTTCTCGGATTACTCGCCCTACAAACTCCTGTCGTTAATGGCTTTGAGATTCGCCCGCTCTCATGTTTACTGAGCTGATGTTTCACGACAATGGCACGGTGTTTAGAATTTCTGTCGTAATTTTAATAATTTCATATGACTCGCTCTCGTACATAGTAAGGACAGAGGAATGGACTGGAACTGTGGGACCACTTATCAAAAGTCGTTTTCTCGGATTACTCGCCCTACAAACTCCTGTCGTTAATGGCTCTGAGATTCGCCCGTTCTCATGTTTACTGAGCTGATGTTTCACGACAATGGCACTGTGTTTAGAATTTTTGTTGTAATTTTAATAATTTCGTTTGACTCGCTATCGTACATAGTAAGGACGGAGGAATGGACTGGAACTGTGGGACCACTTATTGAAAGTCGTTTTCTCGGATTACTCGCCCTACAAACTCCTGTCGTTAATGGCTTTGAGATTCGCCCGCTCTCATGTTTACTGAGCTGATGTTTCACGACAATGGCACGGTGTTGAGAATTTTTGTTGTAATTTCAATAATTTCATATGACTCGCTCTCGTACATAGTAAGGACAGAGGAATGGACTGGAACTGTGGGACCACTTATTAAAAGTCGTTTTCTCGGATTACTCGCCCTACAAACTCCTGTCGTTAATGGCTCTGAGATTCGCCCGTTCTCATGTTTACTGAGCTGATGTTTCACGACAATGGCACTGTGTTTAGAATTTTTGTTGTAATTTTAATAATTTCGTTTGACTCGCTCTCGTACATAGTAAGGACGGAGGAATGGACTGGAACTGTGGGACCACTTATTGAAAGTCGTTTTCTCGGATTACTCGCCCTACAAACTCCTGTCGTTAATGGCTTTGAGATTCGCCCGCTCTCATGTTTACTGAGCTGATGTTTCACGACAATGGCACGGTGTTTAGAATTTCTGTCGTAATTTTAATAATTTCATATGACTCGCTCTCGTACATAGTAAGGACAGAGGAATGGGACTGGAACTGTGGGACCACTTATTAAAAGTCGTTTTCTCGGATTACTCGCCCTACAAACTCCTGTCGTTAATGGCTCTGAGATTCGCCTGTTCTCATGTTTACTGAGCTGATGTTTCACGACAATGGCACTGTGTTTAGAATTTTTGTTGTAATTTTAATAATTTCGTTTGACTCGCTATCGTACATAGTAAGGACGGAGGAATGGACTGGAACTGTGGGACCACTTATTGAAAGTCGTTTTCTCGGATTACTCGCCCTACAAACTCCTGTCGTTAATGGCTTTGAGATTCGCCCGCTCTCATGTTTACTGAGCTGATGTTTCACGACAATGGCACGGTGTTGAGAATTTTTGTTGTAATTTTAATAATTTCATATGACTCGCTCTCGTACATAGTAAGGACAGAGGAATGGACTGGAACTGTGGGACCACTTATTAAAAGTCGTTTTCTCGGATTACTCGCCCTACAAACTCCTGTCGTTAATGGCTCTGAGATTCGCCCGTTCTCATGTTTACTGAGCTGATGTTTCACGACAATGGCACTGTGTTTAGAATTTTTGTTGTAATTTTAATAATTTCGTTTGACTCGCTATCGTACATAGTAAGGACGGAGGAATGGACTGGAACTGTGGGACCACTTATTAAAAGTCGTTTTCTCGGATTACTTGCCCTACAAACTCCTGTCGTTAATGGCTTTGAGATTGGCCCGCTCTCATGTTTACTGAGCTGATGTTTCACGACAATGGCACGGTGTTGAGAATTTCTGTCGTAATTTTAATAATTTCATTTGACTCGCTCTCGTACATAGTAAGGACAGAGGAATGGACTGGAACTGTGGGACCACTTATTTGAAAGTCGTTTTCTCGGATTACTCGCCCTACAAACTCCTGTCGTTAATGGCTCTGAGATTTGCCCGCCCTCATGTTTACTGAGCTGATGTTCCAAGGACTCGGGAAACACCAAATCCCACTGCTCTCAGTTAAGGTCTCTTCAGCCATGTGCTTCTTCTTGAACACTTCCTGCCGCACTCCTCCATTCTGCAATCCACCAACTAATCATTTCTGTTACTGCGAGGCTTGTTTTATTGTTTTTGTTTTTTCCACCTCCACTCATTTTGGTCAACTTCTGTGGATGCTACCTGTATAGTTCTCATATCTGCATGGCCAAAAGTCACTTAATCCCACCCAGCAAGTGCTAAAGTCACTGAATTTGTGTTCCTTGCATGACAGCCATTTGTCTCTGCTGAAAGACAAAACGTCACTGCGCTTACATGCAGAGCTGTAAAGGAAGTATTGACCACCTGTTACACGACATTGAATCTCGGTGGATTTCGTTTGGCTTTTGTTTTTTGACATTGATCAACAGAAAAAGACTCTTTAACTCTTTCAGGGCTGATGTCGACTTTTGTCAAAAGGAGGAGTTGACGACGGTAGTCAACTGTATACTGTGAAAAAAACAACTGTTATGTTTTAGTTGGACTCTCGTTTCTAGAAGGAACATTATCTTCATTGGTTTGGCCAAGATTTCCTGTGCTCGTGTGAGTAGCAAGGCTCCAACAACAGCAAAAATGGCACTGACATCTGGTGAGAGATCAAAGTGATTGCATAAAGCAAACTACTGCATGGACGTTTTGCCTATTATCTCTGAACTGGACTATGACTTGTCGGACTCCGATTTTGATACAAGTGATCGAAAATGAATGTGTGGTTCCAGCTTCAGTTGACTGGTCCCCAGCTAATCACGGTGCTGAACAGGTTCATGTAGCCGACACGCCTATGGCAGTGTTCACCAGGGAGGAGTGCCACTTAGCTATTATAAGATGTAGAAACTAGATTGCAATGCACTGCGAATGTGATCGCTGCTGCTGCTGCTGCCTCAGCCACATGAAGACAGCTGGGCAGCAAGCCTGCTGCATATTCTTGTCAAACTGGCAGCAGTAGACGTTTTATCTGGATTTCTGTGTGAAACCATTGCTTTTCAGAAACTGTGTTTTGAAAAAATATTCAGCCCTCAAAGAGTTAATGTCAAAGTGACAACAGATCTCTGCAAAGTAATACGAAAGTAGCAAATCGTACTTTCGAAAATTTCGTAAGAAAAAAAGCGTTAATGAAACAATGATGAGGGGGAGGAGAACATCACATGTTACGGTAAGAAAGGAGATTATTTTAATAAGTAGTGACTTGTGAGAGGACTCAATATTAGAATTGTCACGTGATTAGTGGGGGATGTTATTATAGTCACTTACAACAGCAGGAAGATTTACAAAACAAAGTGTAACATGAACAGGTTCACCGAACATCTCTCTCTATATAAAATCCAACGTCTTTTCACGACAGAACTACTTTAAGAGATTTAGATCGTTTTTTTCTATAATTTGCTTGAACATTCCAGTTGATTTTGCGACTTCTCTTATCGTGCTAACAATCCTAGTTCGCTTGCAGGAGTGATATATTCGCGCTAGTCCGAGACAGAGGCTATGGGCCGAGAGGAGGGGAGTCGCTCTACCACTGTGTTTTCAAGCGTAACTTGCCTCCGCTTAGCTAGCAATACCTTTTTGTTTATTGATTTTTAAAATTTGTCCTGTTTCACTACTACACGGGTGGAGCCGCGGGGGACGGCTAGTATGTCAATATACGTGGTGAGACACAAAAATAACCGAATTGGTAATAAAATAATATTTATCGATGAATTACAGCATTCTAAACATTGTCACCTTCTATCTACTCCCCCTCTTGATCTCTACACCGCTCCATACGTATCTTCCATCGATTGAAACAGTGCTGGAAGAATTCTTGCTGGAGGCTCTTCAACAGGCTTGCCGTTTCTGTCTTCATTTCATCCGTTGAAGAATAATGTGTGCCCTTCAGATCACTTTTGATTTTTGGGAAGAAGTAAAAATCACAGAGAGCTAAATTGGGCGAATAGGGAGGATGATTGAGGACAGGAATATTTTTGTCAGTCAACAACTGCTTTACGGGAAAAAAAGAAAATTTGCGAGATGTTTGATTCGCTGTTCGATTTTTTCACCGAACATTATCGCGGCAAGTCGTGTAGCGATTGTTGTACAAATACTGTCTGGGCTGGCTATTCACAGAAGATACCTAGCCAGTTGGCGGTTTGAGAGGGCATGTAGGATGGGATATAGTTCTCTGCTTCATGTCCGGCTGACCTCCAGGTGGTTTTCCAGGAAAGCCCCAAGCCCAGTCCAGTTATTTTTGTGTCTCACCTCGTATATATAACTCCTTTCTATTAAATATGGCATCCAAGAAGAGTGTGGAAGCAACGAAGCCTAGGAGAAAGTATCATAGTTTGCTTACAGGTATCGATTTATTTGCGAGAATCTGTGAGAGACGCAGTGGGCAGAGGGGAAGGGGGCGGGGCCCTCCTCATTCACGCATCAGCCAAGGGGCGTATCTTACATCCACTTAGCTAGTGAACGAGAGAACTACTTCATGGATTTAGATCTTTTTTTTTCTAGAATTTGCTTGAACATTCCGGTTGATTTGGCGACTTCTCTTATCATGCTAACAATCCTAGTTCGCTTGCAGGAGTGATATATTCACACTAATCCGAGACAGATGCTGTGGGCCGAGGGGAGGGGGAAGCCTGGCGTCAGGAGTGGGGAGTCGCTCAACCTCTGCGTTTTGGAGCGTACACGGGTGGAGCCGCGGGGGACAGCTAGTATGTCAATATACGGGGTGAGACACAAAAATAACCGGATTGGTAATAAAAATATATTTATCGATGAATTACAGCATTCTAAACATTGTCACCTTCTATCTACTCCCACTCCTGATCTCTACACCACTCCATACGCATCTTCCATCGATTGAAACAGTGCTGGAAGTCTTCTTGCTGGAGGCTCTTCAACAGGCTTGCCATTTCTGTCTCTCTCGGATTCGTGTTAATAAATCGGTACAGCAAGTAAACTCTGATACTTAGCGCAATGAGAGAAGTCGCAAAATCAACAGAATGTTCAAGCAAATTATAGAAAGATACCTGGTCTAAATCCATTAAGTAGTTCTCTCGTGAAAAGCAAACAGACAGACAAACGGGTCTAAAAAACTATAAGAAATTTCACACTTGGACCACGAAATTTTTTATATCGTTTCTTAGTGAGCACCTATGGGCCAAAAGGGTAACCTACATTCCAAATTTCAAGTCCCAAGTCCTCATGGTTCGGGATATTTCGTGATGAGTGAGTCAGTGGTATTTGGCTTTTTTATATATATATATATATATATATATATATATATATATATATATATATATATATATATAATATATATAGTGTGTCCATTTTCTAATTTACTTCATCCTAAGCAGGGTCATGGTGGAGCTGGAGTCTGTCACAGCAAGTTCTGGACAAGGGGCTATCTACCATCACAGGGTGAACACACACTCATGAGCTAACTTAGCATTACCAATTTGCCAATTCACCTAACCTGCATGTCTTTGGACAGTGGGAGGAAACTCACACAGACACAATGAAAACATGCAAACTCCATGCAGGAGGGACCCTTGATGCAAACTCTGGTCTTCTTCCTGTAAGGAAGCAGCACTGCCTACCACTGCACCACTGTGCTGCCTTATTTAAAGAAATAAGGATCACATAATTTCTGTCTAATATGCAGAGTTAGACACATGTGCTCATATATCTTAATACATAATTTACCTGCCTCCTCACTCACTCACTCACTCACTCACTCACTCACTCACTCACTCACTCACTCACTCACTCACTCACTCACTCACTCACTCACGTCCATCCGAAGCCGAATGTGCAGTCACCTTCTGCGCAGCTGCCCGAAAAACCTTACGAGACCGACATCCAACCCCAACATCGCGGCAGGCGGCGGATTTACGGCCGCAAAAATTCAAAGAGAAAGGTGACTTCGATTAAAGCTGAAAGGTTAGGCCTGATTAGGCCTGAAAGGCGATTTTGACTACAGCTCGAGGCCTAATTCCGAATTCATTCAATACACCTATATCAGGTTTGTGGTGCTGATACTTATTACTATTCCATATTGTACTGGAACATTCATCATTCAATATTATACTATAGGCCTGGAAAATTATTCAACTAACAGTACAAGCCTGTACAGTAATGAGTAAAGCGGACTACAATCATTACAAAACAACTTCGTTACTTATGATTTGTTCTTCATACACTGCTGACACAAACTCGTGCCCGTTTCATCCTACGATGTCGAAACGGGCTCTTTGTCTAGTGTGTTCATAATTTAACATGCTGTCAGAAAATAATTCATTAAGTAGTTTCTCTCTGTGATACATATTTAGCAGCAGACTTCTGAACATCTTTAGGTGCTGGTGCTTATGAAACGAAGGAGACTTGAAACGGTTTAAGCAGATCAGTGCCTTCTCAGCTCGGCTCACCCCTGCAGCACTTTAAGTTTTGTTTGTGCAGTTTGGTGAAAGTCTTCCTGATTCTTAGTTGGCTTGTCTAATATCTAGGAGTAAAGGAGATGAGTTTATTCAGTGCTTCTGCATACTCATATTCTTTTATAAAGAAATCCTCACCTTTCCCAAGTGTGGCTGATGAATGACTCCAGAGGTAGTCCAGATATACGGCTGTGTGGCTTTGACTGTACATGTCGATGCTCCTCTACTGTGGAATGTCCTGGGCTATATTTACAGAAGGCTGCTAATAACAGTGGCCGGCATGTTTAAAGCATGTCATTAGTCAGCTTCTGAGGCAAGATGTGGGCTCTCACTGGGTGTGTTTGAGCTGCTTGCCAGGTATAGCTGTAATCTTTGCTGCTTGCCCTTCGACGTTTTTATACATTAAATGCAGAGTCTCTGGATTCTGATATTAAAGATGAAGCTCCTGATTTACCGTATGTGCTCGGTGTCCAGACGGACTGTCCCAGCGTCCCCTCAGCACGAGCCCAGTTGAGGTGTCGTATCTATCTATCTATCTATCTATCTATCTATCTATCTATCTATCTATCTATCTATCTATCTATCTATCTATCTATCTATCTATCTATCTATCTATCTATCTATCTATCTATCTATCTATCTATCTATCTATCTATCTATCTGTTATATAGTGCCTTTCATGTCTGTCTGTCATATAGTGCCTTTCACATCTATCTATCTATCTATCTATCTATCTATCTATCTATCTATCTATCTATCTATCTATCTATCTATCTATCTATCTATCTATCTATCTATCTATCTATCTATCTATCTATCTATCTATCTATCTATCTATCTATCTATCTATCTATTTCCAGTTTGGCCAGTCTCCTTTCATCTCTTTATGACTGAGTGTAGTGGATATTCAGTCACTTGGATAATTTCGTGTTTCCATCTCTGACTTGTGCTTTTTAATCCCCCTTTCCATGGAGCTGCTTGTTGTGTTCTTGTATCTTCATTCTCTAGGTTAGTCCACCATACTGACTCGCCACAAGTTGGCCCTTCTAGGTGTGAACTTTAGCCCAGACACAGGCAGACACGGACGCAGAATGTCCCAAACCACACACGTTTATTAATGTTTGCACCACCACAATTACACACAGTGCACAACCCCCATGATGCCCCATCCTTATAACTCTTTCCTGCGCTTTTCTTCTTCTTCCACTCCTCTCTTGCAAGCTCCATCCTCTTCCTCCCGACTCCAGCTCCCCGAGTGGAGTGAGGCGGCCTCTTTTATTCTGCACCCAGAAGTGCTCCAGGTGCTCCCCGATCAAATTCTGGCAGCACTTCCGGCTGTTCCAGAAGTGCTGCAAACCACGGCTCCGGAACTGTCCAGGTGCCCCCTGGTGGTGACCCGCTGTAAACCAGGGGGGCTGCCCTCTCGTGTCCCAGGGGAGGTACTGCTGGTGATATGTCCACTCCCCTGGTCCTCTCCTCAAAAGGGCGCCCCAACTGGGCAAGGTCCCCCGGCCATCTATCACACAGATAATCAGCTGTAAACCCCCGGACAGGTGACCCCCGTGGAACTCATCCTGGGACTTCCAAAGCCAATGAGCTGCACCAGTGAGGATTTAGGGGTGCCATTTAAAAGGAGTCGATTTGTTTCAAATCAGTTTTGTTAAACTTGACTTGCATGTATGGAATGTTTGATTTTAATAAAATAAAATACAGTGGGGCAAAAAAGTATTTAGTCAGCCAGCAATTGTGCAAGTTCTCCCACTTAAAAAGATGAGAGAGGCCTGTAATTTTCATCATAGGTATACCTCAACTATGAGAGACAAAATGAGAAAAAAAATCCAGAAAATCACATTGTCTGATTTTTGAAGAATTTATTTGCAAATTATGGTGGAAAAAAATATTTGGTCAATAACAAAAAACATCTCAATACTTTGTTTTATACCCTTTGTTGGCAATGACAGAGGTCAAACGTTTTCTGTAAGTCTTCACAAGGTTTTCACACACTGTTGCTGGTATTTTGGCCCATTCCTCCATGCAGATCTCCTCTAGAGCAGTGATGTTTTGGGGCTGTCGCTGGGCAGCACGGACTTTCAACTCCCTCCAAAGATTTTCTATGGGGTTGAGATCTGGAGACTGGCTAGGCCACTCCAGGACCTTGAAATGCTTCTTACGAAGCCAGTCCTTCGTTACCCGGGCGGTGTGTTTGGGATCATTATCATGCTGAAAGACCCAGCCACGTTTCATCTTCAATGCCCTTGCTGATGGAAGGAGGTTTTCACTCAAAATCTGACGATACATGGCCACATTCATTCCTTCCTTTACATGGATCAGTCGTCCTGGTCCTTTTGCAGAAAAACTGCTCCAAAGCATGATGTTTCCACCCCCATGCTTTACAGTAGGTATCGTGTTCTTTGGATGCAACTCAGCATTCTTTCTCCTCCAAACACGACGAGTAGAGTTTTTTTTCTTCTGACCATATGACATTCTCCCAATCCTCTTCTGGATCATCCCAATGCTCTCTAGCAAACTTCAGACGGGCCTACACATGTACTGGCTTAAGCAGGGGGACACGTCTGGCACTGCAGGATTTGAGTCCCTGGCGGCGTAGTGTGTTACTGATGGTAGCCTTCGTTACTTTGGTCCCAGCTCTCTGCAGGTCATTCACTAGGTCCCCCCGTGTGGTTCTGGGATTTTTGCTCACCGTTCTTGTGATCATTTTGACCCCACAGGGTGAGATCTTGCGTGGAGCCCCAGATCGAGGGAGATTATCAGTGGTCTTGTATGTCTTCCATTTTCTAATAATTGCTCCCACAGTTGATTTCTTCACACCAAGCTGCTTACCTATTGCAGATTCAGTCTTCCCAGCCTGGTGCAGGTTTACAATTTTGTTTCTGGTGTCCTTTGACAGCTCTTTGGTCTTGGCCATAGTGGAGTTTGGAGTGTGACTGTTTGAGGTTGTGGACAGGTGTCTTTTATATTGATATCGAGTTCAAACAGGTGCCATTAATACAGGTAACGAGTGGAGGACAGAGGAGCCTCTTACAGAAGAAGTTACAGGTCTGTGAGAGCCAGAAATCTTGCTTGTTTGTAGGTGACCAAATACTTATTTTCCACCATAATTTGCAAATAAATTCTTTAAAAATCAGACAATGTGATTTTCTGGATTTTTTTGTTCTCATTTTGTCTCTCATAGTTGAGGTACACCTATGATGAAAATTACAGGCCTCTCTCATCTTTTTAAGTGGGAGAACTTGCACAATTCTTGGCTGACTAAATACTTTTTTGCCCCACTGTATATAAAAAAAAAAAAAATTAAAAGGAGTCAATACTTATATGCCATCAATTATTTTGTGTTTTAGATCTGGCATTCATTTGGACCACTGTGCAGAATTCTGTTTTCACTTTGACACTGTGACTTTGTGTCAAGAAAAGCGAAATTAAACCCACTGAGATTCAATGTGTCGAAACAATCAAAATGTGAAAACTTCCAAGGGGGGCGAATACGCTCTACACGTACAGCACAGACGCACACACACCTTGTCCTCCCTATGATGGACAAACTCCACAGGGCTTCCTTCTGCCTTGTGCCTGAAGCTGCTTGGCGAGGCTGTGCCCACTGCCACCCTGAACTGGATCCCACTGGCTCGCTCTGAATGTTCTGTCGCGTTTATGTCAGTGTCATACACTCCACTGATGCCTGTCCTGACTGCCGTCCATTGCTCACTGTGTTTGTATATCCGAGTGTTTCACCGTCAACTGTTCATCCATTTTCAAACCCCCTTATTCTGGGCACACTCATGTATGTGCCCAGCGTAACAAGTTAAGTATCCCTTCTTTTAATTCTGTGATTGCATTTATCAGAGCAGAGCCAATTGGTTTGTACCCATGAGAATTTAGGGGGTCCTATTAAAGGGGTGAATGCTTATGTGGTGTGGCGGACCCGTCTGGGATGCCCCTTCAATATATATTCAGGGGGAGCATGCCCTGGACGGTGCAATACCTGCCCCTGGATACTGGATGGCCGCCCCCCCCCCCTGGGCTGGAGTGGTGCCTCAGCCTCCCGCAGGGCTCCATGGGAGATGGAGTTCTCCGCAGCCCTGTTGGGATTTGGGGTGGCCACCAGGAGGTGCTGCATGGGCTCCTGAGCCCAAGTGGACGACTCTTCAGCTCCACCCTGGAGTGCAACCGGAAACAGGTGATCAAGCACCTGGCGCACTTCTGGGTGGGCCATAAAAGGAGCCAGCAACCACCACTCAATGGCCAGAGTCGGGAGGAGGAGGACACAGCTGTGAAGGAGTGGTGGTGGAAGAGAGGAGTGAGGGTTTTGTGCTTGGGACTGTGTTGTGGCTGGGGGACACGGGGAAGATGTGCCCTCCAGCTGAAGAAAATAAAACTTTATTTATTTTTATATGTGCCTCCCGTGTCCAATCTGTGTCAGGTCGGGAGCAATATAGCGCCTTGGTTACAGTGGTCAGCTATTTTGTGCATTATATTTGTGATCGATTTAGATCACTTGGCAGAGATCTGTGTTCACTTTGACATTAAAGAGACTTTTTGTGCTGATCAGTGTCAAGTAAAGGCCAAACTCTAGGCACCGTAATTAAATGTGGCTTAACAATAAAATGTGAAAATTTCTAAGCGGGTGAATACTTTTGATAGGCGCTGTGTAAAGTGCCAGGCAGTGTGGTGTTGAGGCTGAGCCGCTGGACCTTCAGTCTCCTGCTTACCGCTTCAGTCTCCACCTCGGAGCTCTGATGTAACCCTGAGTAAGTCACTTAACCGTCCAGTGTCCAGAAATGGATAGAAACAGTTTTACTGTGAATTTGTTTGAAATGCTGAACATTTTGTTTTGCCTGTAAATTTTCATTTTCGTTGCTGTTAAGAACAAGTTGACTTTTTAACCTGCTTATCTCACACCTCACTGACTTCCACTCCAGGGCTCCTGACCTGCAGCTTTTATGTTTCTCTTGTAATGCATCCTACGTCTCCGGCTTCAGAACTTAGCAATACCTGAAGGTTATTCATTGACTACTCTAGCATCCGGGAGTTAATATGGAGCACCCGGTAAAGGACTTCAGTGGACGCTTGGCTTTTTAGAATTTCCATGGACATAGTGACCTACAGTTGTTTTAGTTAAACACGTCATACATCTGTCTGATATCTAATCTGCTTAGTCCTGTTCAGTGTCAATACCTAAAAAAAAGTGTTTCTAAACATTAAAAGTGCGATAGATACAAGACAGTATATAATAGATAGGAAAGGGAAAGGCACTATATACTAGATAGACAGATAAAAGACACTATGTAATAGATAGATAGATAGTGTGACAAGTTTAGAGGGTGTGCCAGCCACTCAACCCGACACAGACAGATGCAGGAGGCACACTGATAAACGCACAAGTGGTTTTATTTTATTTCTTCACTTGTGGGCAACGCCTTCCCCATTCCCACAAGCCACAACTCAGTCTAAAGCACAAATACTTTTCTTTTCTTTTCTCCTCCACTCCTCCTTGGCAAGCTTCATCTACCGCCCGCCAAACTCTGGCTCCCTGAGTACTGTCTATTGGCTCCTGGATAACGTCCCCGGAAGTGCTCCAGGTGATTGATGACCTACTTCCGGCAGCACTTCCGGGTGTGGTGAAAGGATCGCCCATATGGGCTCTGGAGCAGTTACAGCGCCCCTGCAACCCATGGGGGCTGCCATCTAGCATCCCGGGGGAGGTACTGTTCTGCCCATGCTTGCTTCCCCCTCAGCAAAGAGGCATCCTGGCTGGGCAAGGACCCCGGCCGTCTGTGACAATAGAAAGATAGATAGATATGAAAGGCACTATATGATAGATAGGAAAGACAATAAATCATCAATAGTAAAGGAAAGGCACTATATAATACATAGGTAGATAGATATATAGATATAAAAGGCACTATAAGATAGATAGATAGATAGATAGATAGATAGATAGATAGATAGATAGATATGAAAGGCACTATATACAGTGCATCCGGAAAGTATTCACAGCGCATCACTTTTTCCACATTTTGTTATGTTACAGCTTTATTCCAAAATGGATTAAATTCATTTTTTTCCTCAGAATTCTACACACAACACCCCATAATGACAACGTGAAAAAAGTTTACTTGAGATTTTTGCAAATTTATTAAAAATAAAAAAACTGAGAAAGCACATGTACATAAGTATTCACAGCCTTTGCCATGAAGCTCAAAATTGAGCTCAGGTGCATCCTGTTTCCCCTGATCATCCTTGAGATGTTTCTGCAGCTTCATTGGAGTCCACCTGTGGTAAATTCAGTTGACTGGACCTGATTTGGAAAGGCACACACCTGTCTATATAAGGTCCCACAGTTGGCAGTTCATGTCAGAGCACAAACCAAGCATGAAGTCAAAGGAATTGTCTGTAGACCTCCGAGACAGGATTGTCTCGAGACACATATCTGGGGAAGGTTACAGAAAAATTTCTGCTGCTTTGAAGGTCCCAATGAGCACAGTGGCCTCCATCATCCGTAAGTGGAAGAAGTTCGAAACCACCAGGACTCTTCCTAGAGCTGGCCGGCCATCTAAACTGAGCGATCGGGGGAGAAGGGCCTTAGTCAGGGAGGTGACCAAGAACCCGATGGTCACTCTGTCAGAGCTCCAGAGGTCCTCTGTGGAGAGATGAGAACCTTCCAGAAGGACAACCAACTCTGCAGCAATCCACCAATCAGGCCTGTATGGTAGAATGGCCAGACGGAAGCCACTCCTTAATAAAAGGCACATGGCAGCCTGCCTGGAGTTTGCCAAAAGGCACCTGAAGGACTCTCAGACCATAAGAAAGAAAATTCTCTGGTCTGATGAGACAAAGATTGAACTCTTTGGTGTGAATGCCAGGCGTCACATTTGGGGGAAACCTGGCACCATCCCTACAGTGAAGCATGGTGGGGGTAGCATCATGCTGTGGGGATGTTTTTCAGCGGCAGGAACTGGGAGACTAGTCAGGATAAAGGGAAAGATGACGGCAGCAATGTACAGAGACATCCTGGATGAAAACCTGCTCCAGAGCGCTCTTGACCTCAGACTGGGGCGACGGTTCATCTTTCAGCAGGACAACGACCCTAAGCACACAGCCAAGATATCAAAGGAGTGGCTTCAGGACAACTCTGTGAATGTCCTTGAGTGGCCCAGCCAGAGCCCAGACTTGAATCCAATTGAACATCTCTGGAGAGATCTTAAAATGGCTGTGCACCGACGCTTGCCATCCAACCTGATGGAGCTTGAGAGGTGCTGCAAAGAGGAATGGGCGAAACTGGCCAAGGATAGGTGTGCCAACCTTGTGGCATCACATTCAACAAGACTTGAGGCTGGAATTGCTGCCAAAGGTGCGTCGACAAAGTATTGAGCAAAGGCTGTGAATACTTATGTACATGGGATTTCTCAGTTTTTTTATTTTTAATAAAATTGCAAAAACCTCAAGTAAACTTTTTTCACGTTGTCATTATGGGGTGTTGTGTGCAGAATTCTGAGGAAAAAAATGAATTGAATCCATTTTGGAATAAGGCTGTAACATAACAAAATGTGGAGAAAGTGATGCGCTGTGAATACTTTCTGGATGCACTGTAATAGATAGATAGATTTTAGTATAGTAGGTAGGACTATATAATACATAGGTAGATAGATAAATAGATATTAAAGGCACTATAACATAGATAGATAGATAGATATGAAAGGCACTATATAATAGATAGATAGATAGATAGATAGATAGATAGATAGATAGATAGATAGATAGATAGACTATGCCTCTTCCGAACCACAAGCAGCTGCCCTTGATGGTATGGGGACCACGGGAACAGAGCTTTGAAGCTCAACCCTATAGGGGCCCGTGGTCACTGCCAGGGGGCGCCCGCATGCCTGAAGAGCCCTGGCCCTTAGCACTTACGCCACACCTGGAAGTGCTGGGGGGACGAAGACCAGGGACACCCAGAGTGTTTCCGGGTGCGCATCCGGTACTTCTGCCACACCAGGAAGGGCCGGTGGAAGCTCATCGGGAGGCACCTGGAGCTCGTCTGGGTGGGGATTAAAGGGGCCGCCTCCCTCCATTCGATGGTTGGAGTCGGGAGTGGAGAAAGACGGGGTCTTGGAGGAGAGGAGTGGAGACGGACCTGAGGAAGGCAGTGTGAAGGAAGGCCTGGACTTTGGGGAAGTACTGGGGTTGTGTGTGCACACTAATTGTAAATAAGAATGTATAATAAATGTGTTGGGTGAACTAGCATTGTCCGCCTGTCTGTGTAGGGGCCATGCTCCACAATACACATACTGTACACAAAACCATCTGAGCACACACCAGAATAACTAAAAAGGAAGGAAACTTCTGAGTTCAGCTATACAGACTCATTGCTGTTGGTATAAAGGAGCCCCCGTCACATTTCCTGACACACTTCTGCTGAATGAGGTATCTTTTGAAATTCCTCACAGTTAGTGGGTCAAAGAGATGATGTGCAACGTTGTTCATAATGGCGCTTAATTTTGCTTTAATTCCCTCCTTTGTTACAAACTTCAGGAGGTCCAGAGTGTGTCCCATAAGTAAGCCTCCCCTTTTAATGAGCTTTTTGATTCGGTGTTACCCGCCCAGCATATCACAGTGTAGAAAATCCCACTGGCCATTATGGGGTTGTAGAAGATGTGAAGGATGTCACTTCCCACATTAAAGGAACACAGGCTTCTAAGAAAAAAGAGTCTGCTCTGCCCTTTCTTCTCAGTTCCTCTGTATTTTCCGAGACCAGTCCAACTTATCACTGATGTGGACCCCCCAGGTACTTGTACTTCTACCTCCACTACCTAAATAGTGATGGGCTGTGGTGGCAATTTGCTGTGGTGAATAAACAGTTTGTTGGTTTTGCTGATGTTCTTCCCCTGACTCCTCTCCTCTGTTTCATCCCTTCATCAATGCACCCCATAAGTTTCCTCGTGTTATATTTTTAGTCAGACGTGTACAGAGTGAAGAGAGGATGGGAGGCGGGCCTGTGCCTTGTGGTGCTCCAGTGTTGCTCAGATGAGAATCAGAGTCACAGTCCTCGATTCTCACAAACTGTGGTCCGGTGTACCCACTAATATTTTTGGTGGAGCTCTCGGGGCTCAGGGTCTGTGAGGGATTATACTGATTGACCCAGTGGTTTACTGGTTTCTAGGGGTGCTATGAAGTATGGAAGTAGGTCAGTTTGGTGCTGAAGGTGTTAAGTTTTGAATCGTATCATTAGACAGACGGCACCTCAAAATGTAGTCAAGTCACGGCTGTTAAGAGCGGAGTGTGGTGCCGCCACTTTTGTGGATGTTTCGTCCCACTCTGTGTACAGCTGGATTGCACTGTACGGCTGTTAGTTTTTTCCAATTTTGAAGCAAACAGAAATGACATAAGTGGTCCTCCTGGCCGGGTGTACAGTTGGCTCCCAGCCTTCAATGTTCGCCAAGCAGACGTCTCTGACTCGGCTCCTAGATGACTGCAGCGACTGCTGTTTTGTTTTTTTTTTTTGCCTTCACTCGAACTTGTAATCAAAGAAAACTTCTGCCTTGTAATTGACATCTTTTCCTCTGTTAGGCTCCTCACTTGTTTGCCTACAAACAGTAGGCTGGTTTTAGAGCAGGGGTGTCAAATTCAGCCTCTCGAGGGATGGCATGTCCACCGGATTTCGGTGTAGCTGCACCCTTTAATTACGTGACTCCTTCATACCTTTAATTGAATGGCGGGCTCAGCTAGGCCCTTTGTTTCCCAGTTTTTACATCCTTTTCCCTAGGAAATTTTTATTAGTGGGCAGCATTGGTTGTTGACCCTTCGGGGTTAGCTTCTCAGAGAAGGGGTGATTATTATAGCAATAAATAAATAACACACGAACATCTGTTTACAACAAAAAGGGCAATATGCACAAATTTTACATTGAATTGCAATACAGACATAGCCACCAAAAAGACAGTCAGGGGCTTCACAAAGTATTCAGACCCCCTCACTTTCTGCACACTTCATTGGTTTGTAGATTTAATCTTGTAATAGATAATTTTGCCATTTTTCCCATCAGTCTACACATTTTATTTAGAAAGTGGAAACATGACTTCTGGAAGGTTCTCAAATTTGTTAAAAATAAAAAAAATTAGGCCCCTACACTTTCTTGTATACTCAGACATGGGAATGGACATTGGAGAAATAAACCACAAGTCAATGATTAGATTTTTATATTATGTGCATTAAAGAACCATCAAAAACAAATCAAATCAAATTAATAATATATTGAACAATTATTATAAAAATAAAGTTGAATAAACCAGACTCTGCAGCTGCATGAATAAAAGGTACGGTACCACTTCCAGTTAGCGGAAATAGGCCAAAAGTTGACAAATCAATGTTTGTACCTAATACTTCTATGCAAAATTTGGTTGACCTAAGTGAAAGCGCACTCAAGTTATCATGTTTATACACACACACACGCACACGTACGCACGCACAGACATAATTCCAAAAATGGTATTTTGGGACTCAGGGAGATCTAAAATGTCGAGATTCATCAAAATCCTGAAGTTGAATTTTTGGACGATTACAATACTTTCCCTACGAGAAATTAAATCGGACTCCGGGAGATCTAAAAAAATGTAAAAATGGAAATCTCTCCACCTTTCGAGTCTTCTTATAGTCTTTTCAAGCTATGCACATCTGAATTTGGGAAGCTTATCCTATTGTTCCTGAAACTCCGTTTGATTGGATGAGAAGCATCTGTGAACTGCCATCTTCAGGTCTCTCCACAGATGTTCTGTGGCATTTAAAGTCTGGGCTTTGGCTGGGTCACTCAAGGACCCTCAGAGACTTGTTCTGAAGCCACTTCAGTGTTGTCTTGGCTTATATGCTTTGGGTCATTGTGGTTCTGAAAGATGAACTGTCACCCCAGTCTGAAGTTATGTGCATTGTTGAGCAGGTTTTCTTCAAGGTCCTCTCAGTATTTGGTTGCATTCATCATTCCCTTGATTCTGACCAGTCTCCATGTCCCTTTCACTGAGAAACACCACCACAGTATGGTGCTGCTACCTCCATTCTATCCCTTAGGGTAGTTTTAGGCAGGTGATGAATGGGGCCCGATCTTTTCCAAACATAGTTTTTGGAGTTCTGCACACAACTTCAATTTTTGTCTCATCAGACCAGAGAATGTTGTGAAAAGACACAGCAGAACAAAGATGAAGAGTTGAGGAGTCCTCCCCGTATAATATTGCAGCAATGCACCATAACAACGAGTAATCATTTGAGACTGTCATTAGCGACTGAATAGCAGTGTGAAGGCTTCAGTTTTATAGATGGAGGACAGGAAGGGGTGGGATCTCAGGTGAAAATGAGGTCTGCAGGAGGGCATGATGTAGCGGCCGAAGTAGGCAGAGTCTTAGCTGGGCTTTCCTTCTGGTCTGTGGAAGAGGAAGAAATGGCATTAGCACCGTCCATCAACCCTTGGGTCTGCATCTTACTCCCAGTTAAGCCCTTAGACTGCCTCTCAGGCGCATGTGTGTTACAATGTGTTTCCTTCTGCTCTCAGAGACCCTTAAATGCCATTTTGCACATTTTACACCAGAGTGGCTTCTGTCTAACCAACCTACCATTAACATCCGATTGATGGAGTGTTGCAGAGATGGTCATCCTTCCAACAAGTTCTCCCATCTCAGCAGAGGACTTGTGAAGCTCGGTTAGAGTAACCATTGGGTTCTTAGTCACCTCCCTGTCCAAGGTACTGTCTCGCCCCGTTTCTCACTTTGGCTGATCGACCAACACATGGTGGAGTCCAAACTTCTTCCACAATTTTACAGATCTTGAGACCAATATTTTCCTCAGAACACTCAACGGTTTTAGAAATGGTTTTGCTCCCTTTGCCCTGATCTGGGCCTCATCACCATCTGTTTGTGCAGGTCTTCAAAGAGTTTCTTGGACTTCATGGTTTGGTGTTCTTCCTGACTTGCAGTGTGAATTGTACCACCCTGATATGCACAGGTGTGTGATTTTACAAATGATGTCCAATCAGATCGTTTTGCCACTGAAATGTGAACCTGAAGTTTATTGCCAGGTGATACTATATAGTGGCTTGCAGTTTCTCTTGGTGTTTAATCACATACAATTATAAATAAAGAACTCAATACCCAATACATGACGCCATCACAACATTATATACAGGGACAGTGAAAAATACATTACCGGTCAAATGTTGTATTCATATTTTTGGTTCATCAAAGTAGCCTGCACCTTTTGCTGATCCAATAGCCAAACGTTGGTAACTCTTTTGATTCAGAATGCCAGTCACTCTGTGCCAGTCACCAACTCTACCTCCAGCAAATGAGCCCCAGACCACCACACTTCCTCCTCTGTGTTTGACAGTTAGTGTCGCACACTGAGGTACCATCCTTTCACCAACTCGATGGCGTACAAACACCCTGCGTGATGAACTCAAGATTTCAAATTTGGATTAATTGATCCATAAGACTTTCTTCCAGTCTGCAGGAGTCCACAGCCGCTATTTCAGGGTCCTTTTTTGGTCCTTTAAGGAATGGCTTTCTTACTGCCACTTGGCCTGTCAAAGCTGCAGCACAAAGTTTCCTCTTCACAGTTGAAGCTGACACTCGCTTTTTTTGACCTGCACTGCTAAGCTGTGCTTGAAGCTGTTGTACAATGAGGCGCCTGTGATCATGCCAGCTGGTGACCCTCAGAAACCTGTCTTCTGATTGGGTGGTGACTTTGGCTCTGCCAGATCTCTTCCTATCAGAGATTCTTCCAGTTTCCAATTGCCTTTGGATTGTTTAGGACACCACTGGACTCACTGACACTTTGATTTTTGTTTGCAGTTTCTCTAAATGAAAAGCCTACACTTGTGAGAGTAATAATACCCAGTCTCATTTAATTTATTAATTGCCATTTTCTTGCCATTATCACTGGAATTTACAACTTTCCATGGTGGCTGTGGGGCATCTGTTGGTGAAGAGAGACTCACGGATCTTGACTTTGCTGACGATGCTGTAATCTTCACAGAGGCAATGGAGGCTCTGATGGGGGCTCTCGAGAGACTGAGTGAGGAGTCTGAGTGTCTGGGCTTGCGAGTGTCCTGATAAGAACCAACATCCAGGCCTTTAATGACCTCTTGGGCACGGCCGTCATCAGTGTGTCTGTCTGCGGAGAGAGTGTTGACCTCATCGAGAGGTTTACTTACCTCGGCAGGGACATTCATGTCTCTAGTGATTCTTCATATGAAGTCTGTAGTCGGATTGGGAGAGCATGGGGGGCTATGAGGTCACTGGAAAGGGGTGTGTGGCTCTCCTGATATCTCTACAAAAGGACGAAGGTCCAAGTCTTTAGAGTCCTGGTGCTTCCTGTCTTGTTATATGGTTGTGAGACATGGATGCTATCCAGTGACCTGAGATGAAGACTGGACTCCTTCGGGACTGTGTCTGTTTGGAAAATACTGACTTGGCCATTCAAGAATTTTCCACTTCTTTGCTTTAATATACTCCTGGGTTGCTTTGGCTGTATGTTTTGGGTCATTGTCCATCTGTATCATGAAACGCCGCCCAATAAATTTGACTGCATTTAGCTGGATTTGAGCAGACAGTATGTCTCTGAACACCTCAGAATTCATTTGACTACTTCTGTCCGGTGTCACATCATCAATAAACACTAGTGTCCCAGTGCCACTGGCAGCCATACACGCCCAAGCCATCACACTGCCTTCCTCCACCGTGCTTTACAGATGATGTGCTATGCTTTGGATAATGAGCTGTTCCACGCCTTCTCCATACTTTTTTCTTGCCATCATTCTGGTAGAGGTTGATCTTGGTTTCATCTGTCCAAAGAATGTTTATCCAGAACTGTGCTGGCTTTTTTAGATGTTCTTTAGCAAAGTCAAATCTAGCCTTTCTATTCTTGAGACTTATGAGTGGCTTGCACCTTGCAGTGCACCCTCTGTATTTACTTTCATGCAGTCTTCTCTTTATGGTAGACTTGGATATCGATACGCCTACCCCCTGGAGAGTGTTGTTCTCTTGGTTGGCTGTTGTGAAGGGGTTTCTCTTCACCACGGAAATGATTCTGTGATCATCCACCACTGATGTCTTCTGTGGACGTCCAGGTCTTTTTGCGTTGCTGAGTTCACCAGTGTTTGCTTTCTTTCTCAGGATGTACTAAACTGTAGATTTTGCCACTCGTAATATTGTAGCAATTTCTCAGATGGGTTTTTTCTGTTTTCGCAGTTTAAGGATGGCTTCTTTCACCTGCATGGAGAGCTCCTTTGACCGCATGTTGTCTGTTCACAGCAAAATCTTCCACATGCAAGCACCACACCTCAAATCAACTCCAGGCCTTTTATCTGCTTAATTGATAATGACATAACGACGGACTTGACCACACCTGCCCATGAAATAGCCTTTGAGTCAATTGTCCAATTACTTTTGAGCCCCTGAAATGAAGGGATTGTGTTAATAAAATGCTTTAGTTGCCTTGCATTTTTATGCAATCGTTTTGTTCACCCCACTGAATTAAAGCTGAAAGTCTGCACTTCAACTGCATCGGAGTTGTTTCATTTAAAATTCATTGTGGTAATGTACAGAACCAAAATTAGAAAAAAGTGGTCTCTGTCCAAATATTTATGGACCTAACTGTATTTCTCTGAAAAGGGCCAAATCTAATATTCTGAAATTTCCTTTTTTTCTGGTGGTTGCTACCTTAAACTTTACATTCAAACCTCTGGAAGTTTACTGCTTAGCTTTTCACCATTTTAGGTCATTCATTGCATTTCAACTGATTAAATATGAAGAACAAGGGGGCTCCACCCCCTGCTCGGTTCGCTCACCTACCCCTGGCGTTGGGTATCCTGAAATACATTAGTCGAGCTCGTTTGTTTTGGAGCCGTGCCCGCTTTGCCCGCGGCATTTCAGATGCACGTTGTAGGCACCTGCGTTCATTGATTTTATCCAGGCAGGCTCGTGTTTGTATATCCGTCAGTCAAGCTCGTTCATTTTGAACCCGTGCCTGCTTTGCTTCCGCAGTTTCAGACACGCGTTGTAGGCGCCTGCATTCATTGATCTTATCCAGGTGGGCTCGTGTTTGTATCATTGAGCTGTATTGTGTTTGAATTTAGTGTAAAGCGTTCAGCGGTTTGTACAATCCCAAGCAGCACATTATTCCTAACTTCACTCCGCAGTAGTGCCACTCACAATATGGTGGTGACGCCTGCGCGTTCCGTACCATCTTTATGGACCCGTGGGGCCTCCATAGCCTCTTCTGTTTGAATCTGGGCAGCAGCGCAGAATCCTCCTTTTTGTGTGGCTGTGTCGTTAGTCGTTAGCTATGGGCGCGTTGTTGCTTCATTTCTCATTCACATCAGTTGAGCTTTTTCGTTTTTGGGCCGTGACTCCTTCGTTCGCGGTGGATACGACTTCGCTTGCGGTTTATGAGACGCACGCTGTACGCGCCTGCGCAGTATGTCTCATGGTCCCATCGCCGTGTACCTGCGTCCATGCCATCTGGTTTACCATTCTCGGTTAGTAATATGGATAAGTGAGGTGTTCTAAAACTTTTGACTGGTAGTGTATATTGCGCAGAACAGACTTTGTATAGACTAATATAATAAAATAAACTTGTGTTGTGTCAAGTAAGTCCCTTTAGAATAAACAAATAAAGAAGTTTGCATGTAAGAGTTTAGAAATCAGGAAAAGGCGGAGGTGATTCATAGTCTGTGTTTAACCTGAGCGACTGCAGTAGGAATAAACTGTCTCCATGTCTAGCAGTTCTTGCCTTTAGTAGGCCGGTAAAGTTTCCTTGATGGTAGTAATGTAAGAGATTATATTTCATTATATTTTCAGGACGTTTCGGTTGCAGGCCTACAATATTATCTACTTTCCTAATGACATGCAGCCCTTTATGGTTTGAGTTGGCAGATTCAGTGCCATACCAGAGAGTTCTGGAGATGGGGAGGATGCTTTCAGTTCCATCTCTGTAAAACTGGACCAGCACTGATTAGGGCAAGTTAAATGTTTTTAGCTGATGGAGAAAAATTTACTGAGCACTCATCCCAGTTCAGAGTTTGAGTGATGATTGTACTAAGAAATTTGAATGATTCCACCGTTACGCAAAGGGAAGAAATAGAGGACAAAATAATCAGAAAGCAAACAACATCCTGCCATCCTTCTGAACCTGACATTAGAGGCTTAGCCCCTGTCTGTAAGGTGTGGTGGCTCTTCAACTTGCCCACCACTGACCCTCAAAAAGCACCTCCATTTTTTTTTTTTGTCTCACCCTTTGCCAGTTGAGCCATCACTAACAATTTTCCGGACTAGACAAGCCCTGGAATTACTTCGGGATCAGGAGAGACCTACAGTACATTTACTGAAGGGGCACCATAATAGACATCCCCTGTATTTGCCCTTAAAGGTCCAGTGCCCTGTATTCATTACGTGTCTCAGAATGACTTTTTGGATTTCCACTAAAAGTCTAACTGGGTTACAAGTCTGTCCTATGCCAGAGTAGAACACGACACCTGTCCTTCACCTACTGTCAACTAGTAGCAGGACTCCATGTTTGAGAATGAATGACGTCACGGTTTTATGGAACCCCGAGCCACAAAATTACACTCATGAAAGCGTGTTGCAGGTTTTTAGTTTTCTGGTTTCAACACAAAGATGATAACAATAAAGTAGTAGTAGGAGAAGAAGAAGGAGGAAATCATAATAAGGTAGGATTTTGTGCTAAGCTGCATATAATTGTAGCCACTTTACAGCAGCATCAAGAGTAATACGGTAATGAGATGGAAAGAATGTGACACACACACGCACACACACACACATACACACACACACACCCTATGAGAGTTATGCTTGGCCTGTTTGTTTAACAATGACCACAGCTGTACTTCTAGAAGAATCCCCTTCCCATGGTTATAGCCACAGGGATCACCTTGCGAAATAAGAGTTCTAGAAACTCGCCACGGCTATTCCTGCCCTGTTTGTGAAGTTGCCTTAATTCTCCTAGTGTTCCTGATCGTCTCCCAGAGCGGTGCCCCTCCAACTTGTCCCCCACAGACCCTCCTGAAACACTCACATTCCCTTTTTCTGTGTGTGTCTCTCTCTTTCTCTCCCCCCTTTTCTTACCTCCAATTGGAGCTTCACTGAGAAATTTCCAGACTCTCAGGGTCACTTCTGGACAAGCCCTGCAGTCAACTAGAGATATGGAGAGAGACGTACATTTACTGCAGGGGCACCATAATAGACATCCCGCGTATTTGCCCTTAAAGGTCCAGTGCCCGTATTTATTACGTGTCTCAGAATGACTTGTAGGAATTGCACTAACCATCTAACGTTGGTATGAGTTTGTGCTACGCCAGAGTAGGACGACACCTACTTTCATCTAGGAGCAGGAGTTCACTTTTCAGCATAAATGGTGTCACGATTTTATGGAACCCTGAGCAAAAAAATTGCACTCATGAAAGCAAAAGTATTTTTGCTGTTTCCTTGGAAATCATGTTGAGGGTTTTTAGTTTTCTGGTTCTAACAAGGGGGCTCTGCCCCTGCTCGCTTCGCTTGCCTACTCCCGGCGTTTTGAACCTGTGCCCGCTGGGCGGCCGTAGTTTCAGACGCGCGTTGTAGGAGCTTGCGTTGTTTTGAACCCGTGCTTGCCCTGCTTCTGCGGTTTGAGACGCGCGTTGTAGGCGGATATCCGTCAGTTGAGCTCGTTCGGTTTGAACCCGTGCCTGCTTTGCCTCCGCAGTTTCAGACGCGCGTTGTAGGCACCTGCATACATTGATCGTATCCAGGTGGGTCGCATTCAGCGTTATGTACGATCCCAAGCAGCACATTATTCCTAACTTCACTCCGCAGTAGTGCCACGCACAATATGGCGGTGACAACTGCGCCTTCACTACGCAGTAGTGCCACTCACAATATGGCGGCGATGCCTGCGCCTTCCGTATTATGTCGGGTTCTACCATGCTGTGTAGGCGCCTTTGCCTTTCGTACTTTCCCGTGCCTTCCGACGCGCGATGTAGGCGCCTGCACCTTCCGGGTCTGCCTCCGCTGTGTGGTGTGGACGTTTAACTGTCGTTGTTTCTGCCTTTATATTCTATATCTCGCTGTGCATGTGTTTCGTGCCTAGGTTTTTTTGAAGCTGTTGCATTCCAGTTTTCATCATCTGTAACCTGCTCTCCATGTGTTTGGCCCCGTTCTTTAACCTCTTTATAACGTTTTACTTTGTTTTCTACTCTGTCTTTTATTTCTGACCTCGCTTTATCCTGCTTTTGTTTCAATGACACCTGGTCCGTCGTGATTATATTCTCCCATTTTCGAGTAATAATTTCCATTTCTTTGCGATACTGTGATCTTTACTGTACTGTCAATAATGCATCACTGTAATGTGATCCACCTCTGCTGTATAGTTTGGACGTGTGAGGATGGCGTACGTTTAACACGGAGCGTCCGCCCGTGTCACTCTGGGGCCCCCCACTGTTAATACGGAGCTCCTTCCGTACTATTATGCAGTGCATTGTGGACCACTGCGGACTCCGTGGTGTTTCCCGTTTCACTTTGTAGCTCGGTCAATCGAGCCGTTTCTTTTTGGAGCCGTGCCTGCCTGGTTTGCGGCATGTCAGATGGTTCGTAGTCTCTCCCGTTTCGCTCTGGGGCGGGGGGTCTTTGTGTGGCGCCTGCGCACTATGTCTCCTGCGTCCACGGGCATGTCCCTGCGTCCATATCCGGTTTACCATTCTCGGTTAGTAATAGGGATTCTATGGTTTCAGCACAAAGATCGTAAGAGTAAAGTAGCAGTAGCAGAAGATGGAGGAAATCATAATAAGGCAGTATTTTATGCTAAGCTTCATGTAATTGTAGCCACTTTACAACAGCCTCAAGAACAATACAGCAATGAGAACTGAGATGGAAAGACCGTGACACCCACACACACCGTATGAGAGTTAAGCTTGGCCTGTTTGTTTAAAAATGACCACAGTTGTACTTCTGGGAGAATCCCCTTCCTGCAGTTATAGTCACGGGGATCACACTCTAAAATAACAGTTATGGAAACTCACCATGGGTATTCCTGCCCTGTTTGTGAAGTTGCCTTAACTCGCCCTAGTGTTCCTGATCTCCTCCCAGAAGTCGTTGACCCTTCAACTTGCCCACCACAGACCCTCATGAAGCACTCCCATTCCCTTTTTCTACCCCCCCCCCCCCCCTGTCCTTTTCCTTCCTCCAATTGGAGCTTCACTAAGAATTTTCCAGACTCAATAAGCCTCTCAGGGTCACTTCTGGACAAGCCCTGCAGTCGACTAGAAATATGGAGAGAGACCTACATTTACTGCAGGGGCACCATAATAGACATCCCGTGTATTTGCCCTTAAAGGTCCAGTGCCCGTATTTATTACGTGTCTCAGAATGACTTGTAGGAATTGCACTAACAGTCTAACTTTGGTATGAGTTTGTGCTACGCCAGAGTAGGACATGAGAAGTAGTTATGAAGTGTCCGACACCTACTTTCAGCTAGGAGCAGGAGTTCACGTTTGAGCATAAATGGCGTCACGATTTTATGGAACCCAGAGCAAAAAAATTGCACTCATGAAAGTGAAAGCGTTTTTTCAGTTTCCTTGGAAATCATGTTGAGGGTTTTTAGTTTTCTTGTTCTAATACTAAGGTTTCAGCACAAAGATCATAAGAATAAAGTAGCAGTAGCAGAAGATGGAAGAAATCATAATAAGGTAGGATTTTGTGCTAAGCTTCATTTAATTGTAGCCTCAAAAATAATACTGTAATGAGAACTGAGATGGAAAGACCGTCACACACACAAACACACACACACACACGCACACACACACACACACACCCTATGAGAGTTAAGCTTGGCCTGTTTGTTTAACACTGACCACAGCTGTACTTCTGGAAGAATCAACCTTCCCGCTGTTATAGCCATGGGGCCTCCTCATAAAATAACAGTTATGGAAACTCGTCACGGCTGCTTCTGCCCTATTTCTGAAGTTGCCTTACCTCTCCTAGTGCTCCTGATTGTCTCCCAGAGCAGTGGCCCTCCAAGCTGCCCACCACAGACCCTCATGAAGCCAGTCCCATTCCCTTTTTCTGTCTCTGTTTCTCTTCTTTTTCTTTCCCAAACTCAATAAGCCTCTCAGGGTCACTTCTGGACAAGCCCTAAAATCGACTAGAGATATGGAGAGAGACTGACATTTACAACAGGGGCACCATAATAGACTCCCTTACAGTATATCTCCCTCTAAAAGTCCAGTGCCTGTATTTACCAAACAGGAGGAGTTGCACTAGAAGTCTGACCTGGGTATGAGTTTTTCCTACACCAAAGAAGAACATGAGAAGTAGTTAGAGTTGTGCTTGAAAGTTTGTGAACCCTTTAGAATTTTCTATATTTCTGCATAAATATGACCTAAAACATCATCAGATTTTCACTCAAGTCCTAAAAGTAGATAAAGAGAAATCAGTTAAACAAATGAGACAAAAATATTATACTTGGTCATTTATTTATTAAGGAAAATGATCGAATATTACATATTTGTGAGTGGCAAAAGTACAGTTTGTAGACCTTTGCTTTCAGTATCTGGTGTGACCCCCCTTTGCAGCAATAACTGTAACTAAACGTTTCCGGTAACTGTTGATCAGTCCTGCACACCAGCTTGGAGGAATTTGAGCCCATTCCTCCGTACAGAACAGCTTCAACTCTGGGATGTTGGTGGGTTTCCTCACATTAACTTCTTGCTTCAGGTCCTTCCACAACATTTCGATTGGATTAAGGTCAGGACTTTGACTTGGCCATTCCAAAACATTAACTTTATTCTTCTTTAACCATTCTTTGGTAGACCGACTTGTGTGCTTAGGGTCATTGTCTTGCTGCATGACCCACCTTCTCTTGAGATTCAGTTCATGGACAGATGTCCTGACATTTTCCTTTAGAATTCTCTGATATAATTCAGAATTCATTATTCCATCAATGTAGGCAAGCCATCCTGGCCCAGATGCAGCAAAACAGGCCCAAACCATGATACTACCACCACCATGTTTCACAGATGGGATAAGGTTCTTATGCTGGAATGCAGTGTTTTCCTTTCTCCAAACATAACGCTTTTCATTTAAACCAAAAAGTTCTATTTTGATCTCATCCGTCCACAAAACATTCTTCCAATAGCCTTCTGGTTTGTCCACGTGATCTTTAGCAAACTGCAGACGAGCAGCAATGTTTTTTTTGGAAAGCAGTGGCTTTCTACTTGCAACCCTGCCATGCACACCATTGTTGTTCAGTGTTCTCCTGATGGTGGACTCATGAACATGAACATTAGCCAAAGTGAGAGGCCTTCAATTGCTTAGAAGTTACCCTGGGGTCCGTTGTGACCTCGCCTACTATTACACACCTTGCTCTTGGAGTGATCTTTGTTGGTCGACCACTCCTGGGGAGGGTAACAATGGTCTTGAATTTCCTCCATTTGTACACAATCTGTCTGACTGTGGATTGGTGGAGTCCAAACTCTATTTAGAGATGGTTTTGTAATCTTTTCCAGCCTGATGAGCATCAACAACTCTTTTTCTGAGGTCCTCAGAAATCTCCTTTGTTCATGCCATGATACACTTCCACAAACATGTGTTGTGAAGAGCAGACTTTGATAGATCCCTGTTCTTTAAATAACACAGGGTGTCCACTCACACCTGATTGTCATCCCATTGATTGAAAACACCGGACTCGAATTTCACCTTCAAACTAACTGCTAATCCTAGAGGTTCACATACTTTTGCTACTCACAAATATGTAATATTCGATCATTTTCCTCAATAAATAAATGCCTCATTTGTTTAACTGGTTTCTCTTTATCTACTTTTAGGATGTGAGTGAAAATCTGATGATGTTTTAGGTCATATTTATGCAGAAATATAGAAAATTCTAAAGGGTTCACAAACTTTCAAGCACAACTGTATGAAGTTCTGGTTCTAACGCTAAGGCTTCACCACAGAGATAATAAGAATGAAGTAGTAGTAGTAGAAGAAGAAGAAGAAGAAGAAGGAGGAAAGCATAATAAGGTAGGATGTCGTGCTAAGCTACATGTAATTGTAGCCACTTCACTGCAACATCAAGAATAATACGGTAAAGAGAACAGAGGTGGAAAGGCCTAGACAGGCACACACACCATATGGGAGTTGAGCTTGGCCTGTTTAGAATATTAATAGTAATAATTCTTTCCATTTATATAGCACTTTTCTCACTACTCAAAGCGGTTTACGTAGTGAGGAGCCACTTCAACTACCAATAATGTGTAACATCCACCTGGCTTATGCAACGGCAGCCATTTTTGTTCCAGTCCGCTCACTACACATGAGCTGTTAGGTGAAGTGGTGAGAGATAGTTAGCCAGTAAGAGTCAGGGGATGAACAGGGGGCCAGAATGATCAGGCCGTGGTGGGCAAGTTAGCCTGGACATTGAGATACACCCTACTCTTTACTAAGGATGCCTAGGGATCTTTTATGACCACAGAGAGTCAGGACATCGGTTTTACATCTCATCCGAAGGACAAGACAGTGAATTTATTTAACAATGAATGATCTACAGCTGTACATCTGGAAGAACCAAGATGGAAAGACCTTGACACAATCATACACCACATGAGCGTTAACCTGGGAGTGTTTTTTTAACAATGGATTTTCCACCACCGTACTTCTGGAAGAGTTACCTTCCCGCAGTTATGGTCTCTCGGGATGCCTCGTAAAATAACAGCTAAGGAATCTTACCACGGCTATCCCTGCACTGTTTCTGAAGTTGTGTTGACTCTCCTAGTATTTTCAATTGTCTCCCAGTGTGGTGGCTCTCCAACTTGTCCACCATAGACCCTCAGTAAGCACTCCCATTCTTTTGCTCCTGTCTCTTCTAGTGTTCCCGATCATTGCTCAGAATCATGTGCCATGTCTCCCTCGGTGGTCCTCCCCTTTTCTTCTGTGTGGCTCTGTTTATCCAGGGAGGCGTTATCTGCCTTCTTGAACCTCCCCAGTCTTGTAACATGTGACTCGGATGTTCCAGGGGTCTGTGGAATGCAGAGCCCAACGTATGTGTTAGACATTTCGCTGTCAATCATCCATCCAGCCCGGCCTATCCTCAGGGTGATATGCTGTGTACTACAGTTCAGTTTGTATCCATGACCACCTGTGTGTTGATGCTGTGACATCGCTTGTGCTTCACGTATGCTTGATCATCCACATTTGAGGCAATGATCTTGATGTGGGTGCCAACAACTCCACGATAACCAGTGATTTGCATGAATGCACCTTACTTTACTTACTTTAACCTTAACTCATGTGGAGTGGTGGAGAAATGTGTAAATCATTATTAACTCACGTGTTGTAAAGGCATTCATAGTGTAAAATTTGAGAAATGGTCACTATTGCACGGCTACAGTAGCCAAAAAAGTGATCACATGATCAACACTTTCATTTCCACTTGGCAGTGCATGGCTTCTCCATTTCTCATGTAAACCCCCTTATTAAATATACAGTTTACACAATTTGCAAATCATTGCATTCTGTTTTTATTTACATTTCACACTGCGTCCCACATTTCAAACGTTTATTCTACAAAAATGCTACAAGATAAAATAAATTTCATTACGACACAAGAAATGGTATACAAAATAGATTTTTTTCACTGTGTTTTAAAAATGATGTCTTCAAGATGGTGGCCATCATTAGCAATACACTCTTCGAGACGATTTCTGAATGCTCACATGACTTGTTTGGCCATTTCAAGGGGAATAGCATCGATTTCATGGCGAATAGCGTCCTTCAGAGCTTCAAGGTTTTGAGGTTGGTGTATGTAGACCTTCGACTTGAGATAGCCCCTCAAGAAGAAATCACACGGTGTTAGATCAGACGAACATGAAGGCCACCCGACATTGCCGCGCAGGCAGATCAGCCTACCTGGAAACATCTCCAACAAAACTTGCATGGATCTTTGCGCCATATGAGCTGTTGCTCCATCCTGTTGAAACCAGGCATCCACCACATCCATTTCTTCAAGTTGGGGCCGCAAAAAGTTCTCTAGCATTTCAATGTAACGTTCTGAAGTGACGGAGACCGTTGCTCCCCCATCATCCTCAAAAAAGTAAGGACCTACAATGCCAAATTCTGCAACGGTGCATCAAACTGTAACACGTGTGCTCACTGTGCAGGGGTCTCTGATGAAGTTCATAAGGGTTGGTTTCAGCCCAATAGCGAAAGTTTTGCTTATTTATACAACCATTCAAATGGAAATGTGCCTCGTCGCTGCACATGATGATGGCCTCTCGATGAATGGTTTGCAGAATGTTCGCGCACAACTCTCTATGGCCGTCCCAGTCTCTCTCTGTGAGTTCCAGTACTACCATCATTTTGTATGGACTGAAATTAAGATCCTCATGCAAATCCTCAGAGACATGTTGGAAATGCCTAAGGCAGAAATGCACTGAACGTCTAGGAGACTGCAACATTGATGATGCTCTTACAGCTTGGATGTTTTCAGGCGTTCATACGGTCCGAGGATGGCCTGTAGATTTTCTGTTCAATGTTGTACCCATCTGTCCGAATTTAGCCCCCCACTGAAGAATTGTTGTCCAATTTAGGACGTCACCGTTAGCAGGAACGCTGAGGTGCATTTGGAAGGCGCGTTGTGTATTGATGATGGATCCGTTGTTTTTGATGAGCGTTTCAACTGTGAAAGCACGGTGCGTACCGGACAAAGGCATGTTACCGACTAAAAACTACAAGGGATCGCCTATCAAAGGACCCCCAGCCCACTCGGCTGCCTCTACCTCACGCAATGACCTTGAGAAATGTGGGACTTCATTTGGGCTCACCCTGTAGATAGAGCGATCATGTAACGTACAAGATTTGTTACTGATGTTATTCCAACTCTGTCAAATCTATATCTATTGTTGGCCAGTGTTTCCTAAACATTCTGCCTTTCCCAGGATATTCATGTCAGTCTCTGCCTAAACGCCATCTTCTGGCAGCTCCTAGCAAGATAGGACACCTCACAAGTCTCTTCTTCATCCTGATGAGGTTAGAAGGAGTTTCCTAAATTAGGAATATTGATAAAATGCTTTTTCTCCTCCTTTTAAGAGGAGGAAGACCAAAATTGCTTCACTCTGAGATGTTTGAGCCAGTTAGGGCTGTTGTCCTACTCTAAGATGCTTGATAAATGTCGGCACAGGCCTCCAAAGCAGCTCCTGAGCTGCCTTGTCCCATAAGTCCCCTTGTACACTCCAGCAGGCAGGAGGCATCACCTCTTGTCATCTTCTTTGAACTCTTTGAATATCTGTGTGAATCATTGAGGAGCCTTCATCCTAGCATTTTTGAGGAGAATTGCGTTAATTGAGAAGCTATTGTTGGTCATTTTCACGCAAATTTTGGGTAACGCGTTGCTGGCCTATTGTCATATACCTGTAAGTGATTTTTTTTTTTGTATGAAACGTATCATTATTTTATTATCTGAACTAAATGGGATAAAAAGCAGTTTTTAAAATCAGAAGTTTTCTGCTTTGATTTACTTTATTAATCCCTGAGGGGAAATTGTCTTGTTGTCTGATTTTTGGGGGTCAGAGCACAGGGTGAGCCATTCTACATAAGAATATAAGAAATCTGACAAAAACGAGAGGAGACCATTCAGTCTGTCAAGATCTACTGTTTAGCTAATAGTGAAGCTGTCCTGATATCTCATCCAGGTTCTTCTTAAAGGTTCTCAAGGTTTCTGCTTCAACTCCTAGTCTTGGTAGGTTATTCCGGAGTCCCACAACTCTTTGTGTAAAGAAGAACTCCCTGAGGTCGGTCCTAAATTTACTTCTCCCTTAATTTCCAGTGGTGTCCAGAAGTACATAATTCACTTTTAAACTGAAAGAGTGTCGCCTGATCAACTTCATCAAAGCCTTTGAGGATTTGAAGACCTGGAGGAGGTCCCCACGCAGCCTTCTCTACTCAGACTAAACAGGTTTAACTTTCTGAGTCAGTCACAGTAGGACATGTCCTTCAGTCACTGGCTTCACTTGGTTGCTCTCCTCTGCACAGCCTCAAGTGCGGCTCTGTCTCTCATGTAGCGTGGTGACTAGATCTGTACTCAGCACTCCAGATGTGGTCTCACCAGTGCATTATATAGTCTGAGAACAAAATCCCTTGACTTGAAATCAACAATTTTTATGATAATACCTAACATTTTATTTGCCATTTTAATTGCTTCTGTGCATTGTGAAGATAGTATTGGGTCAACATTTCTACATTAATCTGCATTTCCCAGGCGTTCACCCAGCTCTGAAGCTTTTTACCCTTTGTGATTTAAGACCAAATATTTGGTAGCCGGCAGGGTGTGTGTGTGTGTGTGTGTGTTTTTGCTGACTTTACATTTTCTTTTTGTTTTTGAAGCAGCAGGTAATGGCTACAGGCTAACATACCTCACTCAGCGTGGTGTGTGTATTAAAAAGACTAGAACTTTAATTAATTCTCTTAATACATTTCTATTTAAAGTCAACACAATGGTGTCCTGGCAGAAAGTCAAACTTGACTGAGACTGGAGGAAAATAATGTGCAAAATACGTAGGCACTCCAGTTAAGGGCACACATAAGCTTGGATATTAATAATAATAATAATCACAATAATAATAATAATGATAATAATAATCATAATCATGGTAATAATTATTATTCTTTACATGTATAGTGCTTCTCTCACTATCCAGAGCTCTTCAGTGAGTGGGGAGCCCCTAATGTGCAGCATCCACCTGGATGATGTGACGACAGCCATTGTTGCACCAGTACGCTCACCACACATTAGCTGTTAGGTGGTGAAGTACTGAGGAAGATAACCAGTTAGAGACAGTGGATGATTAGGGGGTCAGAATCATCAGGTCGTGATGGGCAATTTAGCCTGCACAAATTATGATAGATAGCACACATAAGCTGGATTTCCTGCAGGGACAGGTTCAGGTTCCTTACAATACAGTGATAGAATTGGGAGAGTTATCCTGCTCAGATGATTTACCCCCCGAAGTGCTAGATGGCAGCAGCATCCCTGCATTAAGATTCCCACGTGGACACCCGCAGGGACTTCCATTTGACCCGGAATTGCTTCCAGCAGGCTATGCCCTGGCAGCAGAAGTTCTCCCGGGTCTCAGGTAAAAGGAGCTGCTCTGCCTCAGCCAGGCAAGTCGGAGTTGGGTGGAAGAGGGACAAAGCTTCCCTGGGAGGAGTGGAGGAAGAAAAAGAGAGAAGAAGAAGAAGAAGAGAATTGTGTGTATGTAAACGTTTGGCAAGTCAGTTGTAAGGAATTGTGGCTGCAATCAATCTTTTATTTGAACATGGGGCTTCCTGTCATGTTTGTTTGTGTCTAGGGTTTGGGGCATTGTAACGCCCTCTGCAGGTCACAAAATGTAAAATAACATAATAATAATTCCATACATTTATATAGGGCTTTTCTCACTACTCAAAGTGCTTTTCATAGTGAATAGGGAGCCACTTGAACCATCACTAATGTGTGGCATCCACATGGATGATGCAATGGCAGCCATTTTTAAGCCAGTAAGCTCACCACAGGTGTTAGATGGTTATGATTAGGAGGTCAGAATGACCAGGTCATGGAGGGCAATTTAGGTTGGACATCGGCATACATACTGCTCATTACAAAGGATGCCCAGAGATCTTTAATGCCCACATTGAGTTATGACCTTGGTTTTACATCTCACCTGAAGGACGCTGCCATTTTTGCAGCATAGTGTCCCCATCACTGCACCAGGGCATTGGAATCCACATTCAGGCCCTCTGCTAACCTTGCCAACACCTCTTCCAGCAGCAACCCAAGCTTTTCCTGGTTGGTCTCCTATCCAAGTCCTGGCTGGGCCTGAACATGCTGAGCTTCAGGTGGGTGACCTATTCTGAAGTTCTGGTGGTACAGCTGCTGGTCAAATTTATGTGGTATTGTCCTAGTAAGGACAGCAGCTCCAGAAAATTCATGAGTACATCCCTATCTTAAAAATTGCCATTTTTTTAAAGAAAGTAAGAGTGGCAGGCCTTTGTGATTATTTCTGAACTGACTTGGCACTAAGTGTGGTTGTATATCACAGATAAAAGTCAGTGGGTATGTGTCTGAGTGTTTGAAGTCTGCGTGATCTGTGATGTGGTGATGCCATCCGCCAGACAAATGACTCTTGTTGGCGCTCAGGAATTGCTGGGGAGTGCTGAGTGTTACACAGAGAGACTCGCAGTTATCATTGTATATCTGACTGACACTTTTATTCAAGGGTGGTGCAGTCGTAGCGCTACTGCCTAGCAGTAAGGAGTGCAGGGTTCACATCCTGGGATCGCCCTGCTTGAAATTGCATGTCTGCAATTCCTCCAAATCCTCCAGTTCCCTCCCAGAGTCCTAATACATGCAGGTTAGGTGGATTGGCGATACTTTGGGATTGCTAAAATATAAAGTGCAATATAAATAAAATTTATTATTATTATTATTATTATTACTAAATTGGCCTATGTGTGGTGGGTGCACCAGCCACATTATTCTTTATGTGTATTAAAAGAGCAGCAGACTGATCCCTGAGAAGACACCACACTTAACATCATCTAATTCTGAAGAAGTTCCCCTCACCATATCCCTATGCTTCCTGTGTTTTAGCCAATTTTGCACCCACCTACACACCGTGACTTGAATTCCCACTTCTTTCCCTGTAGTCTGATCACTAATTCTCCTCATAGCACCTTATCAAATGTCTTCTGAGAAATCCAGATGAAAAAATATCACAAGCGCCTCTCTGATCGCGTGCCTTTGTTTTTCTCCTCTTAATATTCCAGCATATTTGTGAAACACGACTTACTGCATATGAACCCATGCTGACTTCTCATTAAAACTCCTGTTCTAGACACGTGCTGCTCAGCCTTCTATTAATTAACCCGTGATGCACGTTAAGCTTACTGGCCTATAGTTACTCAGATCAGCATCAGCCTAATCCCACATTTTTATACAACAGGGTGATATTTGTAGGTTCTGGTCTTTAGGAATTTCCTCAGTGTATATAGATTTTCAACAAATAGGGTTTATATATGAGAGCACTTGAGGCTAAATTATTTTCTGCTTATGTTTTTTTCTTACATTTCAGCCTATTTAATCTAAAAGGTAATTACACAACTTTCCCAGCAATTTTCTGTCATGGAGTTCATTTCCATAATCTTAGAGAGTTATGGCCGTCACTGTGTATGTTGGTCTTGTGGTGTGTCATACCCATTGACTCAATCCAAAGAGTCTGTGAGCCACAAGTTTGATTTTGTCTTAGGTAGTTGGGGTGGGCAGCAGTTGAAAACCAATGAGTGCCCACCTGGAAGTACAATGCATATAATGTAGTGTGGCGGGCAGCCCCTTCTACATATGTTCCGGGGGAGCAACCATGGGCTCCTCAGTACCTCACCTGGGACACTTGGTGGCAGCCTGCCTGGCTGACGAAGTTGCCTCAGTTTCCCGCAGGGCCGCCATGTGGTGCTGCATGGGTCCCTGAGCCGGCCTGGACAACTATACAGCCCCGCTCAGAAGTGCAATTAGAAACAGGTGATCAAGCACCCTGTGGTGGGCTGGCGCCCTGCCCGGGGATTTGTTCCTGTCTTGCACCCTGTGTTGGCTGGGATTGGCTCCAGCAGACCCCCGTGACCCTGTAGTTAGGATATAGCGGGTTTTATAATGGATGGATGATCAAGCACCTGATAAACATTTCCAGGTGGACTATAAAAAGGGCCAGCAACCACCACTCAGGAGCCAGAATCGGGAGGAAGAAGACGAGGTTGCCAAGGAGGAGTGGTGGTGCCAAACGGTGATTTGGTGATTTGTTTAAAGTGCTTTGGGACTATGTTGTGGCTGGAGGGTTCACGGGGAAGACGTGCCCTCCAGCTGACGAAAAATAAAGTCTTTGTTGGATTTTACACGTGCCTCTGTGTGAGTCTGTGCCGGGTCGGGCGCTATATAGCGCCTTTTATCACAGTAGTTACGAGGAATACAAAACGCAGCTGTTTTGGACTTTACAAACAGAATAGCAATTTGTCCATCTGATGTCCTGTGCTTTACGTATCACGAAAGAGTCCAAAAAAAAAAAAGACCTGAGATTATTGTTGAACATGATGTACCTGAAAACTTGTCACATGGGAACTGGCTTCATTAAGTAGCATGTCGTTAGCTTGCAATGCTTTGGAAACATGAAAATATTCTGGAAAGTCGCCATGCAGTCATGCAATTTGATGTGCCCATTGACAAGATCAACAACTGCAGTCCCCTTTGACTAGATGTTGTGTAATGTGACATGGGCTTAAATGTGTTAGATTTCATCCTATTTACTGTATATGCTCCGTTCAGTGACTGGAGTCGGGAGCGGAGACAGACAAAGTCTTAGAGGAGAGGAGTGGAGGCCGACCTGAGAGGAAGGCATTAGAGAAAGGCCTGGACTTTGGGGAAGTACTGGGGTTGTGTGTCACTTTTGTACATAAGAATATTGTAAATAAACATGTGTTGGATGTACTAACGATGTCTGCCTGTCTGTGTCCGGGTCGAACTCCACATCATGTATAAGTCGGGTCTTGAAACCCGAAAAATCAATCATAAATTCAGACCCCGACTTGTACACCCATTCAAAAATGCGACACTTACATTTTTTTTTTTTACATCTTCTTGCCTCCTCCAATCTCGCATCAGTTTCTCAGACGTATCGAATTTTGTCGCAGCAGCGCAGTTACCAATTTCTTTCGCTACTTCAATGACGTTTAATTTATAACCAGCTTCATATTTTCCATTTTAGATAAAGGATGCTCTTACGATAAAGGTGTATGAGGGTGTGACATACCAAAAACACAAAACAGTGCAAGCATCGCTTTGGAATAGTGTGGTCACGTAGCACAGAGAGAGAGAGAGAGGTGAGGAGCACACGCTGATACAGCGCATTGCCGTACCCACATACAGAAAATGGCCGTGTCCTCCATGGTTACTCTCTTAGCATATCATAATCTCTTGTACCAATAGCGTGAATTTTCCACATTCGACCTATACGACCGACATTATAAAATACCAGAAATGATACGGTAAAATCAAGTCTTGACTTATTTGCGGGAGAACTTATCCGTGAGTATATACGGTAATCGCGCACATTGTGTAGATGGTCACTTCACAGACATGGCGCGGCATTTTTAGTGGCTGCTTTAAAGAATGATTGGCTTAGCAGGTGCAATCAGTTAGCAACACTACTTAAATATGGAAGGACTTTTCTAAGTTGGGATCTTACACCTGTGTGCCCAGAGAAAGATAAAAATAAAGCTTTAGTTTTACATGGAAACATGTAAAAACTGCCTTTTTTGCATCCGAATGCCACTCTCAATAAAATTGCATCCCACTTCTGACACCAATTTTATTTCTCCAGTATGCTAACAAGTGAAGCCCACAGCTTTTTGTATTCCATGTACCCTTACCTGCAAATTGTATTTTCCTCCTTAGGTCTGTGCTGCAGGACGACACATTGGAAGGAACAGAACGGGAAAGGAGAAAATGGCCGAGCTGGTGGAGAATGGTGGGGTGGTGGACTGGCAGAAGCGCTGCGTAGCTCTCGAATCTCAGTTGCTCAAGTTTCGACTGCAAGCGAGTAAAATACGGGAATTGCTGGCAGAGAAGGTAAGAACCGACCTGGGGGCAGAGGGGCAGAGGAACATTTTGAGGTTTGTGTGGTGTTCTTGCTTCTCAGCCATTTTCCAGGGATTTAGAATCATTAGCCTACAGATTCAGTGAGGTGTCATTAGTCATTTCATGCATTTGGTTTTTCTGTACAGCAGGTGTTGCATGTGAGTTTCAGGGCTGTGTGTTTCATATACGGTGTCTTGGAACATGTCATTGCCTGTAATGTTTAACACGCCACTGGAGCGTGTCGATGGCATGTTTGTTTAAATTAATTGATGTGTGGCGTGGTGGGCAGGACTTGTGACTAAAATGAAGGGGAGAGTGTCTAACCTCAATGTATTTCTTTGTTCTGTCTGCTCGATCTCTTCATGAGCTAATGAGGCCAAGGGTGCAAGTCTACCCTTGGCAAGTGTTTGCATATCTTAATGTGTTTTGCAGATTCTTAGCTAGGCCAGTTTTCTTTAGCCCGATTCTAAGAGGGGGATTCTAAGACGTGTGATGTGCCTTGTATGCCGCTTTGGAGCCCCAAACAGTTCCAAAAATGCCCACTAGAGGGGAAACAGAGCAACTAGGCTGATTCCAGAGCTACAGGGGATGAGTTATGAGGAAAGATTAAAAGAGCTGGGCCTTTAAAGTTTAAGGAAAAGAAGATTAAGAGGAGACCTGACTGAAGGGTTTAAAATTATGAAGGAAATTAGCACAGTGGATCGAGACGGTGACTTTAAAATGAGTTCATCAAGAACACGGGGACACGGAAACTTCTGATGGGTATATTTCACATAAATATTAGGAAGTTCTTCTTTACACAAAGAACGATAAACACTTGGAATAAGTTTGTGTGGTTGACAGGAGGACTTTAGGGACTTTCAAAACTCATTTTTTTGGAAGAAATAAATGGATAGGACTGGTGAGCTTTGTTAGGCTGAATGGCCTGTTCTTGTCTAAATTGTTCTACTGTTCTAAAAACCCTCGCCTTTATAGGGCTGAAGGCAGCCCCTCGTGGTGATGGGCAGGTGGGCCTGCCCCTTGGGGAACCAACCCACAAAACATATGAAACATACACGGATACACAGAAACTTAGTAAATAACAATATTAACATAAAACATCCATCCATCCATCCATTTTCCAACCCGCTGAATCCGAACACAGGGTCACGGGGGTCTGCTGGAGCCAATCCCAGCCAACACAGGGCACAAGGCAGGAAGCAATCCCGGGCAGGGTGCCAACCCACCGCAGTAACATAAAACAATGGAATCAAAATTGAACAAAACAGATATTAAACAAGAATTTGAACCCTACCCACAGGGCAGGAACCCTGCCTGAAATATATCAGTCCCGAGCCCTCGGCCCAGCCCGATTCACTGTGGGCATCTTCAAGTTCATGACCAAGGGAGTCACTAAGAGACAGAGAGACACAGACACTCCAACAAACATTCTCTTTATAGTGCAAAAAGAAAATGGATCTTTATTACAATAGGTGCCCAGGTCCTGTCCACAACAGGGTCAGTTGATACAAAAATGAAGAGGAGAAGAAAAAAATAATCCAAAGAACTGTTAAAAGTCCATGCAGATAGCCCTTTGTTTGTTCAGTCAAGTTCATTAAACCAATCTTCTCACACCCTCTCCAGTTAAGCTACTGAATTGGAAGTCTTCATAACCCAGCATTTCATCCCAAATCCAATGATTTGTTCCATGTCCCATTTTTTAGGGACACACAGCGGCCCAATCGCTAAGTGCTGTTCGTTATCTTTACTTTGCAAAACTTTCCTCTGTAGAAGTGTTTTGCCCAAGACTGGTTCACTCCCTCTGCTTTCCTGGAGGCCAAGTCTCATTTTTTTCCCCTACAAGGTTTTTTTGGGAGTTTTTTTTTTTGTCTCCTTAGAGTGTCAAGGCTTTGTCAAAAATCAGAGCCTGTTAAAGCTCACTGAGGCATTCATTGTGATGTTTTGGGCTGTATAAGAAATAAATTGTCGTTGTTGCCAGCATGAATCATTAGGCTACTTTTTTAGCACTCTAACCTGTTCAAGTTTTGGTGTAATGGCTGTAGCGATGCTGTTGTGGCTTGCAAAGACTGAGTAATATTAAACATAAGACTAAACATACTTATGGCCACTTTATAAAAAGTCTAGAAAAAAAAACAAAACAAAAATGTAGTCCGAGCCAGAGTCTATGCATTTTTACCAACTCTGACTCCAGTAAACCAATAACTGCTTCCGACTCCATCTCTGACCCCAAGACTCCAACTCCAATAACCCAATTATTACTTCCGACTCCAACTCCACGACTCTGTCTTCATTAACCAAATAATAGCTTCCACCTCCAACTCTGACCCCATAACGCCAACTCCAATAACCCAATAACTGCTTCCAACTCTGACTCTGACTCCGGTAATCCAATAATTGCTTGGAACTACATCTCCGACCCCATGACTCCAACTCCAGTAACCCAATAATTGCTTCTGACTACAACTCCAACTCCATGACTCCAACTCCGACTCCAATAACCCAATAAATGCTTCTGACCCCATGACTCCAACTTCAATAACACAATTATTGCTTCTGACTCGAAATCTGACCCCATGACTTCGACTTCAATGACCCAGTAATTGCTTCAGACTCCAACTCCGACTCCAATAACTCAATAGCTGCTTCTGACTCTGACTCAAGTAACCCAATAATTGTTTCTGACTCCTCAACTCTACCTCCAGTAACCCAGTAACTGCTTCCAACTCCAATTCTGATTCCACGACTCTGACTCAAGTAACCCAATAATTGTTTCTGACTCCTCAACTCTACCTCCAGTAACCCAGTAACTGCTTCCAACTCCAATTCTGATTCCACGACTCTGACTCCAGTAACCCAATAATTGTTTCTGACTCCTCAACTCTACCTCCGATAACCCAGTAACTGCTTCCAACTCCAATTCTAATTCCACGACTCTGACTCCAGTAACCCAATAATTGCTTCGGAGTCCAACTCCGACCCCATGACTCCAACTACAACAACCCCAATAACTGCTTCTGACTCCAACTCCAACTCCACGACTCCAACTCTGACTCCAATAACCCAATAAATGCTTCTGACCCCATGACTCCAACTTCAATAACACAATTATTGCTTCTGACTCCAACTCTGACCCCACGACTTCGACTCCAATAACTCAATAATTGCTTCAGACTCCAACTTCTTCTCCAGTAACTCAATAACTGCTTCTGAGTCTGACTCCAATAACCCAATAATTGCTTCAGACTCCAACTCCGACTCCAATAACTCAATAACTGCTTCTGACTCTGACTCCAGTAACCCAATAATTGTTTCTGACTCCTCAACTCCACCTCTGATAACCCAGTAGCTGCTTCCAACTCCAATTCTGATTCCACGACTCTGACTCCAGTAACCCAATAATGGCTTCGAAGTCCAACTCTGACCCCATGACTCCAACTACAACAACCCCAATAACTGCTTCCAACTCCAACTTCATGGCTCCAACTCCAACTCCAGTAACCCAATAACTGCTTCCAGCTCCATTTCTGACTCCATAACTCTAACTCCAGTAACCTAGTAATCATTTCTGATTCCAATTCCGACTCCACGACTCTGACTCCAATAAACCAATAGTGCTTCCAAGTCCAAGCCTGATGCTAGCTATACCACATGCTCTGCACCAGTTCCCTCATTGGCACTGTCAAACAGTACCACAATCGCTCTATTATGCACACACACACACAATTCTGTGGATCACAGAACACTTAACAAGTTGCTGACAATTTCCCAATGCATGTGCCCCCATGCCACTCACAGTACAACACCCAACCCCAGGCTAGACAAGTGCATAAATTCCTTGCCAATATGGCATCAATCGGCATCACTGTGACATGATCTGTCACAAGCCATTCATCCTCATTTGGTGGCTAGAATTGATGCCAGCAGTGTTATGGCCCACTTACTCACAGATCTGCACTCACTTACCAATTTACTTGTCACCCATTAAAGTACCAAGCACATGTTTGAGATGAAATACCCACAGGAGAGCCCACAGAGACACAAGAAGAACACACAAATCTCAAACAGTGCAGGCCAAGATTTGAACCAGGACACTGGAACACACAATGAAATAATCTGTCACCCAGTTTGAATTGTACTCTGCTGCCCTTTGTGATGGGCCGTGCGATTGTGCAGATGGTGATCAGTGCCATATATATGAAAGATTAACTTACTCATTATACACATATTCAGTTTGTACATTCACTTCAAACTTGTGACTCATAAATAAAGCCCCACTGCTGTGAGATGACACCAAACAAATTTCTGGCAGCCTTACGTACTTAAGGATATACTGTAGCTTTATACACGTTTTTCCTGATTTCACCGAGGATGTTTTGCAAGAATGTGCCTCCTCATGGAGAGTAATTTGTGCCCACGCAAGCACACAGACACACAAACACACATACTTAAACAATTTAGGTATCTCATGCCAGCTGGCTCTAAGATGCTCCTCTCCGGTAGGTCGTCGGGCAGCTGGCACTGCCCTCTGCACATTAGGACCCTCTGCTTCCAGTTAATCATTAAGCACATGTGCTGAGCATTAATCAGGGTTAGTCATTTACACGCTAGCTGCACGAGCTCTCCCCTGGCCAAGAAGGAGTGTGGCTTCACAAATGCCAGGCCGACAGGCTTCTGTCTCGTAGCCTTCCTGCCATCTTGCAACACTGGGGGTGGAAGACGTGGTGGTAGGGAAGGGGGGAGGGTGCATCCGCATTGCAAAGTGTTTGCACATTTTAAGATCTTCTTAAACTGAATGCCATTCAAGGACACATTGCAACTGATGCCAGTCTTCTTAGGGCACTACGTCTATGCACTAGGTTATGAAGTAGAGGTGATCAGTGGCTGGCTATAAAGATGCCCCCTTTCACCACCGAGAAACAATAGTGCACCATTACTGCTAGAGAGCTACAAACGTTGAAGGTCATTTGAAAGGTCTGCTTGTGCCAGACCAGCACACACAGCGCCTTCAGGAAGAACTCAGACTCCTCCACACTTTACACATTTTCTTGTGCTAAAACCATATCCTGTAAATTCATTTTTTGCATTGTTTATATATATACTGTATATTGTGAAATTAACAGACTCGACACACTTAAAAAAGGTTTAGGGCAGCCACCTGTAGAATTTCCCTGGCTGCAAAAAGGCTTGAAAATATCTCGCCCTGCATCCAAACGGTGCCATCTTTCACCTTTACGCCTGGCGCAGTTGCGTTGTTCTTATACAGTCAGAAGAAAAAGTTTGGGAACCCCTCTTAATGCTTTGGATTTTGTTTATCATTGGCTGAGTGTCCCAGGGGAGATACTGAGGAGCCCATTATTGCTCCCCCAGAATATATGTAGAAGGGGTGTCCCGGCCGGGCATGGGACCCAGCCACCCGCCACAATAGATAGATACATAAATAAAAATCAGGACAAGATACTTGAAGATGTTGCTGTCTAGGCAGGGCTGCGTTTTGACAGGGTGTGTGCAGAGTGCCAGCTAGTCAGAGCTTTTATGTCTTTTCATTACCACAGGAATACACCCCATGTTGGCTTCGGCCAGGGCCAAATGTATCCAGCTGTACATGAAATAAATAAAACAGTTTGGTGGCCTTCATTACGAGTACAGTTTTAGCTGAATTTATGATGCTGGGCCACTCTTGCCAAATGGAAAACTACATTTCAGTACAGCAGGCTTCCTCTCGTGGATCCACAGAAGTGGGAGGTTGCCATTTGATATGTCACTGTGTCAGTCTATAGATGGAATTTGTCCCAAAATAAAAACAAACAAAAAAACATCAAAGGGACATTATGGTGGCATGGGGATGGGCAGGAACCATCTGGTGTAGGAAGACCCCACCATGGCAAGTGGAGAGCCATTGAACACATCCAGTATGAGAATAGACTGGCAAGCCGTGTAAAGCACCTCACTAAGAGAGAAGCTGTGGGTTGGGGAATTGCAGCTGATTTTAACAGGCTGGCAGATGGCACCAAAGGGATTGGCTGATGGCAGCTGCCGGTTATAAAGGGCAGTTGTCAAGAAGGATCAATTGGGTTTAAAGGTTCAGTGTTTCACAGAGCTTCCATGGGATTTTTAGGAGCATCTTCCTCACTGAAAGGGGATCAAACCCAGGTGGGGGGCTTTAAAAGCCATTCCCTTCCAGTGACTAACCAAGTCTGAAATTGGGGTTAGAAGTTACTGGCAAAAAGGATGAGAGAGACTAGGAGCTGAGCAGGAGAGTTTAATGGATGGCAAGAAGGAGAAGTCCACCCACCAACCACTAAACCTTTACAGAGGAAGACCCTATGGGGCTCTAGAACATTCTCTTCCTTCAATACCTTGCAGTCACCCTTGGCTCATCCCTTCTTTTATTGAAATAAATGAACTTTTACCCCTTTTGAACTTTGTATTCTGGACTGGAGCAAACCATAGACTTTTGCTAAGTCCTGTGGTGTCTTTCACATAGGACACTGTTGTGTGTTTCATTTCAGAGTGCCGTCTTGACTACACCATGCTGACTAAGAGCTCTGAGCGGTGCTGGCCAGATGAAGGGACATTGGGACCCCCTTGACTGGCACTGCAGGATCTCCTGCCCTGAGATTCGCTACTTTTGCTCCCTTAGTAGACTGAGTGCCTTATTTATTGGATGGCTGATGTTCATTTCTATCCAGGCAGTCATAGACTCTTTTCTGTGAGTTGTGGCTTATCTCTTTACCTGTGTTATCTGTGGTGGGCATCGCAGATCAGTCAGCCCCTGCCATCCAGTTTTTTCCACAACAAGTTCAATTTTCTGTCATGCAAACCACAAATTACATGCTGAGAGCCATTTACAGCTAACCTGACTACAAGCTGCCAATGTCTTTTCCCTTGTGACATTGACCATTGGTGGGGAACTCTGGCTGGTCTTCGCAATTATTGGTTTATGTATGGTTTGCATATGAGTAAATGTTTACCTGGGCAACTTGTGCCTATAGTTTAATATTTACTTAATGTTAGTCATTCTTCTTCTTCTTCTTCTTCTTCTTCTTCTTCTTCTTCTTCTTCTTCTTCTTCTTCTTCTTCTTCTTCTTCTTCTTCTTCTTCTTCTTCTTCTTCTTCTTCTTCTTCTTCTTCTTCTTCTTCTTCTTCTTCTTCTATGTAGGTTCAATGTGTGTAGGTTCAACTGTCTCCATGCAGTCAAACCCTTTCCTTCATATCTTCATTTACTTTTTCCGTCCACCTCAGCTTTGGCCTCCATCACTTTCTCTTTGCCTGCACTTCCATCTCCATCACTCTTCTGCCCACATATTCATTGTCTCTTCTCAACTTGTGTCCATACCACTTCAGCATACTTTCCTGTACTTTCTTAGATTTCTCTCCCACTTCTCTGCCCTATGGTGATATTATCGCCATGTTCCGGATGCTGCAGCAATACGTCACTTGTGGCCCTGTAGTGGAGATTGCGGGTCCTGGAAATGGACAGATGGACTGAAATCAGCTAAATGAGCTAAAGGCTTGGTATAATAAACCTGTAGGTCCATTCATTTTCCTATGGTATCATCCCTGGGTGTCAGTCAATGGCAGACCAGTTTATAGTTACCAGTAGGGTTGTGCAGTGTACCAAAAACCCACATTTTAAAATGGTACGATTAACCCGCATTTCGAGATTTTCGGTACTGGAAGTAAATGTCAGCTTTCCTCTCAATCCAACGTAACACCACACCTGGAATTGCAGTTGAAGAAGAACATCTGTTGTGTAGACTTCATGAAACAAAACTATGCTTCGATGCAATCAGAAATTCAAAGGTGAACTAACTCCCCCTTCTTGTTATTTTGGTGTGATTTGGATGTAATGAGGGGTCCTCCCCATTCCTTCAGTGCAATCAGGGCTTCAAGAGAACCAGCACTTTCTTATCACTTCATCACAATCGGGACTTCTTGGATGGGTTATCTGTTCTTTGCTTTGACAGATTTGGGTCCAATAATAAATGACTTCAAGGAAGCTCTATTCTTTTATATATTCGGGACTGGAAGAGTCCTGACTTCCAAGACAATAAAGAAGTGAAGTCGCTGGTCTTCTGTTGGCTCATCCTCTGCTCTGGAATGAGTAATGGAAAAGAAGTTAGTGGCTGCATCTCAGCCAAACATCTCCTCTCTTTTACCTCCTGTCCAGTGCCCCCCACACACTCCCATTATGTGCATGTGTGACAACATATGGACTATAGAGAGAAGTTAAGCTCAGATGACCTGGCCTGGCAACTTTGTTTAACATTTGCTGTTTCTCCGTATGACTACATTGGTATCAGATAGATAGATAGATAGATTGTTGAATATCTATCTATCTATCTATCTATCTATCTATCTATCTATCTATCTATCTATCTATCTATCTATCTATCTATCTATCTATCTATCTATCTATCTATCTATCTATCTATCTATCTAGTTTTATTCATTAGTGTATTTTTTGGTTCAGTGAGTGATTAATTAGTTATATTTATATTTTGTAATTTATTTTTGAATTAATTATTCAGTTAGTTTGATAGTTAAATAATGTGCTTGCTTATGTATATCCCTTTATATAATAAAATAATGTGTTTTGTTTTTTTGTAGTTATATATATTTGTTTGTATTTATATGGTAGACTTGTTATATGTTTGTCTATCTGTTCATTTCATACAGTATATGAGGGGGTACACCCTGCACTTGTCACTAGCCCACCCCCAAGGCAGCAGACTCCTGGCCCTTTCCCCGCTCCACCTCACAGTGCACCTTTGAAGGCCATTACCCAGACAGCGCTATCAGGTTGGCCCTCCTGCTGACTGCCTTCTCCTGGCACGTCTCTTTGCATATCCCGGACTGCTGTGCCCCCCCACCTCCCCCCTTCTCTGCTGGCTTAGCTCGCTTTCACAGATGACCTGAGCGAGGTTATGCAGGAATGCAGAGGCTCTATCACACAACTGGTTGAACAGAAGGCCCTCCATCTTACTAAGTTAGTAGAGAAAGCTGAAAATAACTCATGCCGTCATTTTTTTTTTTTTTTTTTTTGCTGGGGTGGGTCTCTACAGCACGAGACCCTAGTAAATGCTGGAGGGTGGCCAGGGAATCCCCTTCATAATTGAAGCTGCAGAACAGTGTCAGTCTTTGCACACTTGATTGACAGCTCATTGTTTGGTGGTCTGTTAAGCACTCTTGAGCCATATAATAATCTGAAAGGCACTATATAAAGTGGTAAATAGCGGTGAAATATTCTTATTATTGGGCGGCACGGTGGCGCAGTGGTAGTGCTGCTGCCTCGCAGTTAGGAGACCCGGTTTCGCTTCCCGGGTCCTCCCTGCGTGGAGTTTGCATGTTCTCCCCGTGTCTGCGTGGGTTTCCTCCCACAGTCCAAAGACATGCAGGTTCGGTGGATTGGCGATTCTAAATTGGCCCTAGTGTGTGCTTGGTGTGTGGGTGTGTTTGTATGTGTCCTGCGGTGGGTTGGCACCCTGCCCGGGATTGTTTCCTGCCGTGTGCCCTGTGTTGGCTGGGATTGGCTCCAGCAGACCCCCGTGACCCTGTGTTTGGATTCAGCGGGTTGGAAGATGGATGGATGGATGGATATTCTTATTATTAGTCTTGCATGGTATAAGGAGTGTGAATTTATAAATTTGTGTGCCCTTTGATAGGCTGCCATTCTGCCTTGGGTTGGTTCTTACCTTGTTCCTGATTGGACGGTGTCCCCCTCGTTATGCTGTTTAAGAATAAGGGGATTTAGAAAAGTGAAGCAAAGTTGCATGTGAGGCAGAAGGGGGGCTGCGTGTGTATTTAGAGAGACCACTGGATAGGCTTTGCTTACATTCATAATCCTTGTCCTGTTGATTGGAAGGGGAGAGAAGAGTGGGCACAGGTACCTGGTTTTTAGTTCAGTGCTGCTTTGCACTCAAATACCATTTCTAGAATATTCTGGAAAACAAAAAATCTTCTTTTGAATAATATTTAATCTGCAGGCTATTCATATACAGGGTAAGTGCAAAGCTTATTAAATACAAAGAAAATATGGGCAGGTTGAATTCAATTTTTAATCTTCACCATTGACTACATAAGCATGCATCATGCCTCAGGTGTACATTTGTTAGTTTCCAATGAAGGTTTGATAGAGGGTCATTGACAATCATTCAAAGCCCCTTTTTATAGTGGGCACTGGCTAAACTGTCTGCTGGGAGAGCAGCCCACACCCCACTGGAATATCATTAAGAAGTAAAGAACGCACTGGTGAGCGCAGTAAAGTGGCTGGCAGGCCAAGGAAGACCTCCACTGCTGATGACGCAAGAAATCCTCACAATGGCAAAGAAAAAAGACCCAAATCATACACTGTCTTCAGGGGGCTGATGTGGACATGTCAGAGACCATTGTCGGCAGAAGACATCATGAACAGAAATACAGAGACCACATTACAAGGTGTAAACCACTAAAACAGGAGGACCAGATGACAGTTTGTGAGAAAGAACTACAAAGAGCCTGCAGAATTCTGGGAAAAGGTCTTGTGGACAGACGAGGAAAAGATGAACCTCATCAGAGTGATGGCAAGAGGAAAGTGTCGAGATGGAAAGGACCTACCCAAAGATCCAAAGCAGACCACCTCATCTGTTAAACATGGTGGTGCTGGGGGTGTTAGGACTTGGGCATGTATGGCTGCCACAGGTCCTGGCACACTTCTCTTCATTGATGATGGAACTGCTGATGGCACAATGAATTCTGAGGTGTGCGGAAACATCTGATCTACTCAAGTTCCAGTAAATATCTCCAAACTCAATGTTCGGCGCTTCATCCTTCAACATAATCCCAAAGGCAATACAGGAGTTTGTCAAAGATGAAAAAAATGGGAAATTCCTGAATGGCCAAGCCAGTCACCTGATTTAAATCCAATTGAGCATGCCGTCCATATGCTGAAGAGTAAACCTAATGGGGACAAGCCCCCCCAAAAAAGCTGGAGCTGAAGATGGCTGCATTAGAGGCTTGGTCTAGCAGCACCAGAGAAGATCCTCCACATCTACTGATGTCCATGAATTGCAGACTTCAAGCAGTCATTGCATGCAAGGGATATGCGACAAAGTCCTAAATATAGGAAAAATGCCATTGCTGTGTGCCAAACATTATGGTGGCCTGAAATGAGGGGTCCGTGTAGAAAAAGTGCTGTCATTTCTACATGAAGCAAATCCCCTTAAAGGAAAGTTTGCAATGTTCACTTTAATCATTCTGATTTATCTGATTTGAAATTATAAACTGTGGAGTGTGGGGGGGCTAAATCAAGGAGAAATGGCGCCCTTGTTCCAAGCCCTATGGAGGGCACTGTATGTAGTTAGGTTGACGGGTGACTCTAAATTGGCCAACAATAAATGGCGTTAACCAAGCGGGTGAGTTTACTGCCATTCGCTTTGGAGATTATTTCTGTGTCTGTTGCTGCCAGGACAAGCTCCAGCTTCTTGAGACTCTGAGTAGGCAAAGGAAATGAAACAAGCAGATGGTTAAGCAGGTTCAGGTGCCATTGAATTATGGGAGAACAGATTCAGGTGACATCGACGGACGTGAGGGCAAGGACACCAAGGCTAGGGCGTCCACTTGTTTGTACTCAGTCGGGGTTTTCCTCTTAATTGATGCACTTGTTCTTACCTTCTCCACAGATGCAGGAGCTGGAGCAACGAGTGATGGAGGCAGACCAGCGGGCAGAGCAAGCTGAGAAACAGGTAAGTCCCTCTACTGGCAGTCCAGTCCATCTACCATGGGAAGAATGGACATTTTCTGGGAGTATTTTATGTGATGCAACTTTTCAGAGGGTCTAAAACCAGAGAACCATTTGGCCCGCCATCCAGGCGTAGGTGGTGTCAAGTTGGACGAGACACACTTGAGGGGAGACGGAGAGCGCCAGGCTTCAAACGTCTTTACCAGCGGGTTCAGAGATGTTGAGTGGTTTGGTGCTCTGCTTTTATTAATGGTCTGTCAGAGATTCTGCAGATTGGTCCCTGAACTTGACGATAACCAAGAAGGTAAGTAAAGAAGGGGGTTTATTTGAACAAGAATATGAACATCCAAAGGAGAGTCAAACAAAAGGAGGTGTAATTAATAACAAAAATTAGAGCCTCTCTGGACGTACCCACATACAAGAGTGTCCCGTTAAAGCCCCATGGGGGTGACTGGCCCACTTTCCGTCCTGTAAGTTCTTGTATGTTCCATTCCTTCTTCTGTAACCACTGGCCAAGTACACCTTTACCAATACTCCTCTCCCAGTCAGCTCAGTGGTGTTATGGGGTCACCTCAGGCCAGATCTTACCCTTTAACACCCATGTGGTTACCTTCCCAGAGCTCCCCCTGGTGGTCCCAGAGCTCACTGCCAATTTAATCAGTCCATTTATCCTTAAGGGATTAGGCAGCCCACCATTACTAGCTGCTGCGGTCTGTTGGCACGGGAATCTGCCACATTGATTCCATGTATCCCACTCTCCAGACATTAATTCATGGAAGATGCTTCCCAAGAAGATTACTGTACAATTAAGTACCCACTGTTTGGCATCCCTGCCAGGACATTTCCTGCCTAGTGTCCCATCCAAGATGCCACCCA